>NC_036622.1:3466900-3785979 GCF_900079805.1 Fusarium fujikuroi IMI 58289 | reverse complement strand
CACACACACACACACACACACTATGATTGACACACAATGATACTACTTCACCCACAGATCACGCCAGTTGAATTGGCCGTGAAGGGCACACTTGTACTTACTTTGCCATGAGACGAATCGCGTGCACTTCTTGTTATCTTGATCCGACTCACCAACACGTTGTCTTACCACGTGGTCGTGCAACTCGTGAAGAGTCAAAAGCACGCGAGATGAATAAATCGCCCTTTATCGAACCGACGACATATGAACAATAGATTATTACTATTACTATCAATCCCACGTTCACCTTGAATGTGTCTCATGTCAAGTTGTCGAGCAATAAGGTTGTCGCTGTCGCGCTCCAGGGGCATAATTGGCAAATGGAATATTCATAAATGTCTTTGATTCCCTGGCCTTGTCGACGAATTAATTGCTTCTTCCGCCCTTTGTCCCTATTGTTCCATCAGGATCGAGGCTGTTTGGTTGGTGCGAACTCCCTTGAATCGATGAAGTGCCCCCGCTTCACCACCAAAAACGCCGCCCTTCTGTATTCAGCAAACATCCCTCGTTCAATATAGCACCCTTTCTGACACCAATTTGTTCAATATTCAACATCAATATTTCTAACCCTTTGACCTATTCACAACTCCCTCAGAAAAACCCTTGGGAAAATGAAGCCGTACTTAAGGACGATGGGATGCGTCCCGAAGATGAATATCTCACCACCGGACTCAGCATCGCCTTCACTCTCACAAACAGCCTCACATTCTCTTGGCTACTCTCACTCTTGTCTTCAATATTCATAGAGCCTCAATCTAAAAGATGCGTCTGCCCGCAATTGTTGGTGCCGTTGGCCTCCTGGGCACGGTAGTCGAAGCTGCTCCCCGAGGTTCTTGGTTTAGTTCTGTATGAGGTTCATCACTTACATTAGTAAACATGATCTAACATTTCACAGTTCCAGCACCGTCGAGTTGCTCGGTCTCCCGATGGAAACGCCTACGACCCTCCGAGATATACTCCTGCGAACAAAAGCACTCCTATCAACACTTACACGCCCCCCAGGAACACAACTACACCGACTACTCACTCAACAACTCTTGAGCCAAGGATCCAGTGCCCTTCCAACTACGTTTTTGTCTCTACTAAGACTGTCGATGTCACTGTCACCGTTACTGCTTCTCCTGATGGATCTTACTACACCACTTCTGTCTGCCATGACTGCATCAAGACCCTGACCATCAGCAACACCATCTACGTGCCCCCTGGCAAGTATGCTTCTACCATGCCATACGGTGAGAAGAACACTGGATATCCTTATCCTGCCAACTCGACCTATGGGGCGCCCTATCAGACCAAGAATGACTATCCCTCCATCAACTCTACTATTGGATACTCTGCCTCTACGCACACCGGTTACAAAACTCCTGGCCAGAGTGCAGTCTACAGCGCTGCCGATGGTTACGTCTCTCCTCCTGTTTACACTAAGGCGGTCTATACCAAGCCTGTGTACTCGGACCCTACTTATGGTAACTCCACTGGCACCCAGTCAGGCTATGTCCCTCCTGTGTACACCAAGCCTGTGTACACCAAGCCCACCCTGCCTGGCAACTCTTCGACTTATGAGACTCCCATTTACACCAAGCCAGTCGATAGCCCCATCTACACGCCTCCGGTTTATACCAAGCCAGCCTACTCCCAGCCTATCTCCCAAAAGAATTCATCCACCGTTGACCCCCCTGTCTACACGAAGCCTGTAGAGACTCCTACATACATGCCTCCTGTTTACACTAAGCCGGTCTACTCTCAGCCCAGCAACTCTTCAACCGTTGTACCACCAGTCATCTCGACAACTAGTGACGAGGCCGTCTATACCCTACCAGTCTACACTAAACCCGTCTACACACCGCCTGTCTATACTGATCCTGCTGCCAGAAGCGAGTCTTCTGAGTCCTCTACCGTTTCCATCCCTACCAACTCGACAATCCCTCCTGTACTCTCGACAACATACCAGGATACCACCGTTCTTTCCACTGCTGAAAGCACGACCACCAGCGCAGAAACGGAGACACTCCCTGAGACCACCACATCTGCCACAACCAGCTCAGAGGACCCCCCTGTGATCCCAAAAACATCTGAGGACATTATCAGTACCATAGAAACAACGACCTGCGAGACCGAAACTGAGATTGAGACTCCCACGACGAGCGCTACCGAGACATCCTATCCGACGCCAACTGGAGCTGACTAGGAGCAACCACGACAAGGCGGGCTAGGTGCGGCTGTGAAGATTGGGCTGGGATTCAGCACTTGAGTCAGTAAAGATAATACTTTGATGATATAGCTCCTTTGTACAGACAGCATTTTTGGGTTTGGAGTTGGCGGATTTTGTTTAATACCTAATTGGGGTTTCGGAAGAGTGTGGCATAGATGCATACATGGAATGGTTGGGATACGAGACAGTGGTCAATACTGTTAATCTAGAGGGAGGGAGTATGATGGATGATACTTCTTTGATGTACTTCGATTCTATTTGTTTTAGTTAAAAAGTATAACATGTTCGAGCGCTTCGCAATGTTTTGTTCTCAGGTGGCTTTCGCGTCCGCGTAGTGAAGTTCAGGATGCTTAGGGAGGAAAGAAAATACAGGACATTGACCCTAAATGATAAAAGACTAAGGTAACTTGGTCTCAGTTTAGGATACCTTCTCCTGAGTGTATTTTAATACTTTGTATCAAGGTCCGATGTTTTCTTGGTCGCTGAGGGGCACATAATAAGGATACCTCTGGCATAGATTGCACTACTAATGTCACTTAAGTACGTCAAAAGTTCCAAGTTGCGATATAAGTTCATCAATTCTGTCTGTCTACTGATCTGCAAATCGTAGAAGCTCATCGTATGCCACATAGAAAACGAACTATTCCCCAACCTGCCCCAAGAAACAACAGACCCTCAAGAACCTTTGCCACAGAAAGAGGATTGCGACGGAAATATCCTCTCATCGACTACCATGATCGATTTTCTCCATGCCCTGAGCTTCGCGAGGGCCACCTTCTCCACCATCTTTTGTTGCGGATAGCCCATTCATGATATCCAGTTAGTCGCAGACCACAAGACCCTTGGCCAGCACCATGCTAGAGTCATATCGCTGTCCATCAGCAGTACCGAATTTATGAAGAACAGGCGAGATGAAGAATAGAACACGGCTTTTGGGGGACAAGGTGTTCGTAGATGCCTCTGAATTCATGACACCCTCGTTCCACATCTCAGCAGTACCAGGACTCTGGGATCGATCTCGCCAGTGAGTTACAAAGGTTGCCTTGGAGCTCATCATCATCTGGTCAAGTTCGATTGCTGAGTCCAGAATATCTCTTAGTTGATCAGTAACCTTCTTATCACATCTGTCTGCTGTGGACTGGGGAGTTGAATGAAATGACCTTAGACGCTTAGCTTCTGCGAGCACGAGACGTCTCATGGCGCGATCATCTCTCCCCCAAAGGTTGCTCATCATCACCGAGCCTTGGGCCAGCCACCGTGCAGCATGAGCGATGGGGTCATCACAGTTGGGAATACTAACATCATCTCCAAAACGAGCTTTGCGGGTTAGCGATGCCATAAAGGAAAGTACATAGCATATACTCACAGATAATGTGATCACGAACAGCCTTGAATGACTTCAACTCAGGTCCACCCCAAACGGTGTGTCCGGCGTCGAACACATCGTCTTGAACAGTGACCCATAGGTAGCTCATAAGAATAAGCTCTCGGTAATCTTTATCTTCGAGAAGTGTGCAATAGTCTCTGGCGACAAATCGTAGCCGGTCCTTAGCGAGGTCGTCAAGTTGCTGTTGAGGCGGATTGTGGGCAAGGTGGCGAGCCAGACACCGAATATTGTAAGCGAGTACCTTCCATTTTCCTCGAATCGAATCATCAGTTGCTTTGTCAGAGTTTGCCAAAGAACCGCCGCCCAGAAGCTGGCGTAGCTGGTCTCTCTCGCGAAGGGCATCGTCGAGTTTGGCGTTTACTTTGGCGAGATCTTGCCTTTGTTTATGGGAGTGCTGAAGTAGGTTATTGTAATCAGCAGAGAGCTTCTGTGTGTAATTTGTCTCCTTCTTCAGCTGAGCGCGAAGATCTGTGATTGTCGAGGCAGTTGAAGCCTGAGCTGGCTGAGGAACCAAGTTCTTGACGTAGTTGCAAATTCGATCCATACCGTTCTGGAACTCGCTATGTACCACTTGAGCTAGTGTTGATCTTTCATTTGAAGAAATCAGACGAATGCTGTCTAAGATCGCAGCATTGTTCTCTTGCTGAACTTTGAGGATATCCTCTACAGTCCAGTCCTCAGGCGTATTACCAGCCTGCATGGGGCCTGTGTGGCTTTGATGGTTGTCTTGGGCTTCAGAGCCGCTTGGGTGATTAGGGGAAGCAGGAAACTTTGAGATCCCGTCTAACAGGGTATTATAATCTTTCTCAAATTTCGTGGGAGGAGTGCTCCGGTCCATGATGGTGTTGGGAGGTCGAGACACTTCAGTTTCGAGATTGAGAGGGCACCCTGGCTTTTGGTTCGAGTCTTGAGCCTCCGAGATTCGTAGCCGGTGTAGAAGTGAGAAGAAAAACCCGCGATGTGCCTTCGTAGTCAATATCTAGAAGATGTAGTACGTATACGCCGTGCCTAGGAAAGTGGGAGGAGCGGGTATGTTCAAGAAAGCATTGCCCGAATCAATGACTAACGGTAGTATCTTGGGATTAACCAGTCAAGATGATATAGAGCTGAAGAATAAGGTTGTCTGGGTCCGAAGGACTCGATATGATCTGGTTCAAAGAGCTCTGATCATATCAAGTCTGTCAGTGGAGGGAAGACACTCGTACCCCGAGTCTAAGAGAGCAGACAAATATGCGAGGAGATGGAGTAAGAGAAGAGAAAAAAGAGCAGAAAAGATGCAAGGCCAAAGGAGGTGTTCTTATTACATCATCAGAAACCTGTTGGCAAGGACCACAATCACTGAGTGCGTGTGACTGGCACTGCAGCCACAGTGAATCACTCTGCCCGAAGCCCTGCTGTTTGGATTTTAGAATATCGGAGAAATAATGGCTCTATTTATTCCTGGCTCTCTACTTTTTTTGTCTGTCCTCCTCCTTCATTTCATCTCCAGATCGAGCAGCTGACGGCTCATCTCTGATAACATATTTGCTTCACAACCTCTGATCGCAGCATCGGCCTCAACAGTACAGGGCTTGAGACACCCCTCTATCGCTGAGAATCATCCGAGATGACGGCCAACGAGCCAGTCGATGATTTCTTTATCATTGGACTCGACTTTGGGACAACGTGAGTTCTGCCTGCTCTCCTCTCCCAAGTGTCCCCTTCCCAAGGATGAGTCCGTTCAAGTAACTGGAACCGCTAACGACCCCCCCTCTCTAGGTACTCGGGAGTTGCTTGGGCGTATTCTCGAGAACCGGAAGAGATCGAACTTGTGACAAGCTGGGAATCTGAGTTTAACAACTGTACTGATGTTGATAAAGCACCAACTCAGTTGCTATACGACGAAAAAAAAGGCACATCCTGGGGATACTCTATCCCCGCCAGTAAGGATGCCTTGAAGTGGTTCAAACTTCTATTGCTTGATAGAGAGGATGTTCCCATTATGGTTTCAAAGTCCTCCCAGATGCGCTGCGCCCAGAAACTTCTGGATAAGACGAAGAAAGACCCAGTCGAGGTCATCGCGTGCTATTTGCGAAAAATATGGAACCATGCAATTGACTCTATCCAAAGAGCTGTTGGAGCTGAACTGTTGCAAAAGTCGCCGTTTCATGTTGTCATTACGCTGCCTGCCATCTGGCCCCCCTACGCCCAGCAACGCATGAAGCAGGCTGCCAAAACCTCAGGTATTCTTGATGCTCGATCATGCGGTGAGACCAAACTTCGTTTCATCTCAGAGCCGGAGGCTGCAGCCCTAGCTACCATCAAGGATCTTTCGAAGAGGTCGACCATGAAGGTGAGATCCAAAGAACAATTGTCAAGAGTATGAGCTGAACATACCCAGATTGAGGATACGATGGTCATTTGTGATGCTGGAGGAGGAACGGTGGTAAGCTTGATAAGACCTGTCCTAAGCTGCCTAATATTCTAATATGCTGCAGGATCTAATCAGCTATCAAATTGAGTCAACCTCTCCATTTGTGGTGAAGGAGTGTGTCAAAGGCGACGGTAAGTTCTCATATAAAATACAAAAAAACACAGACATCAGCTCATCTCTTAGGGGGGCTCTGCGGAGGCGTGTTTCTCGACGAACAGTTCCTGGAACTCATCAAAAGAAAGCTCGCACCTGGATCATGGGACAGCGTCACCTCTACTGAGGAGAAGAAATTCTTGAACGAGTGTTGGGAGCATGGAATTAAGTCTCAATTCTCTAATCAGAACAGGGACTGGGTCGTAGACCTTCCTGACAGTTGCAAGGCCACGAGCTCCAGCGGAAAGCTCAAACGGCGAAAGACGCTTGAACTCAGCTCGTAAGTTATATCAAGGACAAGTTCTTGTTTCGAATATTTCCTCATCTCCTTACAGAAGCGACATTCTGTCTGCATACACCCCTATCGTCGACAGGATCGAGGGCCTTGTACGCCGGCAAGCCCAGGCTGTTAAGTCAAAGCTTGGGACGCCAGCAAAGGTAAGAAAAATAAAGATAACCCAGGCAGAACTGCAGCAAGCTGACACAAATAGTACATCATTCTTGTCGGTGGCTTCGGTCGTAGCTCCTACCTGTACAACAAGCTTCGGTCTGCCTTTTCTGAGAGCACAGTTCTACAGTCGCGCGGGAACAAGCCGTAAGTAATCTCAAGGAGTTTGTGGAAATGTTCTGACCATTGAAAATAGATGGTCAGCTATCTGCCGCGGTGCTGTAGTCCACGGCATTACAAACCACGGCCTCTCAGCAACCCTGGGTGTGACAGTAGGCGTACGGGTAGCTCGAAACAGCTATGGAGTCAAGTTCATGACCGAGTTTGATCCCCAGAAGCATCAGCAATCTGACAAATATTGGTCGGAAGATCATCAGGAGTGGTATGCTACGAACCAGATGAAATGGTTTCTGCGGGAGGTAGGCAACATGGCGTCACTTGATAGAATGATATTCTGACTATAGTGATAGGGCGACAATATGTTGACTAAAAAGCCAGTCCGACATAACTACTGTCAACTATACTCTAATCGCATTGGACATGTCTCTACGACCATTTACATCTGCTCTGAGTTCCCTCCCCCCAAGTCTTCCGGACAGGCCGTGGAGAAACTATGTGAGATCCACTGGACCCGCAACATCAGCCTCGAATCTCTTCCAACATGGACCAACCCTCTGGGAAAGGTCTACCACGAACTCAGGTACGAAGTTGAGATGACCTGCGAGGATGGGACTGTAGACTTTACCCTCTATCACGAGGGCAAACGCGTCGGTGCTCACAATGTCGATGTTCAGTTTCGTTAGGGCGGCTGGGTTCTGGGAATTCTTGACATGGAGACATGAAGCATGGCTGGACGGACATCCAAGAGTTGCGACTAGAAGTTTTCAGGCGCTTCGTGCAAGTTAAAACTTGCTTGCTCTGGGGGTTTAGGTGAACTCAGTGTAGAAACAATTCAGAGAATTGATCCAAAACGTGTCTCAAGATTCGAAGTCCTCGGAATAGCTAATACCAATTTCACGGTATATGTAACGGCCTGCGCTGACGTTATTCCATGGCATCTTTCATATCCCTTCCATAGCCACGTCTTCTAGCGCTGGTAATCCCTCCGCTTGTGACTCCTTATCCTTTTCCCCAGTATCACCGTTCACCTTATTGTTATCTCTGATGTGTCGATAAACCTTGACTGTGTTATCCTGCCCTCCGGTCACCATCGTCTCTCCATGGACATCCACCCAGAAGCACACGCCCTTGTGACCCTCCACTCTTTGTAAGACCGTCTTTGATCCTACGTCCCACACGACGATGCTGCCATCCTCGCTAGCAGATGCGATGAAAGGAGCCCCGTCCAGAACTCCGAAACAGCCACCGACAGCGAACTTCTCGTTGCGGTGGCCTTGATATGTCTTTTTGACGGTACCAGAAACATAATCCCATAGGCGAATGCAGTTGTCGAGGTTGAAAGCTAGGACGAAGCGCCCGTTAGGGGAGAAGCAAACGTTGGCGACAGCCGGATTGTCTTCATGAACAAGTGTGCGTAAGCACTGGCCTGTCGATGTATCCCAAATACGACTATATACTTGTTAGCAAAATGAACCGGCTGAAGATCCGAAAGTCCATACATCAAACCATCTGTCGAGCAACTGACGACCAGCGTGCCATCTCGAGAAAAGTCAACCCCACTGACGGGATCACTATGCGCAGGTAAACTTCGCATCAGCCTGCCCGCTCGTACGTCCCACAGAAACACAGCTTCGTCGTATGAACCACTTGCAAGGATGTTGCCCTTTGGCGAGAATGCCAAACAGTGAATATAGTTGTGATGGCCTTTCAACGGCCCCATTTCTTGACCGGCTACCGATTTTCGAGTTGTGGTTTTTGGCCGGCCTGTAACGCGATCCCATAAACGAATGGCTTTGTCGTCTGAACCACTTGCGATGGTGTTGCTATCCGGTGTCCAAGCAATACAGCTCACGCCTGCCATATGCCCAACTAGTGTATCCATGTGTTCGCCTGTTGTGGCGTCCCATATCTTGACAGTAGCATCTGCCGATGCAGATGCGATGAATTTTCCATTAGGTGATATTCGGACCTGAGAGACGGCCTTGTTGTGACCATGAAGAGCAAGGCGGGCACGATAGTTGGGCTTGAAAGGTTCTGGAGGAGGAGTTGGTTCAGCTCCCCGCGCGGAGAGGGAGTCTGTTCGGGAGCGACGAAAGGATAGTTGCGAGCGTGAGCGTGAGCGTGAAGAGCGGGGTGAATGCGATCGTGTTGTTACTCGGGATCGCGAGCGCGAGTGTCTACGGGAGTCTATACTAGAGAGGGACCGTGACCTCGACCGTGACCTCGATCGTGATGTACGACGACTTTCGTAATATTTGTGTCCAGCACCATCTTCGCCAGGACTTGGGCTGATAGTCCTGCTATTGCGGCGATTGTCTCGTATCGATAGTTGGCGAGACTGTCTAGGCGATCCGTCATTGTCTTCGGCGTCGCGTTGCGGCGCGTAAGGAGGGGAAGAGTCGCCGCTCGTTTTGCGACGCTTATTCCGGGGCGAATCACTGGGGCGATCGTCTTCAGAGGCCATTGCAACGTGAAAATGCGGCTGATTCTTTAATGATGCCAGGTCAAGGGGTGGAAGGTAGTCGTGACAAGGCTGACGAGTTTGGCGCTCGAGTGAGATGGAATGTCTGGAGGTGGGGCACGAGGCTGAGAGACGTCACCCAATGAATGCACAAACAAGTGTGACAAAGAACGAAACAAAGAACACAAAATTAATGCAACTAAAAATAGGGACTAATCTTACTCGAGTCAGCGCATAAAATGAGTATTGATCAAACTTTGAAGGTAGCATTGCATGAAATTGCACTTCCTAAAATTATACGGTCAGTGATTCAAGGAGTGCAATTAACTGACAAGCTGTTATTGGTCAGCTCGAAAAGCCACTCCTGAAGATCCGGAAACTACCATTAGCTTGGAGAAATGGGGGGGAAGGGAATCATTTGGTTTGTGGAGTGAAGCAATCAACTTCCAACTTGGGCAGCTCTGAGATTCTCATCTCCGGGGAACCCAATCACAGAGAGGCATGTTTCGGCAGTTGATGTCATTGAGGCAATCGATGCCCTCCACTGATTCAAGACTCAAGTTTGGGGGTAAAGTTTAGCAGTTGGGGCGCTGACAGTGGATGCTTCAGGATGCCCCTGGCCTCAGGGAGTAACAAACTAGGGAGTAACAAACTTCAAGACTGTGGAGGAGATTGTCAAAATAAACTCATCAGAGAGAGTCAAGAGACCCTTAAATTTAAACTAATTTACCTAGCCTTTGCCTGATTTTCTTTTTCATCCAGAATTAAGATCTCCAGGTTCATTGGCTTCCCTAGCATCCATGTCAGGTAGACCCTGATTGCCCGACAGAACCTTGAGTTTTAACCATGGCGATATAGTAAGAGATGATAACCTCGTTAGTACGGTTAGAAAGAAGCTTTCTATCGTCGTCTCTAAGACTGGGGCGAGAGGGCGTCCGGTAGTTCAGCCACGGCGTCCAATCTGCGACATTCCGGTGTATTGTGTATTTTCCATTGTGCCGTGCTGGATCGAGTGCTGAACCCCTTTATTACCATGGATGGAGCGCAGTGTCTAGACCGGTTCAGCTGCAGCTGCCGGCGACTGTATAGGTAATAAGAGTGCTAGGATGTAAATTTTTGCATACTATTGGAGGCGGTCAAGAGTCTCGATAGTGGGATGCATTGGTCAGATCTTGGTTTCTGTGAAAGGGGGATATTGAATCTGCAGCCACTACTTTCGCTTCAAACTTCAATTCAGGCTATTGATCGCGTGCCGCGCCGTTTACCATGAAAAAGATTACCCGTGGCGTCTCTGAAGTGTCCCCTTTTGTTTGTTTTGACTCAATCTTGGAAATAGTAGGATCTGGTCTTACAATAGTGGGCTACTCTGCCTCCGGCATGAATTACATTCGAACTGATTCAGGACTAATGTATTGTCGCGGCTGAGACTAGTGATTGGGGACCATCGTGGCCTTTTTGCTTATTCCCAGCGTTGTCTCTGTTGAAGTCATCCCTTGTGTGTCAGCTTCGTAACCTGAGTGCAAATCCATGCCAAGCAGCCAAGTTATCAGACATTCCGCGACCGACATGGCCGTGAGACAGTTACTCATAGACTTGCCAACATTCCGGTGGCATAGGTTGACAATTCGGCGTATTTCGAGCTTTCCATTCTCACGTCAAGGCTTCTTCAATATCGAAAACATCGATCTGATCGTACAGAGGCGCTCTGGGCATCTCGATCTAAGCAATCTTAGGTCTTGGCCACCAGTCGGGACAATTTCTGGAAACGTGCCAGTAAAGTTACCCAAACTCCTGGTGCAATTTAGCAAGAATAGTGCAATGTGGCGCAAGTAAACCTCCGTTAGCCAAGATACTTTAGGGGGCTGCTATTAAGCGTTAAGCATATGTACCGTCTGTAGCAACGCTCCCAATAACTCAAGTCAGCTTGTTCAATTCAAGTCTGACCCCCTGACTTGCAAGTCAGGAAAAAAGGCTACAAGTTAAGTCTACCTAGGTCCTGACTTGCAAGTCAGTAAGTTAATATAGTAGAATTAGTAATATATAGGTACCTTTTACCTTTACTTTTAAGGAAATTCTATAAACCTAGGGTAGGTCTTTTTATCTTATCTTAGCTAATTAGTCAGCAGAAAAAAAAGCTCCCTGCAGGGCTTACCTTACCTAATTAGGCTAGACCTGTGATCTGCAAGTCGACTTGTTCAATCCAATTCCAATTGGCTGAATTATAGCCAATTCAAGCCTGACCCCCCCACAAGTCAAGCCAATCAAAAAGTCGGCTTGAATTGAGTTGTTGGGAGCGTTGGTCTGTAGTGGCATGGAGTGGAGGTGACGCTAATAAGGTGAGGTAACCTAAGGTATTGATGTCGCCAGCACTACTCCTCAGCTGTGGCTGTCTGGAGTCAAAGCCGTTCTGCCAACCGTTTGACTAAGTGCGGTTCTGGTGTCTGCATTTGATTCGCTGAAAATTGCTTGATTTAATTGCATTTAGTTGACATTGTGTGTTGAGGTGTTGATAGGTGGTTCAGCGGTGTTCTAAGAGATCGGGGGTGTATCTTTGACTCTCTGATTTGTTCTTCAACCTAGCCAACTGTTGTAACTTACCTAGACCTGCAGCTCGCAAGGCTTCCATAATGTAATCTTCAGCACACACCTCTTAGAGCACGTCATTCTCGTTCCTGCTGGATTGGGACTCACCGTCCATTTTCGAGGCAAAGCTTCCAGGAGTATCGCAGATTAGATGCGGCGTAGCTATCGGTTCTATTGGTGGATGGAGTCAACACCAACAGTCAAAGTGTTCTGGCGTCAGCGCATTATCGAAGCGGAGTGGGCGAGGGTCCTTGCACAAGGGGCCAGCAGATGAGTTGACCCATATTCTTCATGGGGGGTTAGAAAAGCTTTGGCCATGAGGGGATTATTGAGCTTGAAGCGGCTGGAGTGACTGAAATCACTGGATGAGAAAGCTGCGTCTGAGTTGTGACTCGGCTGTGGAACTCTCACCGAAGCGACCTCGCATAGATGAATTAATCATCCTGTCTTTAGGGCATGTTTGTTTGTCATGCAGAGACCTGTTGGTAGTTGCTGACTTGGTCGTGTGCTCGAGCCGAGCAGTTAAATTACTCCGTGAACCGTCGCCAACAGCAATGCCGGCAGATCGGAAATGGTGCCATAACGCCCCGTGATCGTTTCAACGGTTCAATTTCCTTTGACTTCAACGTCACAAACGATCGTCAAGCAGCACATACCACGTAGTATCGTGGGTTTGGGTATACTATCAACAGGCTCTTGTTAGTCACTGGAGCCGTTGTGCGCCGAACTCGCCTATTTGATACCTATCAAGAGGAGGTCCATGCCAAGCCAGCACAGAAATAAGCAGCCCTACAAGAGCCACAGCGGCTACACAGGGCCTGTACAAGATTGTTTCTTCAGCAAGCCCAATCGATTGAAAGAAAGGCCATAGAAACTATTTGGTGTGGCAGACTACTCAAATCTTACTGCGAGCCTATGGCAGTATGGCAAAATGTTCGCTGATCAACACTTCTTAGCTGCATTGAGATATCAACCAGCATCAAGCTTGATGAATACTAGAGTAGAGTTTGACATAGGAGCTTATACGGAACTCTAACCCATCCGCTGAACCTTTTCGGGCACTCCCCCATTCGGTAAGTTGTCCAGTATAGCAGGCTGTGGAAACAGAGCCGTTGCCAACCCGGCTCAGAGTTTAGCTGGGGCGTTTCATCTGCAACTCTATATCGGGGCCAAGAGATTCCATAGAATTTCTGGCAACAGTATTACATATCATCCGCAGACAGGACGCCTGTTTCGGATAGAATCTTGTCCCTGCCCTGTCGGGTTCAATTGTCTGCCCTACCAGTATTTTGCTTCCGACGTTGCAAGACGGTTTTGACGCTGACGTAAACTGTCGCACAAGAAAAACCAGGGGAAAAGCACAGGTGCTGTCCCAAACCTGCCAAGAGCTGGAATGCAGGGCGGCAAGACAAGAAAGACAGCAAGCGAATGCACTGAAAAGAGTCCCGATTGCCACGCCTGCAAGCGACGATAACTCGAGACAAGAATAGCCATATCATCTCGGGGCACGGCGATCAGGCCCGGAAACCGGCTTAGCACCCCTGAGACCCTGGAGTTGGAAATCCTAGGTAATTTTGTTAGAAAGAGGTCTCGATGAGCATTGAGTGAGCATGGGTCATGAGTCGGCAAGAAAAAGATCAGTCAGTGTCCGTCAGCGACCGGAAAGGAGTTGGAAGAGAACCAACAGGCGGCCCAATTCAATGCCAAGCAGGGGTCTCCGAATCGCCGACATGTGCGCCCCAGCCTGTAGCCAATCGACAGAACCTCACCCACTCGAGTTTAATTACATCCCATCTTTTCGGACGAATGATGACAAGGGGGATGTTTGCCTACAGGAGCAGGTGCGCGGGTGCATTTGCTGCAGTACGGAGTACAAGCACAGCAAATATTACATACAGCAATGCTGATCCCAGGTATTATCTCGGTCTCATGATCCGATCTGTTCACAGAGTCCACAGCAGGGCCCTGTAAAGATAGGGTCTGCATACCTACTAGCCATTGAGACGGGAAGACGGAACACACAAGACATGGCATGGCCAGAGACATGTTAGCAGAGATTGCTCCAGATCCAGATTCGCAATCGGTCACCAGGGGGGAATAAACCACGGACATTCTGTGACGGGTGTCCATGGGACAACTCAATGGCGTATCATTATGGCAATCCATTGGAGGATTCCCCTGACTAATTCTTGTGGTAGATGAACTGCTAACCGTGGTCGGTCTGGACTGGACTATCCAGAGACCTGTGGGAGAAGGATCATCGACATTCGCTTCCAAAGGATTTCAGCGCAGTTTCTGTGACTGGTGCGCAGTAAGAGAGGCTGCTCAGGGGTGCATTGACAAACACTGCCAATTAGCGAGCCGCATTGTCTGTGAGTCTTAAGATTCAATGCCCTGTCGCGCCGACTTTAGAGCCTACCCCTGGACTAGTTCCGCTAGCCGTTGAACACGCGCCTTCACCGACGTACAGTGTTTTGTGGGGAGGCCCCCAAATATTGGCTGTGCTGTGTTGTGCTGTGGTTGCCTTCTGTGCCCTGGATTTGTCGACGTCGTCGTGCTAAGCTAGGTGCGCTATAAGCGCCAACGCAGGAACAGCCAGGTGCAGCTAAGTCCTGTAAGGCACGGGCTGGGCTGGAAGGTGTGGTGGATATTTCAGGCACACAAAGGCCATCCCAGTGGAGAGCCCAGCATGGTACCTGCACTAGCGCCCCCTCGGCGCTCAATGGTCCCGCAGGGGTAAGCCCAACCTGTGAACTCTGGAAGATGTCTTAGGGGTACGTACCGTGAATGCCCACCCCTGTCGTGGTTTGGTAGCACACCCAGTCCCCCTCTGGCATTTATCACAAAACCCCAGCTTGATCCTCTGCTTCTTCTTGTTTTTTCTCTCTCTCTTCACCACCACCTTCATACCAGTCACTCTTTTCGGCTTTCAGCCTACCACACTCTTTTTTATACTTAATAATATTAGGTTGCTTTACAGCTTCTTATTATCCAACCCCGTCTCTCTTTTCCTTCGATACAATTACTATATACCGTAATTCCTAAATCCAGCCTTCAAGATGCAGTTCACCGTCTCCGCCGCTGCCCTCATGGCCTTCGCCGCCAAGGCCCTCGCCCAGGTCGCCGACTTCGACCCCGTTCTCACTCCCACCAACTGGGAGGAGGTCTCTGCTGGCTCCACCCTCGACATCACCTGGCAGGCCAAGCCCAAGTACTCCGGCGAGAAGATCTCCATCTCTCTGATCGGTGGTGCTACCCAGAACACCCAGGTCCCCATCAAGACCATTGCCAGTGAGTAGAAGCGGGAGACAGCCAGATATTCGATCAGTTTCACTAACCAACCCTTCAGCTGGCATTGACAACGACGCTGCTTCTTACAGCTGGGCCATTGACTCCACCCTCGGAACCGAGAACGTCTACGGTCTCGTCCTCAAGCTCGAGAGCAACCCCGAGGTTTTCCAGTACTCTTTCCCCTTCAAGATTGAGGGTGGCAAGAAGTCCGAGGAGAAGCCCTCTCAGACCAAGAACGACTACGAGGTCCCCTCCTCCGTCGCCCCTAAGCCTACCAAGCCCGCTTACCCCGTCCCTGAGACCACCGTCGTTGCTGTTTCCGAGACCGTCACCGTCCCTTGCAACAACACTGCTGGTTCTCCCACCACCTTTGTCCCCGTTGTCAAGACTCACTACCCTGCTCCTCCTGCCCCCCCTGCCCACAACGGCACTGCTCCCAACCCTCCCGTCTACACCCACCCTGCCCAGCCTCCTGTTGTTCCTACTCAGCCCGCTGGTCAGCCTCCCGTCTACGGCAAGCCCACCCCTACTCCCGTCCCCGTCTCTGGTGCTGCCCGCTTCGGCGCTCCCATTGCCGTTGTTGCTGGTCTCGTCATGGCCGCTTTCGCTCTGTAAGCGAGGCCGCGCACCAATTTAATCTTTGGTTCCTGCGTGGCGTCATGACTTCATGACTGCATTTTAGAGGGTTTCTCGTTTCTTCAGGTATGGAGCAGTCTGGGTATATCAGGCCTTTACGCACATACGTTGCTTCTTTTGTTGGTATCTACGAGTTGGAAGGTTTTCTGGATTGTTAATGTATTGAGGAAAAACTATAAAAACCCACTTGGGTTATTTGTCTTGATCAAGTTCCCCTGATGTAGCTGCCATGTGTTCCTCCGCCGCTACGTCTAATAGACATATGACCCAGCTTTTGTTTTCCCAAGAGATTCCTGTCGACTAGTGTTATTGCTACAATACCCATTTCTTTTAACACTGAACTATACTTGAAGTTACGTTAAACTGTGATGAGTGATGTAGTTGCTACCTAGTTTGCTCGTATTGAAATGAAGATTTTCGTAGGATGAAACTACCGGGATGAAACCTTAGCTGCATATACATTTAGGGCGGTACTGGTTAATCTAACCTATATTGCAGATCAGGTTCTTTGTACTCCGTATAGAGAGAGGAAACAAATCATCTGTCTATTCTTCTCTGTTTTGGACTTGCTTGTCTGCATGTCCCTGTCTTGCCAGGTTCCCTTCTCATCGCGTACATAAGAATGTTGAGACGAGTTGGCCCATTAGTTCCCTGACGTCGTCTCGTCTCAATCATATGTTATCTACACGCCCACCTATTAATGAGGCCCTACAACTGACAGGAATGTTTAGGCATTGCAAAGCCGTCATGTCCGTTTCAACCGTCACCGGGAGTGGCGGCCTTGGCATGAGCTTGAAGCCTCATGCCACCGACCTCGGACTGGAATGCAGATGCTGTGAGACGGTAACTAAAGATAGACTCATGGTGTTTATTTTGTTGTTAAGCCTCCCTGTTGATCAAATGCGTGGGATGGTACCCTTGCTGAGAATTGGTGCAAGGGGTACAGGTTTGTCGTCATATAACTAAAGCTGAGTCGACATAAAATGCCACTTAATGGTATTTCCCACTTCCAAGCACGACAAGACAATTCCATCGTATGAGAATCATGGCAATGGAGACCTATTTATAAGAAACACTTGCCAAGTCTCGTTGTCATGTTGATCCAGTAACAGCGACATGTAAAAACTCGTCGTGTAGTTGATTGCGTACACAGGTCTCATTCGTGTCCCGTCTCACAACTTCTCAATGGAGAGACATAAAAAAGCCCGGTTTCCGCCCTGTGCAACTGTAGCGCGCCTCTTGTCTCTCTGTCAAACGGGCGCGGCGTTTATGGCTTCTGGTCGACAGGACCATCAAATGTTTCATTGCGCACGTCATTTGGTCTTGGTTAAAGAGGATGTCAATTGACCGCCGGCTGTCAAATAAGGGTCACAGGTCATACAAATACCATCACAGTGATCATGATGAATGACGCTGTACAGCTTTTAATGAGAATAATGGGAAGTTGGGCCCATTGAATATGTGCCACTTCGCTCTAAACATGATAAGAATCACGTCGAAAACACACGACTTCGAAGAAACCTGTTCATTTATAAATCAATAATATTCATGAAATAAATCTCGCATCGAGCCTGATGCGGCGGGATATCCTAGCTGTTCCATATCGATTCCTTCTATCCCAACGATAGTTTAACCATTCCCAGATCGTGACCAATTCCAGTGCGCGCCCGCTCGCCGTTTAAACCAATCAACAAGCTCATAAAACACTCGTCTATTCCCATACGCTTTTTTTCTTCTCCACTTTTCCAATGCTGCAACTCTGCACTTAGTGACCGCCAATCTGGCCCTTGGGCAGAGGAGGGATCCAGCAAACCGCCAAGTTCAAGGCAATGGTAATGATGCCAATGACCCAGAGACCCATGGCGTAGTCATTACCGCCGTGCATGAAGCGGAAGACAACAGCAAACATGACACCACCAATGTTACCACCACCACCGGTCAGGCCTGAGAGGATACCGTTGGCAGAGGGGTGAACGTGAGGTACGAGAGCAAAGTTAGCACCGTTACCAGCCTCGATGAAGATGGCCATGACCACGATGAGGCCAACCAAGGTACCAATATCACCACCATTGGCTTCAGAAGGGTTGACCTTTCCAATCACAATAAGAAGAGCTCCAGTCAGCACACCGCAAGCGACGATCCAGGCCTTCTTGAGCCAGAGGTTGCGTCCGCACTTGTTGTAGATGATGTCGGCAATGACTCCACCAAGAGGTCGGTTGACGAAGTTGAGGAAACCAAAGATAGCGGCGTAGTTGCTGGCCTTGGTCTGGTCGAGGTGGGGGAAGTTCTTCTTGAAGTAGGAGCTCAGGATAGCGTTGATAGCAAGCTCGCCACCGAAGGAGCATGCATAGGTCGCTACGTGGAAGATGGTCTGGGGAGAGTAGCAGACATGGAGGGCTTCATGAAGAGTTGGCTTGACAATGACCTCGCCTCGAGCGAACTCAATGGCCTCGTTGCGCGAGATAGGGTGCTCGTGGTCGCCAACCTTGACATCCCTCTCCTCACCGGGGCTCTTCTCCTCATCTGAACCGCAGCGGTCAGGTGTACCGATGGGGGTCACGTCACCAGAGCTAGACATTCCATGAGCCTCCATGTTCTTTTTGACGAGCATAGCCTGGTCCTCCCACGATCCGATAGGGCTGTCAGGGCAAAGGAACAGCATTCCGAGACCGCAGACGACCAGGCAGATCAAGGGGACAATGAAGGTAACCCTCCATGCCTTGGAAGGGGACATGCCCTGATGAGCCACTAGTGAGTCGAAGACGGCAGGCATGATAAAGTAAGTGCTATTCAGATAGTTAGACTCTTTCCTTGGCAATTCTTACATGTCAAAAGGCTTGAAGTGCCATGAGAGGACGTTCACTTACATTCCACCACCTGCATTACCCCAGCCACCAGCAAGGGCATTGGCAGTGCCGACAACATTCTTGTCGAAGAAACCAGTGCACCAAACCTGGCAAGGCACAAAGGTTGCACCGAGGATGCCAATGAAGAATCGAGATATATACAAGCCAGTGGCGCTGTTGACAAGCGGTGCGAGGCCAATGGGAAAGCAGCCGAGGAGGATCAAGTAGGCAAATACACGTCGAGGTCCATACAGATCGCAAAGAGGGCCGGTCAAGAATCGAAGGAAGAAAGTAGCAGATAGAGATACGATGTTGGAGTTTGCGATTTGAGCCGGTGTAAGATGAAGATCTTGTTTGATAGTGACAGTCAACAGGGGTGGAAAGGTGTACCTGAAATCTCAGTCAGATTATCAAATCGCCAACATCTGGATTTTTGAGACTCACCATGCCCAGAAAGCAAGCATAAAACCGAGCCATGAGAAAGAGAATACTCGACCATACATGTCGATAGGGTTGAGCATAGGCACACTTCGTGCTTTTCGGCTGATGGGGTTGACCTCAGGGGCCTTCCACAGGTGGGTGATTTGAAAACCCATCTTGAGCAAGCTAATCGATGAGATTGGGAAATGTCAAGACAACTAATTTGACTCTCTTGGGAACGGACGAAAGAATTTGTGAGAGCTAAGAGGCTTCCCTTTGTCTCTGAGTTGCTTGTCGATGCTGAGCTTGGTGAATATCTTTTTTGGAAATGGACAATGCTTAGAAGATATATAGAAAGAGAATATCGTATACTCCACGACCCCAGATTAACAAGAATATCGAAAACTGTATCTCCGGATTTCCTAGATCTTTTTTTGTGGGAATTCGAGTCGATAAGAGGTCTATCTGGCTTTGCTGTCTCAATGAGACTGTGGTGAGCGAACAAGCCAGTGATAATCCGGAAGCCCGGAGATGCTCAAACCAGATTTCTGTAAACGATTCCTCGTTAATCCGATAAGAACTGGGCTGACGACGAGGGCTAAAAGCGGCCCGTTGAAATGCAGTGTTACAGAGTCTCGGTGGCCGATAAGTTGATAACGTAGTAGCCTCCCAACGGTAACGATCGTTTTTGGCGGAACACTTGCTCTGCAATTATATATATTCAGAGGTTTTAATGTGAAGTACCCGACAAATATTTTGGTGTTTTAGATAAACAAACCATAAGCCCCTGACAGCTCCTGAATAGATAACCTTAAGTGTCGAGGCGTTGGTAATCAGTCAAGCGAGCGAGAAATGGCAGCCAATTTTCGGAGCTGAATTAACCGGCAGAGATAACGATTCAGACGAATGGTAGGAACTGATTTGCATGTGCTTTCTGACTTGGGGTTCCATGTCCTGTCTCAAAGAATGCAGGTCGGCAGACAAGACGCGTCCTCGCGTGGGCATGGCATGGCATGGCGAGATAAGGTCTGCTGCTGCAGCATCATCATCAGGCGTCCAGATGGGCGGTCATGTACCGAAGCTACTACAACGTACTAGCCTGGGGAGCTCCTAGCTGCAAGCCAAGCTGCTCACCTACGATAAGCTGGTCGTCCGTGGTCAAATATCCAACATGCCATTGGTCAGGGGTGCCAGGTGTGACGGGCTGCAGCAGGGCGATCAGACAAGAGCCGCGATAAGGGCACAAGGCTAATTACTGCGATCCCCGAGCCGCTATAGGGTGGCTTTTGTCCAGGGGCATTGACTAGCACCCAGTCGGTTGAGAGATAAGGCCGTGGTGGTGTTTGGAGCGATGAAATGTGAATCTCCGCGGAGCGAAAGGGTGGCGGGGTAGTGCCATATATATAGCATGTAGATTGGAGTCTTAGCGATAAAGGGAGAACAGCCTTTGGGACCAACGGAGATAAGAAGATGGTTCGAACTCGGAAACGACCTGATTCCTGGGCCAAAGCTCAAAGGATCGTACCAGATACGGCAAGGCGCTAGGGAGTTATCCTATCTTTTCGCGGGCGTTCTGATGCGGCGGCCACTGGTGTCGTGTCAAGATTTGGGGGGGCTCCGGATCGTCGGTACTCCGTACTGGGCAGTACAACACCAGGGACTGTTCACGAGAAATGACCTTTTGAAGGCTTTTGAATGGCTCGGCAGACTTTTCAATCTCCCTGGATTTTCATACTGTAGATAGGCAGTTCCATCGACCCATCCCTGATAACAGGATATAATAAGTGGTGATTAATAAATCACAAGAACCTTGAAAAAGCACATAAATAAGCACTTGCTTCTGCGCCCGTTCACCAGCTTCTCTAAAAATCTCTGTGGAATGCTCAGCGCAGTACAAAAAGACCTCGAAACTCCCCAAATCCCGAGTAACAGCGACTATCGAAAGCCATACAGCCACTGGGCGTCTCTGTGCGACCACTGAAAGCGCTGGAAAGTGATATTGAGTTCAGGGATCTGAGCCTTGGAACCTTCTGTGCCGTCCGCTTGGACGACCAGAAGCCAACACATATCTCAGCGGGTTTCTGCTGTCAATTCTTGCTCTTCTTTTTTTCTGGAAGAAGTGAAATCTTAGGCTGTCAACATTGGCACAGCGATAATTGGTTCCTATTGCAAAACAACGTCGAGGTTGTAAGTGGAACTCCTTGAGCGTTTAACAAGCGCCGAAATCGGCAGAAGCAGAAGCTAGAATCTTCAACTCGAATATGAACAATTACTTAGTTTTCGCGGCATAGCACCAATGGATGTCAATACAACACGCTTTACTCTGTCCACGACTGAGGCTCAGTAGACTTTTGATCAGTTTTGATTCTCCGAGTACCAAGATATCCTCGAAAATCTTGAATCTCTAGACCATTCCTCTGTAATTCTCACTTCTGGAACACTATCCCGCTAAGCCTTATGCAGTAAGAGGGGCTCTGTAAATGCTCGACTCTGACTGGATGACAGAAGGGTTCGAATTTTTTTGCGCAAACATTTTTCCTCCAAGATGCCCCTCCATAGTCACTCGGAGTTTTGTTTTCTTTGGTGGGGGGACAATTGCTTGTGATTAATTTGTTCTTCTTTCTCCTCAAACTTCCAGCTTCTGGTCAAAGTTGAACAAACCCATTTTCCTTAAGGTATGTGACCTTTCTGGAATGTCTCGGGCACTCCATCACGTGCCAAAGGCTCCTGTGACGGCATCATGCTTCCTTCCCCCCCCTCACCCCAAAAGATGCTGGTAGTACGGCTCATAGCCAGATTAGTGTGGGGATCTTTTCGGTGTGTTTGTTCACCTGGGAAAGACTTCGCATGAGAAGAGAACAGGAGAGAAGAAACAAGATTGAGAAGCAATACATGTGACTGACTATGAGATCTCAGATAGCAACCTGCTTCCGCAGTCTGAGAACCTTTACAATGGCTACCTCAACTGTCCCCAAGACCTGCAAGGTCATCACTGCTGAGACTATCGCCAAGGGTTACCTTGGTGAGGTCAAGGACACACTGGCCAAGATCCAAGGCGAGAACCCTTGCACTCCCACACTGGCTGCTTTCCTCGCCAACGGTGATCCCGCTGCCGTAAAGTACGCTGAGTGGTCCAAGAAGACTTGTGAAGAGAAGTGAGATATTCCTCTGTGTGGCTTGAATATCGCCCAGTCTATCGGGTGATGCTTGCCCCTCGACCTGGCGCTAATGCAAAACATAGCGGATTCAACTTTGACCTCCGAACTGTGGACAAGGAGCTTCTCGAGGAGGAGATCATGAAGGCCAATGAAGACGACGATGTCGACGGCATGATTGTCTACTACCCCATCTTCCCCAACAACCCTTCTCACGACAAGTACATCCAGGAGTCGGTTGACCTTGGAAAGGACGTTGAGGGTCTTCGACACAAGCACATCCATAACATGTACCACAACATTCGCTTCATTGACCCTCCTGAGAACCGCAAGAAGTCCATCCTTCCTTGCACTCCTCTCGCTGTTGTCAAGATCCTTGAGTATTTGCAGATCTACAACCCCATCCTGGCTTCCGGGAACCGACTTTTCGGAAAGACTATCACTGTCATCAACAGATCCGAGGTCAACGGCCGACCTCTTGCTGCCCTCCTCGCCAACGATGGCGCCACCGTCTACTCCGTCGACGTCACTGGTGTCCAGATCTTCACCCGAGGAGAGGGCATCAAGAAGGCCCGCCACCAGGTCGAGGACAAGGAGGGTTGGAAGCTCGAGGACTGTCTTCCACTCAGTGACGTTGTCATCGGAGGAGTCCCCGTCGAGTCTTTCAAGGTACCCACCGAGCTCATCCGCGATGGTGCTGTCTGCATCAACTTTTCCTCGTACAGAAACTTTGATGGTCCCGCCATCAAGGAGAAGGCCTCCATCTACGTGCCGTCCGTCGGCAAGGTTACAATTGCTATCCTCTTGAGAAACTTGGTTGTAAGTGCCCTCCACCATATGACAAAATTTGTGATACTGACCAGTCAGCGCCTCATTGCCAACCGACCCTCCAAGGATGAGTCGCAGAAGAGCGTCGAGGCCCGAGCTGAGGCTTTCGCCGACGACTAAATGCTTCCACACGCAAAAGAAAAGACGTTTTGAAAGAAGGTTATGATTGCTTTGAACTAGACTATGGAAAACGAAACACGACGGGGCTGATACGTCCTGTAAAAGGAAATGCATTTTATAGGAGTTGTCATAGATGGGATATATCAAAAAGCTGGGATGACGGCATGATTGGAAAGACATGTGCAACATGAACCCTTGCGTGAACGTCGTGAGCGTGTGTGGCATTGTTTCACGAACCAGTAAAACAATAAAAGACGGGCAGCTGATTGTTTCACAGTTCATCATATGATCTATTTTGGTATTCCTGAGTTATTATCTGGGCAATGTAGGTGTTGCTCATCTGCATATGCTCTCGGGAGCGTCTATTATTGAAGAAGGGCAGTTCTGGGCGGCGCCATCGTCTTTGATGTCGATATCGAGAAATGGTTGGTCTATCTTTTCGTAACACCATGGAGTGTACGACGTTACTGCATCTACACAGATTCCCCATTGACTCCGCTCGGGGGGTTATCGCTCTAAAACACTAATTCTTGTTGCTTTTCTTCCTATTGACTAGAGTACTTGGTGTTTTGTCGGCCTGCTGTCATGAATGGAACAGGTGGCTACTCATCCTAGGGTAGTAAAGTTTAATTAAGATGTTCGCTACATGTTCTGGAAACTTTCCTAATTAGGCATATCACAGCTGAAGCGGTGGGTTGAGCTGGCGCCCCTATCTTCAATAAGTCCTTGCGTCTTCCAGGTTTCTTGATCCTTAATCCCGGTCCATAACTGGAATGGAAATTACTTGGTGCAACATATTGATCAACTTAGTTTATCCATAGTACCGGAGTATACAACCTAATTGGAGGATAGGCCACATATCGTCATGTACTATTGCAGGTATTCTCGTATCCCTTTCTTTTCAGGAGGACAGCGTGTAGAGGCAGTTGTGTCTTGCGTGTGGTGTTTAGACTTTCACTGCAGATCTTTGTACTACGCGAAGCCTTTGGCCCTTTTATTGTTCATTGCCGGTCTCTTCACTACGCGCGGCGTCACGAACCATTGTTTCAATCTTTGGTTTACTGCATTTTGGTAGCCACCAATCAAAGCCTCAGGATGGGACTAGAGCAAAACTAAACGCCTGAGACAAGCAGCAAAACAAGGCGGGATCCCCCATATTTCCCGTTTTGCTCAACGGCTTAGTGGTCATTTTTTCGGGTCAGTCCCTTGATTTAGCAGCGGCTCACTGCATCTAAAACTGGGCGCCGACGCCAAAGATTGAAGAGTGCATTCCAAGGTTTTGTTCGTCATTGTTGAAACTGCGCAATTGAGTTTCTGTTGATCACCTGAAGTCGGCAGCCTCTTCATAAAGTCCTCATGAACAAGCATCATCGTACTCGATTTTTATGACTCTGCCATTGTTTACCTTACCTACTAAGGCATTATAAGCATCCATTCATTGTTAAACTGTGGAGTTCATAGAAGTCTGTTAAGAGGCCCGGGCATCTGCAAGTTCAATTAAAAGGGTACGTACCTCACTCGATTGCGGTTCGTTCAATTAATGGATGGAACCCCAACATCCATCACCACCTATCAGTCGCTCTTTCCGTCCATCCATTGCATTGCTTTTTTCCACATCCCAACTTTCCATTTGGATGCTCTCCTCACTCATTCCTCATGCCTAATTAGGTTTCTGGCTGACTGCGCCCTTTGCGAATAGAACCTTGTTCTTCGCTTTGCTCGGCTCTACATACTAAATCAACGACACGCTCATTCATTCATTCATTCGCTCGCTCGTTGCTCGCTCGCCTACGTCTTTTCTTTGTCTGATCGGCATCTCTACCTAATTTTTTGCGCCACGCTACTCTTCTTTTCGACTGGCAAACTCTCAGCCCCTCGAGACATTGTCTCTAATTCTGCCGAATCGCGGACGGCTCACACTCACATAAACAAGAAACACAACAAAGCCTCCGACAAGCCCACTCGCGTGCGCAACCGAGCTGAGACCGATACGTAGCGGCCTGTCCAAGTACCGTGTCCTAAAATTCAGCCGGTAGCTTCTTAGGCGCGCTTCGAGACGAGACATAATACTGCCGACCGAACATTCTACATACCGAGTACGAGTAACTCGACTGCCTCTCCTCTTGCATCAGCCAACCCGGTATAGAAATAATGGCAGCGCAGACCTTCCCCAACTATAGTCGCGATGTCCGCCATGGCAAGTCTGGCTCAGGTTCTTCACTGAACTACGGGCCAGTCCCTGGTTCACCGACACTCACGAATCCCGACATGATCTTGCCTGATTACGATTGCGATGTTTCCCTTGATGAGCGTTCACAGTCACCCATAAGGATGTGGAATAACGTTCAGACCAACGACATGCGATTCCACCTCCCTTCTTCGCAAAACCAATTTATCGCTGGACCAATTACCCCCTCAACGCCCATCATATATGGAAATGGAACTATGCTATCAGACATTGGCGAGGTGACAGAAGTCGAAAGCGTGGTAGGAAAAGGAGGACGCCGCGGTTCGGCGCATTTGTCCGTTTACAGCAATGATGATCATGTATTGGGCTCATCCCCAACAATAGGGGTAACTCGCATCAAGTCACGATCGCAAATTCTGCAGCGGGAGAGGAAATCTTCGATCGATTCCAACAGTACAATTACTTCGCAAGGCCGCGCTGCGCCTTTCGGGGATTTTGACGATTCTGTCAGCGTCGACGACCTCAACTTTCAGGGCGACGATGAGGAGAGCATGGCATCTTCATATGTTGAGGGCACAGCTGTACGAGAACCCAAGATTCCACGCATAGCTCGTACTCAGGAGGCTACGGAGCAGCGCTATTCGACCAGTTCTCTTAGTGATAGGGCAGAACAGATTCTGGCAAATGCCAAGCAAAGATTAACGGTGGGCTTCACATTGTCCGGCTAAACAATGAGTGCGCAATGCTAACAAGGCTACAGACGATGGAGGGCAACCTGTCAAGGGCAAGAAGCTCTTTATTCACTCCGATGTCCGATGGGTCAACCCCTTCTCCGCCAATCGTTCGACCTGCAACATCCTTGAGAGAGTCTACCATCCCTCTGAGTTCGAGTCAAGGGCACTCTAGAAATCTCAGCGAAACTAGTTCACAGAATGGTCTTGCCAGCCCAGGCTTCCCGCAACGCTCTGCTAGCGCATTGGGTGCTGCTGGAGGTTATCGACAGCCATTGACTTCATCTAGAAGTGCCGATGCTCTCGGGATTGGATACGGCGCCACCTCTCACAGGAGTCCCACGACTCTTGATCCCATGCTGGAAACTTTGAGTGAAGATGAAGGCGGTGCAAATGGAGACAGCCGACGCAGCTCTCATCTCTATAATCAGTTGAGCCCCACGTTCGGTTCCATGACGGATACAGATATGCCTCGGTCCGCATCTGTAGCTCAGGTTCGTGACTTGAAGCATCAGATGAAGGATCTGAGAGGAAAGATTTCCAGTCTCAAGGAGCAAGCACGGGCTGACAGCTTGAAACGCCGTAGTCTGCAGAGCCTCAGGACACCCAGTCCGTTTACTCACGCGAGATGGGATCAAGGACTTCCAGAGTCTCGAACATCACAAGAGACTACTCCGGAAACTCCCGCCTGGCAAGCGCCCTGGAACCAGGGGTCGCCTAAGGACAAAGCAAATGGTCAAATGTCACCTAAGGAGGACTCGAAGGAACCCTCTGAAGAATCAGGGAAAACGTTGGATGCTGGAGCTGAAGATGGCCCTCGCACCTCTGACGCACCGGACGTAGTTGTGGCTCAAGAGCAGAGCGTTTCGCCTCAATTTGAAGCGGAACCGGATCTTGGAGATGATGTTCAAGTGCAAACGCAAGTGCAAGTGCAAGAAAATGACGACATGAATGATGATGGCGAAACGTGGGAAGGAGATCTGGAACAAGAGGAGGACGATTTTAAGCAGGAGGGAAATGGTTACGGACTACACAATGGAGGGTACAACGACGATGCCGAGGATGACGATGACGACGAGTTTGTGGATTTTGAGAGCGAGAGTGGCGAGTCATCATATCATGATGCTTTTCAAACCCCCGTGTCTCACGAGGATCGGGAGGATGCCTTCGATTACGAGCACTTTTTCCTTCACTCGGCAATGGGAACAATGAGCCAGCATCGACGAGAGAGCTGGAGCAGTGTGAGCTCTGGTGATTCCGTTGAGACAACTCGCGGCCCTATCGTTGCCCCCACTTCTGCACCCGATTCTGATTCTGATCATGAAAGGAGGCCGAGCGTTGATACTATGTCGTCCTTTAATAGTTTTGCCACAGCCACCGAAGGCCGTTTGAGTCGCAACTCGGAATTTGAGGATGCCACAGAGACCATCGTCATCATGCCCGCAGATTCGGATGCGCCCCTGAGCTCGAAACGGGCAACATTTGGTAACTTCAAATTCCCCCGATCAGGAGCCCCTTCGAGAAATGGCTCTGTCGATTATCACCAAAGTCATCCCCGACGTAATACCGTGGTTCGTCGACCTAGTAGCAGCGCAGCTACTTACGCACGCCATCGGCCTTCGATGTCATCTTTCGGGTCCACAGGAACAAACCGAAGCTTTCCTCTCGTAGACAAGTCTAAGGGAACCAACGGGATTTTGACGCCGACAGGTACCCCCGGGGGATCACCCGACTCGGAGCTCAGGCAGATATCTGAAAGTCTCCTCAATGAAGCTGCCGGGTTGGGCGGTATTGAAGGTGGACAAAAGAACGGCAATACTTCCGCTGTACAGGGGCTTGACAAGGAAAGTCAGATCTTGGTCGAGAGACTTGTGGCCAGTCTTGGGAAGTGTGTCCTAGGGTTGACAGAGTCATCAAGAGCTGGTACGGAGGCACGCATGTACCGCAGGAGAATTGATGCTGCGCGACGTATTCTTGAGGGGCTTGAAGAGTAAGTACACTTTCCCGAATACTTCTATCAGGCCAAGTATCGTATCCCGAAGCGGTTGTATTTTTCTTGCATGGCGCTTTACATGGAGGTGGATAGGGATATTATCACACATGATGATGCTCTGGTTTTGAGCAGACGGAGTTCAGGCCTGTCTTGGATGAGACCAGGTTATTTTCGATACCCTTCGAGTCTAGCGGTTTGCTTCCTTATTTATTCTTAAACTCATGACCTTTACAGGACTTTTTTATAGCTTCAATCACGACATATTTCATCTATCAATTCATGGCACTCAGAGTGTCTCTGGCATACTTACGTGCTGTTTGCGCATGTTGGTCCGTGCTATGACCTTGATCCTTTAGACCCTTACTTAATTAAGGTAGGTAAGATTGCACCATTTTGCATGTGATAGACTCAGATCAGTTCAGAAAGGTGAATGTGATCGAACAACTAGATTACAGGCTATTAATTGCTATGTTATAGTTCATAGATCCCCATTTCTATTTGCTTAAGCTATCCTATCATATCGTGGTCCTCGTCGTCGTACTAGTTCCTTGTAGACGTCTTTTAACGCTCGTGCTGATATTCCAGAGCAGAACTATCCTACTCAGCTTAGGATAAAATCAATTATGCAGAGAGTAGTCTGATGAAAATCCACAGTGCAGTAATATCCCTATCAGAACTCGAGTAAATACCAGGCCATTTCAGATATCAAGTCACGTTCCAGAAAACAAAGGGCCAAGCAGTAATTAATGCTTACCGGAGCTGGGTATCTTAGACCGCAACTTTCCCTTCACATCTACCCTGGACGCTCGCACAGAAAAGCCACGAAACAACATTTCCCCCACCAGCGTCAACAAACTCAAACCCAAACCTTACACCGACAAGATCCCCATCACAAATTATCGCCGAAATGCCCTCCGTGGAACCTCCAACCCTGGCAACGCACCTCCTCACAGCGCTGCTCCCCCCAGAGCTCGCCGATTCTATTCAAAAGCACATCCTGCACCCACGCTCGCCCGTCCAAATCATCGCGCGCAACGTTCTCGACCAGGCGCAGAGTCTTCTTGACACGGCTGCGCCTCTTCTCGAGCCTCTATTTGATCGCGTCATGATCTTGCTAGCAGAAAACCAAGGCCTCGTCGGTGTGATTGCATCGCTGGTTGTGCTTGCTACTGTTGTAATAATTCTCAATTGGATTCGTCGTCTGCTCATGTGGTGGACTCGCATGGCTATGCGCATCGCGACTTGGGCTTTTCTACTTGCTCTTGCAGCGTGGATCTGGGAGCGTGGTGTCTTTGAGAGCGCAAGGGACATGGCTGTCATGGGCGGCAAGATCGTGGGATACCTGGCCGTCATCAAGGATGTTTGGCTGCAGGAGTATGATCGCTACGAGGCGCAACAGGGCATGGCTGGGACCAGAGGCACGGCTTCCGGACGACGATCGAGATAAACAACGTCCATACAGAAAAAAAATATATGCGGACAGCGAATACACAGCAATGGCTGTTTGGCATAGGACCCGACACATTTTGAATACCCCCAGAAGACGGAACATCAAGGAAAGCGCCACCAAAAAACAGAGCATGGGTATATCATGACCACACAACACAACTCATCCATCAGCATCATTCTTATGATTTATCACGAAAGAGGTGGAAGGGGCAGGTTAGGAAAAAGAGCGAGACTGTGACACATCACGTCCAAGCTCAATTCTATCTCAGACCATGAGAAGCAATCAGTAACGCCGGCGCTATGCAATACTACTATCAAGATACCACAGATTCCCCTTTCCCCAGGTTCTCCATTTGCCATTATATCCACACTAGTCATCATGATCCTCATATTCCTCATCGTGGGGCTCTTTGGGATCCTGAGCTTCGTGGAACTGTATGCAGTCATCAATGTAGCTCAGAATAGCACCAACGCTGTCCTCGTTGGTCACGTCTAGCCTGAGATAGTTGATCATGCTGAAGCTCTCGATCAGGCCAGCCACAGCTCGGTTCAGTCGTCGGAAACTAGCACCTTTCATCACTTGTTCCTTCTCGTCAGGTGCCTTTGACTCGTCATCTTCGGCTTCAGGACCCTCTGTAACACGACGCGCACGCTCGATGGGGTCATCGTCGAGCAGACCTACGTCGGGTGTAAGGAAGCGCTTGAGATCCTTCTTCTTCACTTGGCCCTTGACGAGATCCATCTTGGATAGAATGTTGATGTGTGGCACCTCGAGCATGAGCATGGCACTCATAGCACTAAGAGTACCAGAGAAAAACTTTGCTCGATCGACGACGAACGTGGCTTCGAGGAGATAGACAGCGGCCATGCGGATATCAAGAGAGCCCGGCTGGGACAGAAATTTGACCAGAGCGGGTAGAATAGGGACATGTGTGTATAATTCGATCTGGCCAGGCATGTCGAAGATAATGAGATATTCTTCAGTTAGACTGTCGAGAGCTTCAGTCAACCAGTCGAGGTTCTCCATAAGGAACTCAAAGCAATATATCAGGCCACCGTTAGGTCCGAGGCCAACTTCCTCCATAGCATCTTTGAGAGAAATAAGTTCTTTAATGTCGAGATCTGGTTCATGCTCAAATGATTCGGCGGCAGGGTCAAGGTTAATGTAAAAGGCAGAACGGCGATTAAGATTAAGATGAGTGATGAGGGCGGCGCAGAAAGTAGACTAGACGCGACAGAATGCAAAGTTAGTTGGGGCGCATTGATGAATGTTGGGAACAAAAAAACAGCACGCGATCCAGGACAGCATGATGAGAACGATGATGCAACAAGAGGCGGTATTGTAGAACAGAGGCAAAAGCAGGGGGCAGTTCCACGTACCTTGCCCGCGCCCGCTGGGCCCATGATCATGGCACCGAACTTGCTCATGTTGAAGATACTAAGATGTTGTATGTTGTTCGTTTTGTTTTAAAAACAAGGGCCGAGATAGCTCCAGGGTCGAGGCTACCAGGTAGCTACAGATTCTAAGCAGCCCCGCTTGCTTGATATAGAGGGGAGCCGAAGCGGCAGAAGAGTATGACAGAAAGGGATAGCTCTGCACCGTATGGCCAAGGTTCAACGTCGGTTATATCTCGTTGTTTGGAAATCGACGAGGATTACACTTCTCGATGTGGTGACGGTGACGAGCTTGTAAGAGGTAGTGAATTTTGATATGTTCTGGAAGGGAACCTGAATGGTGGGGTAAAAGTTCGGATTTTTTCACACCTTCTTTTCCTCGCCGTTTTTGCCCCTCCTGCTCCGGCGCCATTAAAAAAAAAAGTCGTTTCTCAGCCTCTTTTTTCGTTTCTGGCCTCTCGTGTGAAGCTATCTGCCCCGCCATTACTGTACATGTACTAGGTTATCATGCCTAGACTCGGGGCCATCATGATAACTTTTTTACGTTAGTAGAGACAGACACCTTTTCATCGACATCCACTCGACTATCTTCTCCGGATGCTGGTGCACGTGTATGAAAATCCGTCAGGGAATTGGTCAAGGATTATTCTTGGAAGGATTGCGGCTGATAGGTTCGGCAACTCTGGCCCATTATTCCTACAACCGGATATTCTACTTAGATGAGGGGATTGACGGGAAGCGGGGAGACGAGTACGAGTGAGGACGGATTGCAACTGCATTGATGAGCTCGGGTTAGCGAGAGGGTGCAAGAAAAGCGAGATTAACATGTAGAGTCAAGACCTCAACAACTCAACCTATGAGAAGCCCCATACTCAGACTTAGACTAGGTACCTTAAGTAATTGAAGCTTAGGAATACTTTTGAGTAATTACTCGTAAAAGAGAAAATGGACATTACACAATCAACACTGAGAAGGACATATGCTTTCTTGTATTCCGAACACTGGCAGGCACTTTCTGCAACTGACGGCAGGTGCGATGGCGCAATACTGCCGCAAATTTCGGCTTCCGAAGAACGTGCCTTTTCTCTCTTTCCCAGTGCCATTTACCCCTCCATCGCCAAGGGTAGCGGCCACCGAAAGCCACCACTGTGATAAGGAGTGTACCTGTGCTTCACGCTATTTCCCCATACTAATAAAGGTACCCTCTTATGACTTCGGGCCCTGTAGATTTGGATAATCGCGACCGAGGGCCGTTCAACAGAAAAAAAAAAAGAGCAGGCACTGTCTTTTTTTGTCGATCCCCACCTTTTTATTGAGAAGCCATTGTACTGTAGCATTGGGCAATATTTAATGGGTACATTGAGATTGTAGTCATATGGGCGTAAACCGAGTCATTGCACAAGTCGCGAGTAAGCTCATCCTGCCAGTTGTCTACAAGATCTGGAAGAAAGGACGAAAGAAAAAACTGCCCGAGCCAAGGCACTGACCTACATAAATCTCTCCGACCTTTTTGTAAGGAAAATTCACACCCCCCACTTCGCTCATAATAAAGCCTGCAACAACGTATTCGCACATCCCCCTCCTTCCCGCCTTTTTCTTTAAGGTACTACTACCTCCCGCTCCCGCTTCGAATCTTTTTCTGCTTTTCCCTTCTTCTTCATCCTCTTCCTACTTCCTCCCTTCTTCAGCGCCTTCTGTCTTTGGTATGTCCTTGTTCCAATTGCTCTCCATTGTCGACTCGCTCTAACATTCAGTCTTTTCAGTGACCTCAACCCCATCGTCACCAGATAAACAGACTTGTCCGGGTCTGCCCAGCTTTAACCGTCACCTCTTTCTCTCACATTCTTCTCCTTCTTGACCTAATCCTCACAATGTCTGCTACCAACGGCACCAACGGCGTTCACGCCGAGCTCTCCTCATGGAAGCACTACAACGAGGGTTCTTTCCTCTTCACTGTAGGTTCCTCCTGACCTTCCCATCGCGTAGCTCACATCTGAGCGATCCCTTATCGGATCTATCAATGTGACCTTGTACCGAGGTCTTATTATCCCGCAGTCCAGTCACTGACAATCAACCAGTCCGAGTCCGTCGGTGAGGGTCACCCCGACAAGATCGCTGATCAGGTTTCCGACGCTATCCTCGATGCTTGCCTTAGGGAGGACCCCCTCTCCAAGGTTGCTTGCGAGACTGCCACCAAGACCGGTATGATCATGGTCTTTGGTGAGATCACCACTCAGGCCAGGCTTGACTACCAGAAGGTTGTCCGTGACGCCATCAAGGACATTGGCTATGATGACTCTGCCAAGGGTTTTGACTACAAGACCTGTAACTTGCTCGTCGCCATTGAGCAGCAGTCTCCCGATATCGCTCAGGGCCTTCACTACGAGAAGGCTCTCGAGCAGCTCGGTGCTGGTGACCAGGGTATCATGTTCGGCTATGCCACTGACGAGACACCCGAGCTCTTCCCCCTCACTCTCCTCTTCGCCCACAAGCTGAACGCTGCCATGTCCGCTGCTCGCCGCGACGGTTCTCTGCCCTGGCTCCGACCCGACACCAAGACCCAGGTCACCATTGAGTACAAGCACGACAACGGTGCCGTTGTCCCTCAGCGCGTCCACACCGTTGTTGTCTCCGCTCAGCACTCTCCCGATATCTCCACTGAGGAGCTCCGCAAGGAGATCAAGGAGAAGATCATCAAGAAGGTCATCCCCGCCAAGTACCTCAGCGACGAGACCATCTACCACGTAAGTTTGCCAAAATACAACAAGGAACAAGAGAAAGTGCTAACTCTCCCTTCAGATCCAACCCTCTGGCCTCTTCATCATTGGTGGTCCCCAGGGTGACGCTGGTCTGACCGGCCGAAAGATCATCGTCGATACCTACGGTGGCTGGGGTGCCCACGGTGGTGGTGCTTTCTCCGGTAAGGATTTCTCCAAGGTCGATCGATCTGCTGCCTACGTCGGCCGATGGATTGCCAAGTCCCTCGTCAACGCCAAGCTCTGCCGACGTGCTCTTGTCCAGCTCTCCTACGCCATCGGTGTCGCTGAGCCTCTCTCCATCTACGTCGACTCCTATGGCACCTCCGAGAAGACCTCCGAGGAGCTTGTCCAGATCATCCGAGACAACTTCGACCTCCGACCTGGTGTCATTGTTCGTGAGCTCAACCTGGACCACCCTATCTACCTCCAGACTGCCAAGAACGGCCACTTCGGTACCAACCAGTCCTTCAGCTGGGAGCAGCCCAAGGAACTCAAGTTCTAAGTTGACCATTGACATTGTATCAAGTCACCCAAAGAGTATTCAACAGCTCTCTGCATGCATCTTGAAGATGTTTAATCAGTTCATTTGATTTAGCAAATATGGGCGGCGTACGGTTCTCAACGAAACCTGTGTATCTCCCACCGGAAGGGAGGACGGTCGGTTTCCGGCTTTATTTTGTTTATAATTTCTATCCAAAAATCCATTTCGGTTCTAAGGTAGTGGGGATTCTTTTGCGATATATACCAGGCACGGAGTGGGCGTCTTTCAACAAAGACATATTAGGGCAAACCTGCATTTGTGAGGCGAAGCAAAAAAAAGTCAACAGAGACTTGCATTTTAACGATACCACGACAAGGGAATGACAAAAAGACGACGCGTTCGTGTAAGAGCGGCGTTTTGACGAGGAAACAAAAGAACTTCAACATCTTTTTCTTTCCTGGATCTCTAGCCGAGCTGATGCAGTAGGCGGGCGAGACCATGACGCGGTGGAAGTTGGATGGATCATTGGCAAGAATGTCAGTTTTGGAGAGAAGTAACTGAAGTGAAGGGCTAGTGTTAGACATGCCCTGTCGCTGCGAATCGAGACAGCAGCTAGACCAAGAAAGAAATCACGTCAAGGGAATACTCGTTCAACATATGTTTGCTGTGAAGTCTGAAGTCTTCTGTCGAATACACAAATAGGTTGGTTGCGCTGTTACTGTCGAATAGTTGTCATGATGGTCTTGGCCACAAACGGAAACCCGAAACTCTCATAGCCACGGGGGGTAACGCCACAAAGACCCCCTCATCATGACAACCCATTGAACTATGCATGAGCTGGTACCATATATAACGTCCTGACATCGCTTGGTATTCTCTAAGACTGAATCTCCCGTAATTGAACTGGGGTAACCGATAGGGCCAGAAAGGTCCTGGCAACAGTAAGATGTTCCTGGACACAATCACTTCTTTCTTTGATATTGTGGAATTACTTGAAGTGATGTCACCCTTACCTCGAAAAGGATACTACTACGGACGATCTACGAGCTTGCGGCTGTGAAGTCGAGATAACAGTTTGTGAGTAAAGTGTGGTGAGGCAGCTTAACATGACTGCACAGTGGAGGCAGCTCGTTCAGCCAACGATGTCGGCACTTGACGAAAGGCTATGCTGAAGCCGACGTCGGACCATGATAACCAGGAGTGAAGTACTCAGCCAACTGGACCCTTGGATCAAGAATTGTCACAGGTGAAACGACCTTTCCTTAGTCCTTCTAGTTGTTTTAGATGTAAACATTGTAGCTGATGCACAGCAGGCTTATACCCACAACATCAATAGCCACCTGTGAATATCGAGTGAAATGTACTCAAGCCCAGAACTGCTGGTATACTCTGCATTGCAGTGTGTCAAGAACCAGCAGGCCGGATGGGAAGAGGCTCGTCCCGGGTACGCCATTATAGCGTAGTCACTCTGCTGGTATTCTGGGCTTGGACGCTGAAGGTTAAGGCAGCATAGAAAGTGAGAATTGGGGCCGGGGGCCCAAGCTTGAATAGACAGCAGAACCGAGGAGATGGTTTGGCAGTCAAAAGGCTGCTTCGCTTAAACTGGTTATGGTTCTGCAGGAAGTAGGTATGACGCCGCGGACCTGGTAGACGTTGGTGACCAGCGCATGGACCTTTGTTTGTTTGTTGGGAAATTGAACGGGCAAGGTTTCCTTCGGCGAATTATACAGAGTGTGAGTGGGCAATATGATATTGTTTGTCGGTAAGGAGGTGGTGTGGTGTAGTTTCGTCCTAGACTGTCTGAAGGGTGTAAGTCCCCGAGATGCATCACGGCAGGGATGATGGATGGTTGTGACCGTTTGGAACATGCACTTGTCAGCCCAAGAGAGGAAGCTCGTAGGGAGGACGTATCTACTTTCTATTGTCGGCTGTCATGGGTACATTTGTGTTGGCTGAGGTGTACAGAAACCGAGTTTGAGTGTGCAAAAGTTGGAGGGAGAATGAGACTGTGGAGGTTGCGGAAGGCGGCAGGAGTCCGTAAATGTGGACCTGGGCCACGGGCGCTAAACCCGAAGTGGGCCTCAATAGGAAGCGAATAGGCGGCAGGTGTCGCCCGTGGTCGGTGCCTCGATTCAGCCCATTCTGTCGGGACTGCGGGCTGACAGGGGGGTTTTACCGGGGCTATTCGACAACAATACCAAGCGCGTCTGGGGACAATAGGAAGCAACAAGCCGCCAAGCCGCGCCCCGAAAGCCACCTTCACGCCTTCCGCGTCCGCATCGGCCAACCACGTTCCGCTAAAGGGTTCACTTTTCCAATGTCGGTCGTGACTGACTGATGTTCAATCTTAGAGTCAGCGCTTTACTGCACTGAGGTTGGTATTGATGACTTTGTCTTTAGAATGTGCTGATCATGAAGAAAAGGGATACAATACCTAAACGATCATCTACTAACAAGTAAGTACTAAGGTACTCAGAATGTAGGAAGGTTACAACCCTGATGGTTACTTCATTCAAGGCTTCTCTTGTTGGACTTATTCATACCGTGGCTACAGGTAGGTTAGTATTGTTGATCTCCGAAACCTTGCGTTGAAACTCCCCAATATCATATATGATAAAGGCTGGATTTTGTCTCAAAAGTTCTTTCGATTCTGTTGGCCAAAGTTTGATACCTGCACATTACCGTTTGGACTCATGCAGGTGATAAACCCAGAAGCAACGAGGACAAAATGAACATGTAACCATCCAACTGCTTCAATAGGAAATAAGACCCGCCAGCGAGAACAGGCAAGACATGAGAATGCACGCATAGGTTGTACCCTGATACAGGCTTTGACGTGACTACTTTGCCCTATCCGGTGCTAGAACCCATCCCATTCCATGGTGATGGTATTCGGTGGTAGGTGGTCATCGCGTTGGTTTCAGCCATCTTCTGCGTATGTGGAGGGGGCGCAGATAGAGTCTGATGAGAGAGATCAACAATACCCGTTTGAATGAGTCCGAAATCCTTCGCGAGAGCATATCCTGTGCACAGTACAATGCAGACATTGAACCCGGCCTGACGGACGTTAGTTTCGGCTGAGGCTGCAAGTCTCTTTTTTTCTTAGCTTGGCCACGCCATGGCACACGACATTATGCTATCCAACCTCTTGTGCTTGTGACATATCGTGCTGTGTTCATGTTGGTGGCTTGTACTTTTTTTAATTTTTTTTTTTTTTTTTTTTTACTTTGAATTAGGTAGATGTCAGTTATGCCTGAGCGCTATAGGATCCATTCTTCCTCCCGTGCCTATTATTGTGCCCTATTGTAGTTGCAGATGAAATGGTGGCTTACAAAGTCTCAGCCTGAAGTCGATGCATGCCATTTTCCCCTACACCCCCTTCTCCTGTGCAGGTAGATGGGATTCTTCTACAAATCTTGTTTGCTGTGAATTTCTTGTACTTCTCTCTCACTGCAGATATCACAACGCGGCTCCACGTAGACAATCAATCAGGTGTTGAATAGGTTCTATCTTATTATGATTAGTGTTGGTATTGTCCAGCACTCAGAGGAAACTTGCTCAGTTCCTCCTTTTCTTGTTCTCCCTTCAGCCCAACTATATCTAGATACCGTTCCCGCTTCCTTTCCGGAACCTCTTTCTCTGAACCTCTTAACTCTATCCAGAAATCACTTCATCCTCGCGTCACCTCAACCCCAGCAAGCCAGAGACAGCACCATCACACGTGGCGCATAGCTCTCGACCACCACCTCGCCCCCTGGCCTTTACCTATTGTGTCGAGGACAAGATCTTGTCTTTCCCCGTTATTAACGGCAATTTTATCGTCGAGAAACCTTTATATATGACTGGCCTGTCGCACTGGACTTCCTCTCCTGCATCAACACAAACATCTTATCCAGTAACATCACCTGACTCTGCTCTCCTTTTCTTCAGAGAGCATCGTTACCCGAGCACACAAATACATCTTCCCTTACATAAAATAAAATTTAAAAAAAAGTCATGGACGCTCCCAACAATACTTCTCAATCTCAGGACCCCCAAGTCGATGTCCCCAAGGAGAACAGCCCTCCTCCAGCCTACACACCACGAAGAGTTCCCGTCGCTGATTTCACTGCCATGATGGCCAGAATTATTCAAGAGAGGCGGGATGCTCTCCCTAACATGGGTGGAAGTACCCCACACCCTCAGCCCCAACAAACCACCTGCACTTCCCTGCTTTCTGATACTGTGGATGATGACCAAGATGAGACATCTGAGGGAAGCTCACCCATCAGCCTCAAAATCGACACATCTGTCAATGTTTCACGAAACAACAACATCGTGTGCCTCACAGCCACTCCTGCGGAACAGGCCAACGCTATCGCCAAGGCCGTCGTGCAAGCTTTACACGAGGGAAGCTCTGGCCGTTGCGGCATTCCAATGATTGACGAGTCTGGCTGCCCTCGGCCCTTGAGTATCCAGGTTGATGCGGGCCTGAATGTTGAGGGAACAGGTAATGTCATTGGAGGCCGAGATGTCATTGGAGGTCTCATCCAGAAACGTGCTGGACCTTCACTTCGACTTGACCCGGATGATGAGGAAGACTTGGCCCCTTCTAAAAGACGGCGAACAAGTCATTAAATGAATAATACCATGCTACATCTCTGGAAATGGTTGGATTAGGAGGTTGTTGGGTAACCACGAGCAAGCATTTCCAACGAACCTGGTGAAGGTGGATTCGAGTGTTCCTTGAGGTCTATGTTAACTAGACTTTTCTCGCAGGATGCTGTACTGAGAAGGATATTGACGGCCTTTTTATGATGAGAGATGAAAGGCATGGGGTTGAGGATTTTATTCATTCTTTCTTTCTTTCTTCCTTGACCAGCCGGAACCTGAAGGCCGGTGATATTCATGTAGCACAGCGGAATTAATTGCTGATTTAATATGAGAACCATTGCTTTGTCTCAGCCACAGATTAAATGATAATCAATTAACTGTGCTACCAAAAAGAAAAGTCGACTCATTGTCTACGGGATCTCTGGGATCCTCATGTCAGGCGAATATCTACAGTGCCGCCTGCTATAGTAAGGTATTCTTGGGATGCGAATAATCAGCAGAGGATATTCCTAACTGGTGGTATAAAGTGATATACAAATATGATAAGAACTTCCTTGGTTATAATTTCCGTCTCTTTCTTAAACTTCATGCTGTAATATTGGGCCCTCTTTGTTGGAAATCCTTATTGTGTTCCATTGTGTTACATGTCACTCACCTGCCAGCTTCAACATGACCGTGCCATTCTTCACCTCGACTTTTACGCGTCTTTTGAACTCGAGCAATCTTCAAGCTACTCTCAACAAGGAAACCAATTACTTGGGAATAATCAATGATAGACTTGCTTCGTTCCTAGCGCTCTCGATTCTCAATAATCGCATCCTTCCAACGCCATTCCCGCCGTGATCGCATTCCCCCAACGCTAAGGCGTCAACGTTTCAATCGTCAGGCAGGGAACACCAGGAAACAAGAGGCAACCCCCCCTTTCCAATGGAATGGTACTGTAGCTCGGGTCGCTTGAGCAGATGGTGCACGGTCATCCTGTCCCTCGGTCCCTTTTAGCATACACGCTATCCATTGTTTGTCCCGTCCCAGATCAGAGGATCGGGATCAGCCAAGTCGAGCCGGTGCAATTAGTCTGGCAACCGTGGAGGTAGATTACCTATTGGCACACATCCATCTCAATGTGCAGCTTCAGCCTTGCTTTGTGTGCTCTATTGTCGGTTCCCCGATGGAATTGTTCATCGGCCAAGTCAGAACGCCAACACTGAACCGTTTGCGTTGGGCCTTCACAGTTCTGCTCTTCTCTTGGGAAGGGCTTGGAAGGCTTAGCCTATATGCCAGCCCAGTCTGTTACTGTAGCTGTGTTAAGCTCACTTTCAGTGTGTCGGCGCCAGATGAAACACCCAAGATGAAAAGTCTGACTTGGTCCGGGGAGTCTCCCTCACTTGGCACCCTTGGCAATGATGACGACGCAAGCCGAGATGACTTCAGCTCCCATGATACAGTAGCTTACACTCTCTTGCTCCCCCTGCTCCGTTAGGCTTTTACCGTCTTTTGGGTGCTTCCATGTCCCCGCTACTTTATTCGAGGGGTCCAATTGACATGAAAACTGGCCCCGCGCACTCCGAACTAGGCCTGCATAGGATAGCTCCATGAGGTGAGCTTCAGAAGCTCCCAGCTTCCTGACCTCCCCCTACCACATTCAGACTCAGACTCAGACTCAGCCTCAGACTCAAGATCTCGGCCTCGATTCTCTTAGTTTTTATACGCGGGAGGAGCTTACCTCCGGCCTTTCCTGCTTGGCTTCAAGCTTGGCTGTCTGTCTTTTTTATTTCACCCTTAACAAACCTCTTCTTCGGGTACCTAGCTTCAGCCACTTTCCACGAGGTTTCGCAATAAGCGCCATCATTCCATTCAATTAGTGACCACCTTGTTTGCGACAACCACAGCCATGGCTCGCCTCACCATTCGCAATCTTACTATCAACCCAATCGAGCTCATAGAAATCGAGAGGTTCGAGGGCCAAACTGTGAGAACCGGCAATGTCCTCTCAAATATGACAAGCCATATCAGTGGCTTCATCAAGGCTTCCGACTTCAGCTCTCGCCAAACCCAGGCCAAGGGCGAGCCCATTCACAAGGAAAATGCCTCTGTCAAAGTTGAGCCCTTCAAGACCAAGGATTCTGGCATCCGAGCCGCCGACAAGAATAAGGAGGTGGTTCGTCTTACCTTCAAATATGAAGATCACAAGTATCAGGTCGACATCCCTAGCCCCTCCAACAAATCTTCTGTCATGAAGAACCTGGACGGAGGCAAACATGACCTCACTGTCGTTTATACCCCCAACGGTGCCTTTCTCGCCATCTTCTCTTCTGCCCAGCTGCATCGCTGGATGCACGAGCTTCACGACGACTGGCCACTCACTCTGCTCTCGATTCCTGGCACGCACAATTCTCCTACCTGCTATACTGCTCTTCCTTCTGTTCGGTGTCAAGCGGTTGATGTCTTGGAGCAACTCAAAAATGGTGTTCGGTTCCTCGACGTTCGAGTGTCCGTCAGTCCTGACGATGATGAACTTGCTCTTGTCCACAGCGTGTTTCCCATTTCCTTGACTGGCACAAAGTACTTCAAACACATGCTCGAGGATATTTACAAGTTCCTCGACGAGAACAGCAGTGAGACTGTCATCATGAGTATCAAGCGCGAAGGTACTGGAAGGGGCAACGACGAACAACTCGGAAAATATCTGAAGCACAGCTACGTCGATAAAAGACGAAGTCGATGGTGGACTGAGCCCAAGATTCCAACTCTGGGTGGTGCCCGTGGTCGCATTGTCATCGTCCGCCGTTTCAACTTGGACGGCGAGATGAAGAAGACATGCTGGGATGGTCGAGGTTGGGGTATTGACGCAGGCGCCTGGCCCGATAATTGTGAAGACGGCAAGGTGCCGGGAGGTATTATCCGTGTCCAAGACTTTTACGAAATTACTGAGAGCCAGAATATTGAGAAGAAGATCGAGTACTGCCGTCGGCAACTCGAACGCGCTGCTGAGCAGACCTTTGCTCTCGCTGGGATGGATGGTCATAAGGAGGATGCTAGTTTACCCCCCTTGTTCGTCAACTTCCTCACAGCGAGCAACTTCTTCAATGCAACCTGCTGGCCAGAGCGTATTGCTGCCAAGGTCAACCCTTCTGTTATCGAGTACCTTTGCATGTGCCACGGCGAGGATGGCAAGGGGCCAAACAAGCTCAAGATCGGTTCTGCAGGTACAGGAGTCGTCGTCACCGACTGGGTAGGCCACAAGGATGATTGGGATTTGATCCGCTGCATTGTTGGAATGAACGCAAGGCTGCAGCTCAAGAGATAAGTTTAGTAAATGCTATAGAGTGAACGAGAACACAACAGGCGTAAAAAGAATAGATATCTACGGACATAGCTGTACCATTCCCAGGTAGGAAACATCTGCAACATTCACACATATTTACATTTACACAAAGAAAGGCATAGCATGGCTTGGTAAATTATATATTCTCATATTACATAATTCTTGAAGTACAATAACTTCGCGATCATTAATCGTTGAATCTAGTGAAGCTGGTTAGCTATGGCATCTTCACAATGTTGCAAGAAAAAGCATGTGTCAAGGAAACCATATCAGTTCTCCAAGGTGAAAAGGTTGTTCGTCACGATGAACTCGGATAGAGCTAATAATAGCAGAGTCATCATATGGCAGGGGTGTGCAGATATGCGCCAGGAAAATGCTATCTTACCATTCATGACACCAGAATGTCTATTGTATACCTATGACGGAGTTAGCGTCCGCCGTCATGGAGGTTGGCAACAAAAGCGCAAGAACAAATCTATACAGGTTAGCCATGGAATCGCGTATTGCTAGAGCATTGGAAGCATACCAATCAATCAGATGTTGATGTTGTGTTCATATCCCAAGGTCCGAAGACCAAGAGTCAAACAGTGTGAATACTAAAAAAAACAACTCATCACGAAAGGGATGTATGTGCAAGAGTAAGAATTCTTTGTTTAGGTACCTAGATCCTCAAAAGTCAGTCACCGGTTCTTTAACCAGATATCGACAAGAATCAATTTCCACAGGAGCCACGATCAGGTGACGAAGTATCAACAAGAGGTCCCACTACACACCCACCACAAGGATTTGTACGTCCTTGCTTTTCTAGGGCGGGAGGCAGCAGTACTCATTTATGTCCGCCCGTTCGTTCAAATCTTCATCATAAAGTGGCTGAGAGCGCTTGAGAGGATGAAGAAATTTACCTATTGACAAGCGCGAGTTAGCAATTGCATCAGTAGAAAACGGTGCAAGCAAAGAGGCATTGTGATCTCCTGTCAGACAAGGCTGAAACTTATAACAACAGTATCCACATAGTATATTAAGAATGAGGAATCCCTAAGGTGTCGTTTTGATCATCACTCGGAGAGGGTTTGGGGGGGGGAAACAAAGGAAAATATGTACCAACCTTTTCAGTTTATAGCAAGAGATGACGCGCTCGATCGGGAGACGCGTCCATTGTATGGCTAGCAAGGAAACAAACATAACTAGTGACTGGTCAGTAAGAGGTTTGCGACAAAAACATCCTGCCGGTTCTGAGGTCCAAAGCTTTCTCAGTGTAATTCTAGAGATTGCTATATCACCATTGTGCTGGTCTGATTTGGATTGTTCGTGTATGATGTTCATCATGTGAAGCAGAAAATAAAGCAGGGAGAGGGAAAGATTCTTACCTGTAAGAAATCCAAGGTCATGATCGCGCAAAATTGACAACGCCTTCGCATCGTGTGCGCGAGCCAGACCTTGAGGAATGAAGAGGGAGAGGTTTGAGCGAAGGAAAATCGAAGACAAGAAAATTTATTGTTGGTGGAGGTCACAATTGCTGACTGTACAATCGCACTAACCTTGTTTCGTGCTAGATGAACCCCGCAATCTGCCACCCGGTCCTTACCGTGTGGCGCATGCTGTGGCGAATTATCACCGCCATAAAGGCTCTCATACCGCCCGAGATCAATGCGTTGTACTTCAGCTTACGCACCTCACTTTCCAACACCGTTGGATTGGAAACAACAAAAAACCTCACTATGGCGTCTTTAGAGGCGCTGTTGGGTCCGATGGCCCGACGGCTTCTTAAAGTCGCTGTAGCCAAAACCACAAATGTGGTTCGGACCAAGCTCGTCTTCATGACGCGGCCCCTGCAATCCCAGCTTACACTCAGAACCGCCAGAGTTGCTCGTCAACCAATTCACCCCGTTGCCGTGCTCCGACAACAGAAGCGCCATACTAGATGGTTCTCGAGATCTGCAGCTCAAAATGTCAACCGAGTCATTAGGAGATTCGTTAGCTCCGAGCCCAAGGCTGCCCGGTTCGATCGATCCAAGCTCCCGACTTCGAACACATCTCGACGTATTGCCCAGTTCTCCGGCCGAGCTCCTTTTGCCAATTCTCTTCGACCGAATCTGACCGGTGGTGCTTTTCCTCGCAGTGCTGGCGGATACAGCCTCGGAGGCAGTGCTCGGTACTTCTCGCATACTCCGGCAGCTCCGGCCCAGGTTGTGCAGAACGTCTCCCAAGCCATGAGAGCGTTCTTCCTCTCCGGCCAAAAGCTCCGTTACGATGGTCTTGGACCTCGAGGCGAGCGACAGTATCGTGCTGTGTCACCAGTCGAAGATCAGGCGATGCACAAGCTCTCGGCCTTCTCCCACTCCGCTCCCGGCTCTTTCATCGACTTCCAGCTCAGCCCAACGGTCACAGCTCTGAGCCCTCTCGCTGCGGCCATTCCCTTTGCCTCCGAGACCTCTGGTTTCAAGGCTGAGGCCGCCGCTGGTGGCGCTTCCCTCAACACGGAGGGTTTCCTCGATGTTTTGTCCTCTGACTTTGGACGAGCATTGCAAGACCTCACGGCCATCAATGCCGACCTCCGCAGGCTTGCGGTGCTGGGTGACCTCCCAGTCTTATTAGAGAAGCATAATGTTCTTCGAGTCCGCTTTCCAGGCGTTGACGCTGAGACCATTGAGCGACTTTGCGATGACATTGGTATTCAGCGCGGTGTGGTGGGCCAAGATGCCGATTTTGATCATGCAGTCGGTGTTCCGGTTGCCCTTCGTTTCCCGTTCGCTCCCGACGGCATGAAGTCGGCCTTGACCCCCAGCGTATCAGTCCGATCACTCGAGGGCTACGAAACTGACGAAATCTCGACTCTAGACGAGGAATACTTTGTTCAGCAGTCATATCTGGACGAAATGATAAATAGTCCGTGGTTGGCTGAGACCGAGGGGTACGAGACGATGTCGCTTCCGGACAGCTCTTCAATAGCTGGACCGTCGGAAGACTATGAAGGCCTTGAAGGCATCTACCGATTTTTGGAGGAATGTGACCAGGCCAAGGGAAGACTTGGCCGAGCGAATTGATTTTGAGCGAAACGATACCAGAATGCCACATGAACTGATTGGGCATTGAATTTGATGACCGACACTCTCTACACCTGTATTACCAGCAAAGGCTGGATTTATTCTGAAACTGCAACTAGCTTGTTACCAATTGATTTCCTTGAGTGAACAATTAGCCTGTGGACTCTATTGAACAAATGCGTGATATTCGTGATAAACAAATTGGTTGGTAATGATATATTGCTAAGTTATAATCTTACCAGTTTTTATGAAATGCCTATGGACCCGGATCGTATGCAGTTCTTTGACTCTTCTCAGATGGTTCTGTCTGGTAGCTGACTCATTTGTTGTATCGATGGATCAGATGGTTGTCTTGGTGTAGTAGGGGAGACTTTCTGAGACGGTTGAGGTTGTGAAGCTGGACGTTGCGGGTTGAGAAGATTAGTGCGAGTAGATATATCTTGCAGAAACAGTGCCATTGAGAACATTTGGGCACATCGATGCTGGCATTCAATGGAAGAGGACGACATTGTAGTCTAAGCTATTGGTTTACGATGAGTGTTGATGCTAGCGGTGAGATGAGGAGACGTTGAAAAGTGGATGGGCAAGGCATTGATGAAGTTACCCTGTGGCGAGATATCGCATATGCAAAAAAGTCATGAATACGACCTACTTGCCTAGGAAGCTTGTGACAATCACACGATTGAGCAGAGCAGTTTTATGAGGAGCGATTATCACATACATCTGTCTTAATCCTTTGAAACCGTACGGCCAGTGAGTTATGACGAGCATCATGGGATTGATTCTCTGACTTCTGATTCAAGCTCACGTGGAGACATAGAATCAATAGCCATACCGAATATACAATTGATTTAATTACCCAATAGTATGAAATCCCCTTAGCAACAAGTCTAATGATGTTCTGATCACATGTGAAAGTCTTTACTCGATTTCAATATTTTGGTGTTGTTTGAGGCTCCAGCTATTGTATCGTTACCTCAAAAAATCTGGTGCCTTAAGGATCCTCTTATCCTGGTAGTTCCCATCTTCAACCTCCCCAATGTGAGCATCAAAAGCCCATCTTTGTGATATAGCGAGAAACTACCTGAAACGGAAAAAATGACAACGGCGAACTACGTTGGCCAACGCATCTCATACGATGGCGCTCTCTGCACGGTGAGATTCGTCGGTGAAGTCTCAGGCACAACAGGGACATGGCTCGGCGTAGAATGGGACGACTCAGCCCGTGGCAAACACGACGGATGTCACAAAGGCATTCGTTACTTTACCTGTAAGACCAGACCAGACCAGACCAGACACATCATCCGCTACATGTATTTATCTGCTTGTGTGTAATTGATGACTGACTGACTCTCTCAAGGCAGATCTAAATTCCCCACTGCTGCCTCATTTGTGCGCCCTTCACGGCCAGCTGACCCGCCGCGTCACTTTCTAGCAGCAGTCAACCACAAATATGCCTCTGAATACACGCTTCCAGATGGCAGAAGGGCTGCAGAAGAGATTGTGTTCTTCGGGAAGCGTGCTGAGGAGGTGGGGTTTGAGAAGATTCGCCGTAAGCAAGCCAATATCGGCGAGCTCACTGTGGTGATTCTCGAGGACCTCCAGGTTTCCAGTGCCAGAGCAGACGACGAGAGCGAGGGAATCATTGCAAAGACGTGTCCCAAGATTACGCAATTGGATCTCAGTCGCAATTTGTTTGAGCGGCTTGACCCCGTGTTTGAGATTTGCTGTGAGCTACCAAACCTCCAGCACCTGACCCTCAAGTATGACCCTCTGACCGTAGGCAAACAAGTCGCTGACCTAGTTATAGTGGGAATCGATTCCATAATGTTTTAGACGATCAAGTAAAAGATGCTGTAAACAGCGTCAAAGAACTGTCGCTCGAGGAAACCTTGCTGAGCTGGGAGGAAGTTTGCCACATTGCAACAAAGTCTCCATCTTTGGCTGCTCTTGATGCTGGATCAAACCAATTTCAATCTCTCCCTGCTTTGGACTATGGCAATCTTTCGTCCACTTTGACATCAATTAATCTCGAAATCAACGAATTCACTTCGTTTGTGGACATCAGCACCCTTGCAACACTCAGATCACTGCGCAACGTCCACCTCAAGGGGAACAACATTTCGGCAATTGCCCCTGAAGGTACAGAAGGACCGATCTTCTCAGATACTGTCCAGTATCTCGACGTCTCCTATAACAAAATTCAGTCCTGGGACTTTGTGAACCAGCTTACCAAACATTTCCCTGGTCTAGTTGGGTTGCGAATTGGCCACAACCCCTTCTATGACGCTGTGGACGCTGATGCCAAAGCATCATCTTCGGAGGAGTCACACATGTTTACTGTCGCCCGCCTTGGGTCACTAAAGTCCCTCAATTTCAGCCAGATCACGCCGGCTGATAGAAGTAACGCTGAGATGTTCTATCTTTCGCGGATTGCAAAACAGCTCGCGGCTGCACCAGAGGACGCCGAACAAGAAGTCCTGGCAAATCACCCTCGGTATGCCGACCTTTGCAAAATCTACGGCGAACCAAACATTGTTCGTCGATTAGAGGTCAACCCCGCTTTCCTGGAGGCACGTCTAGTTACTGTTGGTTTCCGTCTTCAAAATGGCGAGGAAAAAGTGAAGAAGATCCCCAAGTCGTACGATATCTATGCCGTCAAAGGCATCGCTGGAAAACTGTTTGGTCTGTCGCCTCTCAGACTGGGGCTTATCTGGGAAACAGGAGAATGGGACCCTGTAGCTGGCTTTGACGATCAAGAGGGCGATAGCAGCGACGAGGAGGACGCCGAAGAGGAGAGGGAACGCAAAGGGATCGACACACATGCTGCTGAGGAGGATACTGCAGGCAAACCTGGACGATGGGTCAAAAGAGAAGTGGAACTCAAAGATGGACCTAGACAACTGGGTTACTGCGTAGATGGTTTGGATGTCAAGATGCGTGTGGAGGCTCGATAAATGAGTGTGCTTCATGGAGCAAGATATCAAATGATGGTGTCAAAAATGACTATGATGAAGGATCAATAAGCTTTTTGTCACTTAGGATATAGGTATAAAGTTTATTTGTCTCCCCTGGGTGTGACAAAGCCTTCTTGGTTTGCATCTGGGCCTTTGTCCATCCTCACTTGTGTCACAGCAAACGGAGGTCCATGAGACAACAGGAACTGACAAATTGTACGTGTAAATTATATAAAGCGAGCTCCTAAGGACCTGGTCTTCGAAATTTCGCTTCCATCACATTTCACATTTTACATACCACAACTTGCGTCTTCATTTTTCTCCTGTTCCTTGACCACACATCGCTCACCAGCCAACATGGGAATCAAACCCCAGTTCTTTCTGGTCAGACCAGGGGCAGAGCAAATCACACCCAATGGCCAAGTTATTTCTCAGCCTGCAACTGCTGTCCCTCTTATCCCGGCAGACCTTCTTCCAGAGTGGATCGAAGTCATCGGCGCCCCTCGAAGTTTGTCCCCAGATGAGACTAGAGACATGGGGAATTTGGGGGTTATTCATGCTGAGCTGGATACTTACAAGCTTCGATTCGCTCCCATTACTAGGGATGGAGCTTCAACTAGTGATGAATCGGACGCTTCAGAGGAGCGGACCACTGAATGCCAGCCTGGTCCTTGCCCAGTGGGTGCATCATCTTCTCACAACTACTATGAGAAATCGAAACCAACTACAACTACAACTCAGCTTAATTCTCAGAATTATAAGCTCAAGCCAGCACAAGGCCTCTCATCTAGTCGCCACAATCCTGCCAACCAACAGCAGCCAGCCCACCTCAGGCCTACGTCCCTCAAAGAGACACCACTTATTCCAACCAACACTACGGCACCATCATCTCAACTGCCCACACCCTGTCGACACTGGTGTCACCACGGCGTATGCAAATGGGGCCGAGACTGTCACTATGAACATGTAATGCCCGTCACTGCAGAGGGCCTCGGAGAGGTTGGTCTGACTGGATTCCCTGATTGGTGGCTTCAAGCGCAGGGATTGATGCCAATGTCCCCCCAAGCCCTTTGTGCAGCGGATGCTCCGTATGGTCGACGAACTGCGAGGAAGATTGGGAATATCATCAGAAGAAAGCAGCGAACCCGAATTCTTGCTCGGCGTCGAGATGTGCACTCCGCAGACCTTGAAGAGGAATCCGAAGCTGAGGATGAGTATGAAGACGAAGAAGACATCGAGGAGGAAGTGGTTAAATCTGAGCCGAATAGAGGAGGAAAGGAGGGAATATTGATTAACCTTGATTAACGAGAATGATGGCCACCATATTGAGGGCATCAGCACTAGGAGATAGCTTGCTGCGCATACTTGGTTCCTCCAGATAACTACCTCCCTGACCTGCTTCGCATCAAATCGGATTAACAGCACTAGCCAATATCCTATCTCCATCAGGGACTACTCGACGGCACGCAATTTCGTAAAGAGCAAGCTCCGATCTGTTGGCTTCGGGCTCTCACGTGGCGTCGCGTTACGGGACAAGAACTGGACTTAAGTTTAGTCAGATCCATTTTCGGATTTATGTAGCATTTTGAAGCTGCAATCCCGATGAACGGGTGTGGCGAACAACACCATTATGGGTCAGATAGAGAGTGAATAATCAACCGAGATAGTCGCATAGAACTTGGAATTAGATGCAATCATTCATTCCTTCTGATGTATAAGTACCTTCATACCCTTCCTCATTTGATTGCTGAGTCTCACAGCCCCTCTCTCAACTCGATATCACCAAATCCACCCACATAGCTCTTCTAGCTTGGATTAAATACTCAAACACATATCCATACACACATCCATAAACACCAAATATGCCCGAAGTTCTGGGAAGGCATGTCGGAGCTCTCGGCTACGGCCTTATGGGTATGTTCGGTCGTTCCGCTTAATTAAAACACCCAGACTGATAACTTTGAAGGTTTCACTTGGCGTCCTGAACCAACTCCTTTGGATCAGGCTCTTGAAGCTATGCACACAGCCTTCGCCAATGGCTGCAACCTCTGGAGCGGCGCTGAATTTTACGGACCTCCAGAGTACAACAGCATGACTCTCATCAAGGCATACTTCACAAAATTTCCAGAAGATGCTGAAAAGATCACCATCGCCATGAAGGGCACTTACAACCCTGATACGTTTCAACTCGATGGATCTCCTGAGAATGTGCGAAGGTCTATTGACAATGTGCTCAATCAACTGGGCGGTGCCAAGAAACTTGATATCTTCGCGCCATCAAGACGGGACCACAAAGTGCCCTTTGAAGAAACCCTCAATGTCATTCAGAAGGAATATGTTGATACCGGCAAGGTCGGTGGCATTGCTCTGTCGGAATGCAGTGCCGAGACTATCGAAGAAGCCGTCAAGCATGTCAAGGTCGCTCTCGTCGAGGTCGAATGCAGTCTGTTCAGCCCCGACATCCTCAAGAACGGCGTTGCTGCTACGTGTGCTAAGCACAATATTCCTATCATGGCCTACGCGCCTATTGGACGCGGCGTAAGTTCGCCTATCCAAACCCAAAGAACATAAATCTAACAGTCACTACAGATGTTGACAGGCCGCTTTGCCGACAGCTCTCAATTCCAGGGCCAGGGCATTGCCAGCGGATTCCCACGTTTCCAGCCAGAATCCTTCCAGCACAACCTCAAGCTTGTTGACCAAGTCAAGGCGGTAGCAGAAAAGAAGGAAATCACATCTGCACAACTTGCCATCAACTGGGTTAGAGGACTTAACAGCCGCAAGGGAATGCCTACCATCATTCCCACCCCTGGCGCAACCACAACAGCTCGAGTCGAGGAGAATGCCCAGTACTTCCCGCTTTCGGAAGAAGAGATGAAAACTCTTGAGGACATAGCCTATGCATTTGAGGTTTCTGGCGGGCGGTATCCTGAAGGCGTGCCAATGGAGGCCTAACTGTGTGACAAAGTCTGTTGTTGAGTCAGAACACGGTTTCAAGACAGCAATGAGAAACAAGGAGTAGCAAGGTTACTATTCAGCTGTAAAGTGTCCACGTGTTGCCCAAAACCAAAAGGACATTCGGAATTGCAGAATTCATAAAAATGAATGCCATCATGAAAAATTGAATGAGTGTTTCAAAAGGACTGTGACTTACCATACTGTATCTATTGTCTTTCGTAGCACCTAGTTATAGTGATGGACTCCTAGAGGGAAGATAAAGTCTTCAGATGACTGCTCATCGTTGCGCAGAGTCTCTCAACTAGAGAGCTAAGGGTTTTTAAAGCTGAGGCCGAGCTTCTGCCCACGATAAAATGAAGATAGTGTTGAATGTGGAGACAACACGTGACAACGTACTCCTGGGTCTCGACGGGAGATAACACCAAGGGCCTGTAACTGGGGATAGTGATACGTAGAGATCAATAGATTGGAATAAATCATCGGAGAAAAGCAAGATAGAAAAAAGAAAAAGAAAAAAGCCTTGGGTATATCAATAAATTCGTCTCTTAGCTACCTCGCAACACAAGAACACACGCCACTACGCTGCCAATACTCCATCCAATGGAGATCACTAATTAAACTATCAATGCACCATTTGAACCAACTGCCTCCAGTCGGTTCACAAGCTTCTTCACATTCGCCCAGTCCTCGTTCTTTGGGCCATCCTTGCCACCAAGACCACTGGCAACCTCGAATACTGTGAGAGAGCCATCGATGCCACCAGTCGCAAGACGCTTTCCATCGTTGGGCTCCCATGCAACCTTGTTCAGGCTCTTCGAAAGCATAGTTCTGCCATCCTTTCGAGAGCTGGGCGAAATCTTGGACACAGGCTCTTCCGTCTCGACTGCAATGTCCCAAAGCTCCAGCCATCCAGCACCGTCGACCAATGCAAATATGTTCGGCTTGACGGGCGACCACTTGGCGTCGTAGACGACGTCCTCACGCACAAAGTCAATTAGGGGCGAGATGGTGCCATCGCCAGAGCCGATTGTAGATGTCGCCGCAGGTGCTCGAACCTTCCAAAGCTTAACACTCCAATCGAGCGACGACGATATGACCAAATCACCCAAATCCACCGGCCCCCTAGCAGGATGGAAATCCACAGACATGACAGGGGCGGTATGTCCCTTGTAGCTGATCTTCTTATCAACACCAGCCTTGGCACCGGCGCGGTCATATCGGTGGCAAGGGAAGATGGTGCCCTCCTCACTGCCAACGAGGAAGAATGTAGGATCTGTAGCTGGGAAAGAAAGGCACGTTGGGCTCACATCTTCAACAGCCACCTTGGCCTGACTAGGGTTCTTGAGTTCAAGAAGTTCCTGAGGCTGAGCAAAGACGTCCATTGTCCAGCCACAGACCACACCATCAGTGGAACAAGAAATGATATTGTTGGCGTTCTGGGTACCAACAATATCAACAGAGTAGATAGGGTGGGCATGACCGTAGCCCGTAAGGGGAGTCTTTTGAACCGGAGCTGCCTTTGCTCTCGTGTCCCACAGCAACACCTGACCACTATATGAACCACCGATAATCAAGTTATTGTGGTAAGGAGAAAACTTGGCAGTCAAGACATCTGACTGCGCAGTGAAAACGTATTCAGGACGATCCTGCATGTGCATGTTCCACACCTGAACCAACCCGTCAGGTTCATGGGGAGCTGTCGGATTTTTGGTGTATGACGCGAGGACAAGCTCGCTGAACTTTGGCGAGAAATCAATTCCGCTGATCATGCGCTTCTTCGACCACCGCTCGTCAAAGAACTGGACCACCTCTTTTATCCTGTGTCGCCCCTTACCGCCTGTGTTACCACTATCTTCGTCTTCATCATCGTTATCCTGGCCTTGTAAAGCGTAGTCTGTGAGAATGTCATATGTCTCCTGGTCGAGAGCTCTCTCGATCACTTTTGTCGACTTATCCAGGAAGTCAACGAATTCATCAGAGTGGGCGACAGCGTCCAGCTCTTCGGCGGTAAGATTCCTGGAAGGATAATTCAAACCCGAGCCGGAAGGAAGCACACCATCGCTCAGAAACTCCTTTGTCGCTCTTAATTCCTCCTCCACCTCTTCTCTGATCTTTTGTCGGAGTTCCTCTTCTCGATCTCGCTCTCTCCTGCTCAGCCTCTTGCTGGGCGTTGAAGTTACAGCGGGAACATCTTCGGCTTCGGATATGAGAGACTGAGCCCTGGTTCTGGTAGGTGTGGTCCACTCCTCTGTAGTCTGGACACCTTTGCTGTATGAGAAAACCTCCTTTACCGGCGACGGCGGGCATTCGAAAACGGTCAGGAGGGGAGCAGTACTAAGACTAGGCGGCGGTTGCGCGGGAACTTGAGCGTGGCTAGTGGTGGTGACTTCGGAGGGTTCGTTGCTGATTTCGCCGGCGCTGAGGACACTGTTTGGGCGGCTACCACGAGGAGCCGGAGAGCCAGGTCCTCCCGTGACAGTCGAGCCGGGTCTACTGTCACCGACGAGACTGTTTATAAGAGTTTCGATCTCGCGGCGGTTATCTGCTCTTCCAGGAGTTGGCGATATCAACTATGGTTGAGAAACGTCAACGATGGGCTTAAAGGCGGTAGGGTATCAGGGGACCAACGTCGCTAGAGGTTCCTATGTTGGAGCGACTTGCTGTCGCTTGGCTTGCCCGAAGCTCTCTCTGGCGCTTGAGCTCAGCAAGCTTCGCCTTCTTCGCTAGGATTTCATCTCGACGTTGTTGCATTGCGGACGTTCCACAGTCGCATTGCGAGACTGAACAATATGTTGAGAGCTATGAGACTGGCTTTGGGAGGGTATAACTCGACAAGGCGATGAACGATGATAAATAAAGTCTCGCAAAACAGATAAACGACGAAAAAATCGCAAGAAATAAAAAGTTGTCCTTCGCGACAAAATGAGGTGACTGTATTGTAAGTTCTTTGTTGTGTGTTTGGAGTGATCAAGTTATGAAATGCTCCAAGGTATGAGCTTGTGATGGGGTCCAATTGAATCCATCCATGCGCGAGCAACTCAGGCACTTGCAACCCCCATAACCCCCCTGCACAAGCCTGAAATCTGAAGAATGCTAGTGGAATTGAAGGCGGTACGTATCGCTGTTCAACTCCACAGTGAATTGATCTGGGAGATGAGGACGAGCACGTGATCACATTGGCCGGCTCACTGGCTACTGGCTCCAGCTTGTCCGAGCTCCCAGCCGCCAGCGGTTGGCTCTCTTTGGCAGCGAATGGAAAAACTGCGACTTTTCCCGACGACTTTTCAATTCTTCACCTCAAGCCGACGCATCTAATCCCCTCGAGCCACTCCGACTGGGCCCATTGACAAGCCATTGTCGACCACCGACTACCGTCAATACCGATCCTTTCGCTCTTCGTCCCGTTCGCCCTTTTTTGCGACTCTAATTCCCAATGGCTTCGACCGGAGTGAACGTGCGTGTTATCCTCCCCGATTCGGCCGCTCGACCGTGTCCCAACCCCGAGCAATCGACGACGTCAGGGAATACGATCATTCGAGCGGCAGAATTGGATAGCTCATGGACTTGAGGACTAATTGAGCCATTTACAGGTTTTGCGGTGGTCCGCCCTTGGCCTAGGTATCTTTTACGGTTTCACCCACCAGCGAGCGATTACTGCCTCGCAAAAGGCCGAGCATGCGCAGCACGAGTACGAGAAGAAGGAGAAGCTTATCCAGCAAGCCAAGGCTGAGTTTGCTAAGAAGAACAACCCAACATCTGGCGACTCTGGTACGTCAGACCCAGTTTCGCTCTAAATGCACTCCTAGCAATTGGCCGCGGCATATTGCACATGCGAGACACACAACCTGTCGAGACCTCATAACTAACCGTGCATACAGTTATCACCGACCCCTCAGACCCCAAGTTTGATCTCGAGAAGCTGCTGTTGAAGGTGCAGAAGGAGAACCCTTAAATATGTAATACCGGCGCAGGGAAACGCAACGCAAGATATGAGAAGGGAGAGGATGGAAGCAATGGGAGGTTTCGGCGAAAAGGTTGACCAACCGTAGGGAAACAGGTCCTGCCGAGGCATAATCCGAGCCTCGAACCAGACTCGGTGTATGATTGAGCATATACATGGCGGCCCTGCATAGATGTTTCCTTAGGTCCCTGTTTAACTCTGTGTACAGGTGTACAATATATCTACTTTAGACGACAAGAAAAACGTCAATGGTTTTGGCTAGGGCTTGTAACACTTGGGCATGCAATGGGAGACTTTGAGCGGGAAAGCTGGTAAGTTTCTCTGCGGGCTTATATGATGATGTGTATCAGGTACGGATGTATGTATGTTTAGTTTTACAGGAAAAAGCAACTGAACGACGATAAGCGACTCTGGTGCTCGAGGCAGTTTCTGTGACCAGTGAAATGACATGTAGATGAGCTTGGGTAAGTCCACCTATATTGCATGCTATCCTAGTCAAATTCATCGAAATTGACGTAGAATGACCTGATCATCATCGTCTTCTTGATAACTATCCTATGTAGAGCTTCGCCGGATAAACTGTGGCTCAGCACCCCACGGCCATGGGTTAGTGGCTAACTACCACCTTACCTTGCTAAAGTTTTGAGTGGATGCACGGCCGCGTAAAGGATACGTACCTAGGTCGGGGTGGGTCCCACATTTACCTCCTGTAGGTAGCTTCCCCCGTCTCAGTAGGAAAGCTCCAAGCTGTCCTTCTGGTGGAGTTGAATATCGTCTTGGGTTTCGGCTTCTGCAAGTTGCATCAACTCCAGGGTCAACTATCGTCGACAATCGCAACCCATCATGGCGGTGAAGACGGCAAAGACCGAAGACGTCCTCGCCGGAGTGAACGGACAAAACACTAGGACTCTACTAAGAGTCATCATTCTTCTCTTGATCGCTGGCGCAGCTGTGTCCAGTCGCCTTTTTTCTGTTATACGTAAGTGCTTTCTTCCCATGATGGGCGAATGCCCTCAATTCCTGCTCTGGCTTTTCTGTCTCCAGAGTACAGGGGATCCTCTTCTATTAGGAATGTATCTTTTGCTAATACGTCCGGCGTAGGCTTCGAAAGTATTATTCACGAATGTCAGTCTTGCTCATACTAACAGATTGCTCCATCATGGCGAGCTAACCTCTAAGACAGTCGACCCGTGGTTCAACTTCCGCGCGACAAAATACCTCGTCGCCAATGGATTTTACAAGTTTTGGGATTGGTTCGATGACAGGACATGGCATCCTCTTGGGCGGGTTACCGGAGGCACCCTCTATCCTGGTCTGATGGTGACAAGCGGCGTCATCTACCACGCTCTCCGCGCCCTTACGGTTCCTGTCGATATTCGAAACATTTGTGTCCTTCTGGCCCCGGCCTTCTCTGGACTGACAGCCTATGCTGCCTACCTACTTACCAATGAGATGACCACCTCTTCTTCCACTGGTCTTCTTGCCGCAGTTTTCATGGGCATTGCACCAGGTTACATCTCTCGATCCGTGGCCGGTAGCTACGATAACGAGGCCATCGCCATTTTCCTTCTTGTTCTCACATTCTACCTCTGGGTTAAGGCCTTGAAGCTGGGCTCGATGCTGTGGGGTGCTCTTTGCGCACTATCGTACGCATACATGGTTGCGTCGTGGGGTGGATATGCTTTCATTACATGTCTACTGCCCGTCCATGCCTTCGTTCTCATTTGCATGGGTCGATACAGCGATCGCCTCTATATCAGCTACACGACGTGGTACGCTATTGGTACCATGGCTAGTTTCCAGGTGCCTTTCGTCGGCTTCCTTTGTGTCAAGACCAATGAGCACATGCCCGCGCTTGGTGTGTATACACAAACATTCGTTGCGACCCATGGTACTAACATTATCGTGTAGGTGTTTTTGGCCTTCTTCAGGTGATTGCATTCATTGTTTACGTCAAGTCTGTTATCCCTGGACGACAAATCACAACCATCGTAGTTGCCGCTGGTGTCGCGACCTTCTTCATCGGTCTCGCTGGCCTCATTCTTTTGACCTCATTTGGATACATCGCGCCCTGGGGCGGCCGATTCTATTCATTATTCGACACCGGCTATGCCAAGATTCACATTCCCATCATCGCTTCAGTCTCTGAGCATCAGCCTACTGCATGGCCCTCATTTTTCTTTGATCTTAACTTCCTCATTTGGCTCTTCCCTGCCGGTGTTTATATGTGTTTCCAGAACCTCGCGGATGAGCATGTATTCATTGTTGTCTATGCTCTGTTTGCAAGCTACTTTGCTGGTGTTATGGTCCGTCTTATGCTCACACTGACACCTGTTGTGTGTGTTGCCGCTGCCATGGCTGCCTCTCAGCTCCTCGACACCTATCTGCGGGTCAATCAGCCTGAGCCTACCCAAGCTGCACAAGGAGAGGCCGCTGATGGATCCAAGAAGGCCAAGGGTGCACTTCGAGCGACCGCAAAGCCCGAGGTCGGTGTTTACACTACTTTGTCCAAGATTACGGTTGTTGCTGGCATGGTCATCTACCTGGTCATGTTTGTTACACACTGTACATGGGTTACCTCCAACGCCTACTCAGCACCTTCTGTTGTCCTGTCCAGTCGGCGCATGGACGGCAGCCCGGTCATCATTGATGACTATCGAGAGGCCTACCAGTGGCTCCGACAGAACACTGGCAAAGACGCCAAGATCATGTCATGGTGGGACTATGGTTATCAGATTGGTGGTATGGCTGACCGACCAACGCTTGTTGACAACAACACCTGGAACAACACCCACATCGCTACTGTTGGAAAGGCCATGAGTTCTCGCGAAGAGGTCAGCTATCCCATCATGCGCCAGCACGAGGTTGACTATGTCCTCGTCGTCTTTGGTGGCGTCCTTGGCTACTCCGGAGATGATATCAACAAGTTCCTCTGGATGGTTCGCATTGCGGAGGGCATCTGGCCCGATGAGGTCAAGGAGCGCAACTTCTTCACCGAACGCGGCGAATACAGAGTTGATGCCGGTGCTACCGAGACCATGAAGAACAGCTTGATGTAAGTAAACTTTCACGCAGCGATTGGTCACCATGCTAACAGGTTACTTTCAGGTACAAGATGTCTTACCACAACTTTAACAAAACGAACTCCCCTGGAAAGATCGTTGATCGGGTCCGGGGTGTTAAAATGCCCGATACAAGCCCCACACTCGATGTATTGGAAGAAGCCTTTACCAGTGAGAATTGGCTCATCCGTATTTACAAGGTCAAAGATCTTGACAACGTTGGCCGTGATCATTTTGAAGCGGGTGCCTTTAGCCGTGGGCAGAAGAAGAAGAAGGCGGTCCAGAAGCGAGGTGCCCGCGTTCTCCGTGTGGATTGATTAGATGGAGAACGAGCTTTTGGTGCTGGAGCCTAGGAAGAAAGGATAAAGGTTACCGGTTTAGCTCGCATTTAGACAAAATTGAATTCAACATGTACATCAGTGTAAGATTTGGTTGGAAAAGAGATTTCGCTGTCTCATTTGAGTACCGTTGAAGCAACTCGTGGATGATGTTCAGTGTGTTTGCTGCCACCTGTTATGTCAATGGTCTATCAGCGGTGACAAAGAGTGGCATTAAAGACTTTGGCATGTTTGCTTGATAAAGCTAAGGAAAGAGAAGAGGGGAAATAAAGGCGCTGTCGTTTGCCAGCTTGAAAACGCCTGAATACAACGACAAGATTGAATGCTGATGTTGATAACAAAGTTGGTGACTTTGTCGGCATGCCCGAACAGAAATCCGCATACAAGAGAGGGGGATGACCTGCCCCATCTTCATATCTTCTCTCTTCTTCATACTCAATCAAGGCCATCTTCCTCTTTTCCTTGACAGATATCTGTTATTCCCTGGTGCTTACGCTGCTGGCCTTGACATTTTAGGAACTCCCTCGAAGATAACCGTGCAGGAGCAACACCCCTTTTGCCTTGTAGGCTTTGAGCAGAAATCATGAGTGTTGGCATAGCCTTCTAGATCAAAATCATCAGAAGCGCCGTTTGTGACGGGAGCCAGTAAGTTCCTTCGTCGGTCGAATATTAGGTAGACAGGAGCATCAAGCTAATCTTTTCTTTCACTATCTCCTTTTTAGAAATAAGACTTATGGTTGATATAACCAGAGACTCATTCTAGAACCTGCAAGCTCTGGGCACGGTCTGTCCCATTTTGGTGGTCTCTAAGCTGCCACTTGTAGAAACAAGTGACAGTTCTTGCCAGCTGCCAACGGCCGTCACAACAACCACCTCTGTTCACCTTTTCCAGAGGCGCCCACAATTTCAAAGGGTATCAGAAAACTCGAGCAAACGAAGAAATTTCTGTGTTTATTGTTCGAGGACCTCACGGAAACCATTTTCTTCCTCTTCCTCTTTTCTTCCTCTTCCTCTTTTCTTCCTCTACCATCACTGCCCATTCTCCTTCTCATCTACCACTACACACAAACACTCTCTATACCACCACCAAATCGCCATCTGTATACGAATATCAAGGACACTGCCTTTATCTCTCTCAGGAGGCTTCTCCTAGCTGCAGAGTAATGAATATCTTTAACAAAGCTATTCGCCGCCGCCGCCATCGGCCTGAGTATGATGTCGACCTATTGAGTGCTGCCTTCGGCCTCCCATTTCTGCGTGGTAATGGATCTGGAAACAACAGTGCTCGCCGTGTGGCACTCGACTACGTATCTGAATCTGAATCTGATTCCGAATGTGGTGATGGTAGTGAAGTCGGCTCCGAGGGCGCGTCTTCTTCGTCTTCTGGGGATGATCGAGGAGGGCGTCAACAACGTGGCCATGATACACCCGAAAGAGTCTCTACGTCCCGTACACTTCCTCATTCGTCTCCTCATCCTTCAAAGGGTTCTCTCAAGAGAAAGAAACACCATCGTCGACATATCGCCAAGTCATCACCTCGCTCAAGTCCTCGGAAATCGTCTCGTCGACGGGGATCTCGCTCGAGCTCTCGAAGATCGACCGCCGAGATCATGAACAGTCAGCAACAGCCTGTTTCTCATGTACGACCTTCTGCGACATTCCCCCCTCAATTTGCCTTTCCTTTGTCGAAGCAACATTATAATATTGTACAATCTTCATCATTTCCTATTCCTTCTTTGAGCCAGCCTCTCAGGGTCCCAGTATGTCAACCTTTCCCTCAGCAACCAGTGTATTATCATCACCAGATCAACTACGTTCCGCACCAGCCATCTTCCCTGATACAAGTTCAACCAGCTCAGTATATTGCGCCTGTTCCCCAACCTGTCGCAGCACAAACTCCTACCTCTGATCAGGCACCGACGATCTTCATGCCTCCAGCGGGTTTCAAAAACACCTTGAATTCAGCAGGGGAAGGGGGTGACCGCTACCAAAAGCCTGGCAATCAGGGAGACACCAAGGCTTCCGGCCCGTTGACAAACGAAGTGCAACGCCTACAGAAGCATATTGAAGCCAAGATGGCTGACTTGGCCGAGGAGCCCAACAGCAGAATCTTGCGTCGCGACCTCCGCCGTCTTCAAGACAGACTGAATCTTGCCCTGAACAAGGCTATCACGGCAAGCAAAAAGTCTCACGCAAGACAAGTATCGCTCTCCACTTTCAGTGGCTTCTCTCAACCAGCCCCTGATAATAAGACTGCACAAGAAAAAGACTTTCGGCAGAGCCGGAAGCGAGAGCAATGTGGCCAGCGAGATGTGAGTCCTCAGCGCATCGAACGCCATCACGTTTGCACGGAGTGTGGAAACACGCGTTCAGCGCTCTACCACAAGAAGTTTCCTGTTGGCCCAGGACCATCCACCAAGATCAATCTCTGCGAAAGCTGCCGAGAGGTGGAATACAAACGAGGTGTCGTTCGTCAATACCACTTCTGTTCCAATTGTGGAAGTGCGAGGTCCAAGGCATTTCATGCTCAGCACCCAGTCTTTCCGGGAGAGCCAATCTTCACAAACTATTGTGATGCCTGTGTCCTGGAGTTCCACTACAATGGAAGTCTGCCAGACGAGTCTGTAATCGGACTGGTAAGCCGACCAAATATCGTGAACATTATATGACAGCTAACATGCAGTAACAGGCCCCCAGACTGAAGGACCACATAGCCAGGCGAGCTGCCATTCAAAAGGAAGATGACATGGATTCTCTGACTGTAAATCGCCATCGGAATCGTAAGAAAGGAGAATCGAGTGCCTCCCTTGACCAGGACGAGGCCACCGAGTACGAGAAACAGGCTCCTACAGTCGAAAAGGTCCGTGGAAGGCGTCCTGAACCACGAGAGCCGAGAGGCACTGTCATTTCCCCAGAGTCTTCTTACTGTCCCTCGAGAAATACGGGGTCTTCCGGCCGCCGAGCAGAGCGGAAGTCATCGGGAGATACCAACACTGAGCCTACTCCTCCCTCCCATCAGAAAGAAAGCGAAAAGCATCCTCGGAATTACCAGGCACCATATGTTGAAGACTCGTTTTCGACGGCTCACTCCAAAGGAGGTATTCACATTAATAGCCATGAAGGCGAAATGGCAGGCCAGAAGTCTGCGAACAAGGTTTACGAGCCATGGAAAACCATTCCGCATGACTTTGTTCTCAAGTCCGCAATGGCCAGTGATCGGTCATCTTCAGATGGCTCCGGAAGATATCAAGATGCCACAGAAAAAGAACCGCGTCGACCGCGCGAGAAGTCTCTTGACTCTGAACGATCTGACCCGAGCTCCTCCAAGTCTTCCGGTAGCAAGACTGTGAGATTCAAGAAATCTGTTGATGTTCGTACTCCCTTGGCTTATGAGGGGGATACTGAGTTCTCGGAGCCTGAGTCTCCCACCAGAATGAAACTCCCAGGATCTCCTCTCATCTCACGTCAGAAACCATCATATTACAACAGTTACTCACCTGAAAGAAAGGCCACAGACAAGTACCTCCATCCTCACTATGGCCAATCGTCGAGGAATAGTTCGGTACCCAAGCGCGAGGACTTGCGTACGCCAGACGACTTTCGGCCCGGAGCACCCTCGAAGGGCTACTCCCAGGGCGCTTTCAGCAAAGACTTTGATAACGGCGGAGACTGGGATTCCTTTAAAAGCCCTGCATACTCCTACGTAGAGCAGTATACAGATGATAGCCCCTTGCATGAACGCCATGAGACAGACGAAGCATTCCAGGCGTCAATCCCCAAGTTTCACGACTACAGCTACCATGATCAGTATATGGAGTCCACCGCATCTCTCCCATCCCGTACGTCTTCAGGGAGCGTGTTTTCATCCTTCTTCAAGAAGAAAAGGAACAAGTCATCTTCCGTTCCCCCGGGCGATCGAGCAGCCTCATACCCCCGAAGTCACAACTTTAACGAGACTGCCAGAGACAATTAGGAACGATTTGGCCCTCGCAGTTTCACTGACAGCCACACAACTCCTTGTCCCCAGCAATCTAGGTGCTCGTCAAACATCTTTACTGCCTCATTTACGGATCCTGGCTCGTGCAGTTTCATCGACAGGGATTCAACTCTTGACAAGACTGAGTGTCAAGCCAGCGGCAACCCTTATTATACACCTCGCCAGCACAGCTTTCCAGATTTTGCATACTGCCCTTCTTCTGTTAGATCTGATGATTCGCCAAAGAAAGAGCACGCTGGTAAGCAATGCTCACCTGCCCAGTCAGACTCGTCTGTATGGAAGAATGCATTCGATCCTATCCCAACAGTTGAGGAGGCGAACACTGCTGATGACTCCCATGAGAGTGCATCTGACCATATTGGTGAGTCTTGACCAAACTAATGCTGTCAATCTTACCAACTGACGCTCTAACCTCGCAGAGTACAAACTTATCGTAGAGGCTGCTTCTTCAGTCGCTGAGGAAGACGACGAAGTATCTTATGATCAAGATTTCAATAAGTTTCATGAAATTATGCGGAACAGTTCTTTTCATGATACATTGCCTTTTCAGCCTTTTATAGACGGCATCGCCGTCTAAAACTTGATAACCACCAGCATGCTTCCATGAGGCATCACCACACTTTCACTTGAGCCTAGTGATCAAGCTCCCGAACGAGAAGATTTGTGGAAATGAACCTTTTGGGAACAAACTGTATGAACGTTGGATGCATGTGCATCGACCACTAGATGATTAGGTCCGGATGATGAAAAGTTGAAATGAGGTCGGTTACGAGAAATGATTATGATTTGTACGAAGGAGGATTATGATTGTACGACAAGCGCTCTCTTGGTAAACCTTGCTATTGTATTATTAGAGGTAGAATGACATAATGCCTGATGTATTACGAACTGGTCCTCAACATGTCCTTCAATGATGAGATACGAACAAACTTGTTCGACTTGTGCGATTCATTTTCCGTCACAGCTGAGATATGTCAGTTGTATGAAAGGAGAGATGTGCAAAGTCTTCAATTACAAGATATATCATTTTCTATGTTGTATGTTCTGCATTTTCCCACATATACTCCTCCAAGATGCCATGATAGCAGGATCTATCTCCATCCAGATAAGCCCCTTTCGCCGAGAAGAATCATGAATCAAGCTGTCAACCCCCATAGTTTCCTATAGTATCAGCCAATTCTCGAGCTTGGCCCATATGCCCGCCAAAGATGCCAAGGAAAAAGAAAAGAAATCATAACTCCGTATCCGTGGCAACAGTTTAAGGACTGGAGACTCAAGTAAATATGTATAAGCCTCCTCTAGCAAATCGTATATATGATGCGCTTTGTCACTGAATCGAGAGGTTGTTGTCAGAGCTCAAGCGAAACATCATGGGCTCACGATAGTTACTCGTTCCTAGTGCGCTTGCCGGTGAAGCCATTCGGGATAGAGGGGTTTGTCTAGAGTCAAGATAAGCGATGGCCTCCTTTCGCTTCTTCTCGAAAGCACGACTTCGTTCTTGTTCTCTTTCGATATTTTCTGTACGCTCCCGTAGATCAGCGTTGATTGCATCCTTAATCTTCTTCTTCTCAGTGGCCTCCTTGATCCTCTTCTCTGTCTTCTGACACGCAATGTCAAGCTTCTGGGAGAGTGATGGAGATGCGAGTTGTAGGCCTTGGTTCCCCTCACGCGCCTGTGAAGAAGCTCCCCAGAAACACTGGAATACGAGCTTCGTCTGCGTACTCTTTCTATCGCCCCATATCATCACTGTGTCGCCGTTCCAAATTCGAGCCCAATGGTGTGAGGGGCCGCTGTGGTTCTTGGCATCAGAAGAAGCAAGTTGGTAACCATTGATGCTGATACCAACAGATGCTTTGGTCGAGATGTAAAACCCATACTCGTTTGGATCTCCGGCATCTCGAAGCCAAGGAGGAGGGACTTTATCAGGATCCTTTGAAGGGTCAAAGGTCCCATCTTCTTTCCAAAGTAGTAGCTTAAACGCATACTTCGGCACTCGAGATTCTTGTATATCTCTGAAGACCACAGTATTTGCCGGGCCACGGCCGAATGAGACTAAAGTATCTTTGATAGGAATACTAATCCCAGGGACACAGGACTCATGATGAGACTCGAGCACGCCAATGGCACGTCTATTGGGCTCATCTTCCTGAACCGGGACGATTATCTGTGTGTGCGTAGGCAAAGTGTCAGGAATCTGAGAGTTCTCAAGCGGGGCGGCAGTCGGAGGAAAATCCAGGGGCTCATCGGCCGCTGTGTCCTGAGGTGTCCGCGAGCTTCGTCGGGCTTGGTTGATTTGTGACCCGGCTTTGGAAACGGGAGAGAAATACTTCATCGCAAGATCCCACAACGGCGATTTTCCGGGCTCGAATTTTTCATTCCTTGCTGCCGCACCCCGCTCGAAAGCTTTATGTTGCAAATGTGTGAGCTCGGGATAGTCGAAGTGCCACGTTGTCTTGTCTTGCTCCCAGAAACACGTCTTGTTGTAAGGCGTGTCGATTTGACGTCCTGAAGCTTGCTTCTCGGCAGATGGTACTTGCACCAGCAGTTTGTACTCTTCAAGTACGTCGTTTGCTAGATCTTCAATATTACCTTCCGACTTAAGTCTTTTCATTGTAGGCTTTCCTTGGGGTGTGTTGTCGAACTCATCGCTTGTATCATATGACGAGGGTTTTCGTTTACTAGTATTGAAGTCTACCGATTGCAGAGAATAACGCGATTGTCCAGGGTTTTGCAGGTTTGGCTCATTCCCGCCTAGGCTCTGCGATGCCACGTCCTCAACCAGACTCTGAAGTTGGTCCTCAGACTGAACCTGTGCCATTGAAATGTTATTCTGGCGATATGTTCGACGATTCCTGTTCCTGGGCGTGACCAGATCGTCCGATTGATATGCTTCGTCTTCATCCTTGCGGAGGATTTCAGTCTCGTCTGCGCTAGGGTTGCTGCTGTTCTCGAGATTAAGATAGTCTTCCGGGATAACTCCTGAACTACCAATCGCTGAGACACCAACTTCTCCGAATAGTCTTGGCTGGTTCGCTTCTAGTGGTACTGTTGGAGTTTCTTTTTCTGACTCTTCGCCCATAGAGTCACTGACCCTATCTTCTTCGTACTGTTTAGGTTGTAACTGAGAAAAGTTGTCGAACATGTCATCATCCGAGATCTCGTCAAAGGATTGTGAAGCGTTGATGATAGAGTCTTCGCCGGAAGACCATGGGTGGCTTTCGAGTTCTGCTACGGTTGCTCGGTTTTCTGGCCGGCGCTGGAGCATTCTGCAGAGGAAGTCAATAGCTTGCTCCGATACATCATTCCTCTGCAGTGGTGCGATATTCAGCCGGGTGGTCATAATTTTGTGTAACAGCTCAGAGTAGCTGATGCCACTCTTGACAGGATAAGGAGGCGACGCAGTCAGAGCATAAAACAAGACCCCGCCTAAAGACCAGATGTCAACCGCGTGGTTGTATCTCTGGCCCGGCGGACGTCTCATCTTCTTTCCTCGACTACGTACACCGTCATCATCGTACTCAGCATATTCTGTATACACCTCAGGGGCACAATAAAGCAAGGTGCCACAAAACGTTCGCAGGAAGGTCTGTTCGCTGTCGACCATTTTCGACAAGCCAAAGTCGGTGAGCTTGAGATCAATTGGATTGAGTGAGTTTATGAGGATGTTGTCTGGTTTGACGTCGCGATGGGTGATGCTGTTGGCGTGTAGATACCCCAAAGCACCCAAGAGCTGCCCTGACATGGTTCGAACGACATCCTCCCTCAGAGCCTTTTGGTCTGAGATGAGTTTCCCCAAATCACCGCCGGGCACAAATTCCATAATAATGATTAGCAATCGGTCATCCCATTCAAAGTGCTCCATGTAGCGAACAATATGGGGCTGTTGAGACATGTTAGAGACGGAAGTGGGTAGCAAGGCGCAAAACTCACATGCTTAACTCGCTGCATGATCTTCATCTCATTCTCTACCTTCTGATCAAGGACGCCGTTCTTGATAAAGCGACGCTTTTCAATCTCTTTGGCAGCATATGGTAATCCGTCATACTTTGAGGTGACCCTGTGGACAACTGCGAAGGCACCCTTTCCGATCGAGCCGGTTCTATTATATTTTCCGGAGCCCGTCCATTCCCGTGGTGCGTCTCTTCTTTTAGACAACGTCTGAGGAGTACGCTGCGTTATCTCATTGGTCTCTTCTCTCTTGAGATTAGTCTGGGCAGGTTGTTTGAAGAGATCAACGTGGCCGCCCGGTCCAGGCGTGATGGTCTCATTCTGGCGTGGTAGCCCATGACGTGTGAAGAAATCGTCGACTTTATCGGTATATGCTTGGTCATACTCATTATCACGCCTTGGTATACGGACTCGGAAAGTCAAGTCCCGGGCCTCCTTATGGAGATAGATCTTGATGATGGAGCCAGAACTCAAAACCCACTTGCTAATGGGAGGGTCACTTCTTCCCTTGGCTTGAGGGTGGGAGGTTAAAAGGTGATCATCCACAATGGTACCGTTGGTCGATTGGTCTTCAACCATGACAGTGCCATATTCGTTGACGTAAATCCGGAAATGAATGTTACTGATTCTTTTCAAGGGGTCATTGACAAACACAACGTCGCATCGCACAGGATTTCGACCAAACACAAAGCCGGCTTTCGGGTTCTTGAGGTGCGACGACAGACGTAGGATGATGGCATGGGTGCCGGTGCCGGTTGGGTTGGCGAGAAAACGGGCTGCTTGGTCTTCCAAGGCATAGTCGGGTTCGACGCCATCCGCTTCGTCCTTTCCAATGATGTGTGGGGAGTTTTCGCCGACAAGACGTTCGAGCTCGACACGGGCAGAATCGGAGTGTGGGTAGAGGACGCATATTATGTCGGAGATATCTTCATCTGAGAAGCCTGAATTCTGCTTCCCAACACGGCGCGGATCCAGAACATTCTGCGTCGCTTCCAGAGGGAGGTCAGCTCGAAGAAGAGGGAGCATTGGGTAGATGGGCGGGCGTACCTTGCGTGGGCTCGTCGCCGTCCATTGGAGGGACTCGAGCAGCCTACGCTGCGAAGCAGTGCAAGACTGTCGTAGAAAATTTCAATAGGGCCAAGTTGAGGCAAATCGTGAGGTCGTACTAAAAGTCGAGGCGATCACGGGCGCATCTAGCAAGAGGGTTGAAAGTCCTAGGCGCAGGTGTAGTTGGGGTAACAACCAGCCAAAAGTTTGTATGTCTCGGCGCCGTTGAGTCGAGACAGTAGTTGTGCGAGTCTTGTATAAAGAAATTGCGTACCTATGTTGAGAGGTAAGAAAGAAAAGAAAAAAGAGACGAGTGACAGACAAGTGAAGAGTATCTAGAGTCCAAGAGAGGGGGGCAGGATGGAAAAAGAAACGACAAGGGACTTTGAGGTTCAAGTATTGGATGGGACGGCAGGGACGAGGGATGAGGGACGTCACGACCGACAGTTTCCATCCTCGAGGGTCAGGTCGCTACGGACGCTGGTTGGCTGATATCAATCAGAATCTGGATTAACGACGCTGGCTGGCCTATCAGATTGGAATTCGGCCAGGTATTAGGCACCCTCTAGTGACCGCTTCTAGGCTGATAAATCCCCAAGAGAGCAAAGTCGCAGCGGGGAGAAGCCGTTTGAGTGCCGTTCATGATCGCCAACGGGGCGGCGACCCCTTACCTCCACTGACTGACAGAGTGGAAACGGTCAGTACCTACTAACTTACTGTACGTCTCGGATGCCTCAGCAACCAGGGAGGGTTAAAAAAAGTCGAGCTCATCTGATTCAACAAAACAAGGTCACATCACGTTTCTTTTCTTGTAACACGGGCGCGTGAAAATGGTACTTGGGGCGCGTTCTAGTCATGCGCTTTGTCACTTCACTAACAATCACAGTCTACAAGTACAAGAATCTACGTCAGCTCATCAGGCGCCTACCAACAATGCTTTGCCCTCGAGACTCGCCTCCAGAATCGAGCGGGTCAAGCAAAGTCACTGGACAGCAACGCCTGCCAAAGGTCTCAGCTTAGTTCACGCAGCGCCATGAACCAATAGATGGCTTTCTTCTCCATTCTTGCTATTTACGTCATGATACTATACAGAATTACAATTGAGTTTTTTCCTTCTTTACATTTCCTTTCTTCCAAGGAGAAAGAATTATATTATCCCTGTCTATGGGTACCTTGTCTGAAGTGCCATCCAGCATAGAACCTTGTTTGCACCTTGTGTACGCGAAATGTCAATTCAAGACACTATAATTCTTCGGAGAAAAAGAAATGTATGTTAAGCAGATTCAAAATGCATCTATAACCCAAGTATGCTGCCCTTTCCAAAGATAATGCAGTCCTTTCTTTGTATGCCCAAGACTGTAACTATGCAATTGGTTTTCAACCCGCTGCCCCCAAATAAGCACGTCTTGCCAATTCCTGAACGCCATGTGATATATGCGACCCCTTCATGTTTGCTCCAAATCGCATCAATCATCCAAATATCCATAATCTCAGTCCCGTAGTGGTATAACTAGACCCCTGCCCTATTCGTTATCAAAACGCTTGTCCTTGATACTGGGGATGAACGTTTCGAGTGGTCGGCTGAGCTCCAGGCGATGGACCGTATTGACCCTGAGGTGGTACGAAGCGAGGGTCGACCTGCTGCGCAGCTCGGAGTGGTCGCGAGAAACTGTTCGCCTGTCCATGTCCTCCCATCTGCTGAGGTGCCGGTCCGTACGGCGATCCACCGGGAGTGTACTGACCAGCTGGCTGACCCATTGGGCTGTATGGGGGAATGTTACCAGCACCCATCATTGGCTGTTGATATCCTTGCTGGTAGTTTTGTTGTTGATGAGCCTGCTGCTGGTACGCAATCTGTTGCTGTTGGGCCATTTGCTGTTGCATCATTTGTTGCTGAGCCATTTGTTGCTGCGCCATTTGTTGCTGGTACGCCATGGCAGCCTGTTGCTGCTGACGCTGGCTGATCGCATGCTGGACTGCCTGGCTGTTCACTCCTTGCTTCATCTGTTGCTTTTCTCGTTCCCGGGCCTCGATAGCACCAACTAACCCTGATCCGGAGGAGGCTTGCCTCTGATGCCCAGGCATAAAACTACCCTGAGAACCCTGTCTCTGGTGTCCTGGCATGCTGATCAAAGGTTGGCCTGTGAGGCGGGCAACATGCTCCTGCTCCCGAGCACTGAGGTGGCTAGATGTCTCCCCAGAGCTTGCAAAGTTCAAGGTCGAACTAGCACCCCGCGATCCTGGTCGTGCAAGCATATCTGCAGAGCTGCTACGAGAGTGACGACCGTTCTGGATAGCTTGTAGCATGTCAGAGGAACTAGTTCGTTTCATGCCTGAGCTGGGTGAACCGCCCAGAGTGTTGCTGGATGCACTCCGAGCATGAGCCGCCCTTTGCTGCACGAATTCTTCGGGGCTTAACCCGTGTGCATTGCTCGGAGGAGTTGATGCACCGGGCTGCCATGCCATAGTGCGCTTTGGGTCTGGGGATTCCTTACGTCCAAGAGATCCCTGAGAACCCGAAGATTTATGAGGTGGGGGCGTTGGTCCTTGACCTCCGGGTGTATGTGGTCTCTGTGATGAGCCGCCAGGAGTCAGAGCGCCGGGGTTTTTACTGCGGTCTTTAGTGGCTGCGTAGTTAATGGTCGGGCCGAAATTGATATCTGGTATATCAAAGCCAGGGTCTCGAGGGTCAGGCTCCTCAGCGCCACCGACAGTCTTCAGGACACCAGCTCGGGGCTTTGGTTCGCTGTATTGGTATGTATCTACAAAGTTCTTGAGGCTGCTAGTGGGAGAATTATCCTCATAATGACTGCTTTGGTTGCTCTGGTGGCTTTCTTGCCTGCCTGGGGGTCCTGGTCGCCTCTCCGAGTTCGGGGTGCCTTGTCGAGGTGTATGACGACCTTGGTCGAACGCATAATGGTCAATTATCTCATTCGTGGTGATCCCACTGCTACCCGACATGGTGTTTCCCTTAGAATTTTCAAAGGGGGCAGGTGGGGGAGGTCCGCCTGGCACAGGCTTTCGGTGACCCATGGGTCCCGGTGGTCCATTTGGCGGCCCATGAGGAGGTCCGTTAGGGCGATAACCCGGAGGTCCAGGAGGTCCGGGTCGCCCAGGTCCGGGACGATAATTACCATGGGGACCAGGTGGCGGAGGCATATGACCAGGAGGAGGACCATTGCCACGACCTCGAGGGTCTGAAGGCCTACGCCCATCAAAACCAGGGCCCCGAGGATCAGATGGTCTTCGTCCGTCAGGACCGGGTCGTCGAGGATCAGACGGTCGGCGGCCATCAGGACCCATGTCAGGCCGACGGTTGGCATTTTGAGGATGGGGAGGTCGCTGTTGAGGTGGCATGCCGGGAGGCATCGGAGATCGCCGTCCTTCTGAAGTCCCGGGACGTGAGTTAGGCCCGCGGCCATAGGCATTGGGAGGCCCAAGCGGGGGTTGGGCCAGTGGCGATCGTGATCGTTGTTGGGATAAGTTTGCCAGAGGAGGAAGACTGTTGGAAGAGGGATCCTGATTCAGTGGGCTTAAAGCTTCACGCGAACGGTTGTCGTTAGCAGATATCCCTACGGAGTTGGCGTGTGGTGGCAGTACCGATGGTCCAGATCTTGCAGTGTCCACCTCATCTCCTCGTGGAGAAGGATTCGAATCATTCGGGCCACCCAACCCTCCAGCTGTGGCAAGCTGGGCCAGGGTTGTGACGGAAAGCCTACTATTAGCCCGCCTAAGCTCAGGGGAATGATAGGCTCTGCTGACGGGGCGAGCCTGGGACCCGTGGCTAAAGGCTGGGGGTCGTGAGACTGGTTCAGGAGTGTGCATCTGACGCATGCCATCCAAGTCTTTCAGGGGAGGAGAGCCAGAGGGAGCTCGTTCATTCTGGTAAGCAGGACTCTCGTCACGGGAAGCTTGGTTATGGCGTGAAGCGCCAACGGGAGTTTGTCCACGTTGTGGCGAGCCTGAGTAAGGGCTATTACCATTGGTACCAGGACGGAAAGGAGGGCCCCCCAATTGGTTGGGGTCGGATGAGTTACGGCCATGTCCTCCGAAGGCAACCCTCGCAGGATCTGCGGGAGCTGAGTCTGTTCGAGTGCGCTCAGTAAGAGAGAATGATCGCGAGGATCTGGTTGGGACTTGTTCATCCGAAAACCCGGCCTTGGGTTTTGGAGGTCCATCACCAAAGCTTAGTCGAACACTCTTTCGACTGTTGCTTCGAGAACGTGTCGTGGGTGCATCATCGACAGCATTCATGCGAGTACCGGTGCATTCCTTGAGCTTCTTTCTCCAATCTCTCTCGCCCCATCCAGAGCTACCATCCTCCAGAATCAGGTTGGAAACATCCAAATTCTCAAGATAACCATAGCGGCGGCTCTTAGGCATAGCAAACATGAGAGATCTAGAGTCAAGTGTGCTGGCAACAAGTCTACCAGGTCGGCCGTAAAGACCAAAGGTGTCCCAAGTAGGAAAGAGGAAACGCAGCAGCATCTCGAATCCGCTGACAGCAGGGTGTGTCTCGGGCATGATGAAGACGAACCCTTCGGTAGACGAGGGAGGATCAGTGTGAATAGCAATGTTACCCTCAACCTTGAGTAAGGTCGACGCGTCAATCAATGACTTGGACTGGGGATAGATGGCATAGGCAGAGTAGGCGTCGGTGATGGTAGCGATTGGCTGCATCTTCTTTTGCTTCTTGCCATCCTTTCGCTGGTCGTAGAACTTAATATCTCCCTTGAGTGTGGGCACAGGCGATCGATCGTAAGGAGACCTCTTCTTGAGCTCCTTCTGGAGCTTGGCATACTGCTTTTCGTCAGGAGGGGTGATAACACACCAGCATCGTCTCCAAGGTACACCAGCGCCGAATCGGACTCTAACCCATTCTTCGGTGGGGAATCGTGCCCTCTCCATGATGACACCAATATTGTTGAGCGATTTGCCCTTGCCGGCAATCAGAGCGCCAGTGTAGGCTTCCTGCAGAGAGGAGTGCTCGAAAATAGCTAGTCGAATGCCGGCAGTCCATTGCAGCAGCGAGTGTCGCGAGTTGAAGTGGAGGAGATACCTGTTTCTTCCAGCCGTTGAGATGCTCAGGATGTTCTGTAGCGGTTGCTCGTCTGAAGATCTTGTAGGCAGTGACTCGATCTGTGACGAAATTGTGTTAATCAAGTGTTAACACATACTTGGCACGCAAGCGAGTTATTTACCATTTTGATCGAGGCATCTGTCAAGTTGATAAACTTAGGCAAGACTTCGCCATCTTCGCCAGCTGCGTCTAGTTCCGCGGCATCCCATAGTGACAAGACGGTTCCTACAAGCTGGGCAAAACACTCTGTCCAGGTCCGATCAGGGTTGGGTTTGCCCTCTGTAAACGACTTTGTTAGCTGAACATCCTTGCAGCACATGTGTAAATAGTTGAGTGTGGAGTAAACTTGGCGCCACAGGGGTGCAAGTGTGGAGGGGAACAAGCGGCAATGGAAGCTAGATCGAGCGTACGTGTATTCTGGTCATCGAGTTTGAGGAAATAGCCCTCTTGGTACAGCTTGTTGGAATGGCTGTTGAGGAATGAAAAGATAGGCTGCAGTTCGGGGATTGTATCCTCCGTGATATCCATGATGGGTGGTTGATGAGCCAGGACCATGGACGGGGGTCGTGACGATGCAGCAGATGAGCTGCGTCTTCGGCGAGCAGAGGGTTCGATCGGGGAGCCGCCGTTTATGGGAGTGCCATAATCTGGCCGCGAAGGCGGTGTGTTTGGCCGAGAAATGTCGGTACTGACTCGGTGGTCGGGAAAGGGTTCTGTTCCAGAGTTCGTCTTGCGATGCCCCGGTCTGTGAGGTGAATTTGATGGAGGAGAAGTTGAGGGCGGTGGTGTCTTTGTGCCCGCAGAGAACTGGGACATAAAAGAGAGGACTAAAGTATTGGCACCAATGAGTTAGTACAGCAAGGACGGGATGAGGTGAGATGTTATGAGCAGAATGGTATGCAGCCCCCTGGAGGAAGAGAGCCCGCCGCTCAGTCCCTCGAACCAAAAGAAACGGACCCCTAGAGGAACTAGCCAAGGGCATTTTGGGCCACCACACGTCAACGCATAGTGAATGTCAAAGCCCCCGCCGTTCCGAGAGGTACCCATAAGCAGCCCCCCCTGGCTGTGGTTACAGGCGTAGAGCTGCCACCGTGCAGTGGGCATCCACCATGACATGGGCAAGCCCGCCTAGACTTAGACTGGGCCAACGCCAGGGCAAGGACCAGCGAACCACTAGCGCCGTCTTCTGTCTTGTCGGGTCGTAAAGCGACGCAACGCAACGCAACGTACGCGGCGGACGATCAAAGACAAGTCCAGAGCTGGAATGGGATCCACGAATGCACAATATTTGATGATACGCACCTCGATTTCGACCCATTTTGTCCACAATGCTCGGCCTGCAGAGGAGGAAATTTCTGAGACAAAAATATCAAGACCAAAAATCAGGCCAATTTGTGCCTAGAAACCACAAACAGCAAAAGGGAGAGAGCTATTAGGTCAGTAGTTGATCAGATCAACTGCGCAAGGGATGTCTCGAGAGGTGTGAGGTGCGTCAGCCACAATACTGACGACAGTCCGGTACCGTAATTTCCAGACAAGCTTGATTATCGCTGGGCATCCAAGATCAGGGCGAATCCAAGGTCCAGGAGTGAGGAGGAAAGAAGAAGAAAACAGGCCCTTGCGTGCGGGACGATTCAGATGTAGGTGAAGTGGGCGCTTCTTGTATGTGCGACTTTATTAGACTCTAGACTCCCTTTAGAACTCGGCGCCGGACTGTATCCATTCAAAGGTGGTGCTGCGGCGGGTGCGAAGGCAGATTGCGGATGCAGATGCGGATGCTTCGGGCGACTGACATGTCAGTCAGTACTTATTAACCGGCCAAGGATGACCAGCCCTGGTACAGCTGGTCAAGGTCAAAACTGTGGTGAACTACCGTAAAAGGAATTTGCAGCAACTGAGCGAGCGACAAGTGACAGTGACGAGATCCTAGTTAGACGATGCAAGTCTTGGCTCTGAATATGGGGGTGGTCGGTAATTTCTTATAAGCCGTGGCCGTGATTTCGTGATTTCAGTGTAGGTACGTCAATACGCGGAAGCCGGCGTCGGCGGGCTTGAGAAAGATCGTCACTCGGCGGACGGCGGCGATGGCAATTGGATGTTAATGTCAAGGTCAACGGCACTTTGTTAGTAGTCGGTGCAGCGCTGTAACTGCTCGCCTTGTCTTGCGTGCGTTGAGCTTCAAATAAATGGAGATGCGTCGTTCAGAACGGCCACCTTTCCCAGGGTTTCGACTTGCGGGCTTTCGTTGTTTAATAGATCTGTCAGAGGCTGGTAGGGACCCAGAAATCGCAACGTCAAGAGCAGGTTTTCTTGGAAAAAAGAGGACCTCCAACAAGCTTCAAGCCTGGTCCAATGCTGCGATCTCCAGACAGCGCGGGGGTCCCTTTACTGATAAGTCCCACGAGTTGAGCAACTTTCAGCTAGATTTGTCTCCGGAGCTGGTAACAGGAGGGTCCGGGCTTAGTCGATTCTGTTTGCTTGCTTGCCTGCATACAAAAATGTGCTTTGCTCTGCTTTCCTTGCAGCCGCGTACTCCCGTACCCGTACAGGATGGTCCGGTCCAGTCCTTTGATGAACGATTCGCGATGAACGAATTGAGTGGTGATGGACCTGGTCGATGGCATACGTCACTAGCAGCCGGCGATGGTCTGGGCGAAAAGTCTAAGTCTAGAACCGACACCCTCAATTCACTAAGAGGACCCTCTTAGCACCTCTAATGTACTGCACACCGAGTAATGAGAGCAAAGTCGGTGAGCCAAGAGAATTAAAACGGAAATAGAAGTACAAAAAGTGAATCAGGGAATCGAACAGAGGTTGGAGGCTGTGAGAAGCAAGGAAGACTACAGCATGCATACAATAATGGCAGGGTATCGTATTTCTATATACTTGACATGAAGCCTGGTTTCAAGTTGACGACGCAACGTGAAGACGAAAATAGAGCTCAAAGAATGACAGAGAATCAATCAGAGCCTTCGCAAGGCAGGCCTTTGTTTCGCAACATGCCTTTCACTAACAAGAGAAATGCTGAATGGACAGTTGGACGTCTAGAGAGCCATGATGGAGAAACATGCCATCCAATCATTCTGACGCCGGATCAGTTGTCTATGACCCAGCCAAGATCCGGAGACATGCGTGGTGCAACGTGAGGAGAGGCCGCGCGCATCTGGGCTTCGATCCGCTTGGCGCCGGCTCTCACCAGTATCATACATTTGTCTGAGACGGCTTTGATTTGGTATCCGAGCAGACAATCTGGCATCCGGTGCACATTGCGCAAACAGCAAGACTTGGAACTCGTGGCGGTGCAGCAGAACTCAAGGAGCCAAGGCAAGATTGCAACAAATCTTGTCCAAACGCTTCACGACTTACAAAAGAGGTAACTTGGTAGTAGGTAGGTAGGTAGCTTTGCAGCTTGGGTACCTGCAGTATTTACCGCCGATCCACTGCCCAAAACTAACTAAACGTACAGGCCAATGCGAGCCTATAAAAGGATATTCGGTAGACAGTGGCTGGGATTCTCCCGCTTCTTCGGAGCCCGTAGAGCGGCGTTGACGACGGGCGGGATACGGACGGAGTGGATAGAGAGAGGCATATCCCGGCAAAACAGATTCGTCACTAACTAACGCCATCTTCCAATTCAAGGCTTCTTGTTGCCGCTGGCTCCATCAATGATTTCTCGCGGGATCCATTGAATGCGTCTCAGCGCCTGAAGCCCTGCAGCCAGCCACCCTGGTCGCGATTCTCTTGTTTCGCCCATGTTGCGGGTATCGTCCCATCCCGTCAGCTTCCTTCATTGATGGATACCTACCTACCGTCTCGTACCAGCGAAATTACACCATACCAGCGAGCGAGCTAAGTCAGCAAGCCAGGCCTCGTATTGCTTCAATAGTATTTCGCCAAGCCTCAACATGATATCTAGACTTTGTTGGTCTGACTCCACCATTCTGCTTCATGGATACGTAAGCGTCCAGCCGCTGGGATTTGAAGAGAAACTGTTCGGAGTATGTACAGTCAGACAGTCACTATAAGCGGGCTTCGCTCAGTAGTTTTCTGGGGTCAGAAAAGCTTGGCACTTTGAGGCCTCAAATGTTGATGCCCATCTCAGGTACAGATAGAGAGAGTGGGTAGACTATCGGTTTCGGCTTCGTATTGTACAAATTACTTTACTGTAAACGCCAAATGCACACATACAATATCCGTAGCGAGTTCATGCATAGTGCCATTATCTTCTAATACAGATATTCATTACCTCTGAGCTTTTGAGCTTTGCACATACTGTAGTAGACTGTCTTGAGCTTGAGTGAGGCATCCGAGCCCTTAAGTTCAGCCGGACAAGGATCAGGATGGTTCGGGGTTTTCAAAACCTGGAGAAGACTACCTGGACTGTGAAACTCCGAATGGAAAGTACATACTCCGTACTTTGAATAAGACCTTGCAGCTTGGTCTTGGGCTCCAAATCGTGATGGCTATGCTGCCAAGCTCTTGGTGTTTGTGACTATCACCAAGTCCCATTGGTCACAACGTATTATTGTTTGAGAAGATGTACATAACTAAATCCAGGGCAAAATCTGATGAATCTCCTAGCTCAGCCGGCTACACCGGCTTCCCCTTGGCCTTGCACTAACCGTGCTCACTCAGCCGCCAGAAATACGCTCGAAGGTTACAACCAGAATGGGGTTTGTTATTTTGCAGAGGCGGCTAGCCGATGCCGTTGTCTCTATACGGTCAAGAAGGATTGCGTGTCAAGATGCGGATTGAAGTCCTGGCCGTGTCAATCACGATTGTGATTAACATGAGACGTCTCACTTCAGAGTGCCAACTGCACGAGATTGCTGCGATTAGTACAGCCTTTTACGGAGTAGATTCGGATACAAGACCCCCGTACGATCGTCCAGGTCCACCTGTTTGATCGTCAGGCATTTGAGAAGCCGACAGTTCATCTAAAAGAGCCGCAATTCGTCATGCCCGCTACACTATGTCGCTAAATTCATGTTCTGGACGCTATTTTCGCAGTCCGCATAATAGTGTCCGCAGGAGGTTCAAGCTGACCCGTATTGGGAAATGGGCTTTGATTGAGAATCGATTCATCCCCATCCCTTACGTCATGAGTCCAATCTTGCGGTGATAAGTTTGGATCAGATCGTGATGAGGCACTATTTCCAGTCCAGCTAGCTGATCTTTGCATGGAGAAATCAAACCATACCATGACCAGTGTCTCGATAAAATGCGTCATCCTACAGCCCTCGTCTTATCAGAAATGCCTTTCCTCGATGAATATTGACGATATCTCCAGTTGATGGGGGATCCGACTCCCTTCTGGCAGCCTGCAGGTTGCCAACTTTTCTTGGCATTCATGATTGGGTTGAATCTCTGGATTGGGTTGAATCTCTGGATCGGGTTGAACAGGGTGCGGCAACCACGAGATTGGACACGCTTTATTTTGTCAAGTTAGCTTTGTTTCGTTTCATGACTTGTGAAGATGCCTGTCTCTCCATGGCGAACACGTGCTACCCTACACAGCTCTAGCGACTACAGCCTCAAGGGGAGGCAAGAAAACTTGGGGCCTTTATCCTTTAACTTGTAATGAAAAGACTTGGGGAAGTTAGCGTATTGCAGTAGATCTTTAGACCAGTTGATTCTGGCACACTGGTTTCGTCAGAAGTTTTGTTATGTCATCTGGTGAATCTTTTCTCCATGAATGTTCTTAAAGTGCTGTCAGTTTCCCAGTACTCCGTAGCCTAGGTAGATGGGTAACTTTCTCTCCAAAGGATCCACCATTGCTATTCGTGTCTTTCAGACTAACACAATTTACCGAGATCATGATTGACTGAAGTCCCTCACTAATGGGGCCTGTCTATGTATATATGCCTTTTCAGTTGTCAAGTTTACTCAGAGTTTCTCTGGTATAGCCTATATACGGATGTGGCATTGGCTGACTTATCAAACGCCATGCATTGCTACAAATGGGCTTCGGCCACTCTCACGGAAGATCGCCGAAGCACATCCCCTATCTCAAGGCAAGTTTTTACAAAAGAAGCAGGCCAACCGCAGAAACTGAATCGTTCTAAGGGCGTTTATAGGGTGATTCTTTTCGTCCTGCCTCCAATGCTAGCTCAGCCTAGTCCTCTCTCCTACCGTTGGGGTCAACAATGAGCTCGGGTTCCTGCGGGAGAAGAATAGTGTTTGTAAATCATTGGTCGCTTTGACACAAAAACTGCCTGTTCTGGATGACGCCCTTTTTTGGCGGTCTCGGGCTTATCACGTGTCTGGGGAGCTGTCTGTCCTCCCCCAGCTGTCCAAGCCTGATCACGGTGGTCTGCTCTCTCCTGGAGATCACATCTCTCTCTCGGAGAGCACATTAGCAATCTAACTACAGGTTGCGGCCAGGCAGGCAACTCAAAAGGGGCAGCTCCGGGCTTGTGCAGCTGGAATGCCCAGTCAACCATCTTCGATTCTGGCGGCCGTCCCGACATTCTTCTTACCATCGCTCCCGGTGCGACGCCCAATATGCACAGCATGGCGCCCGTGTCGCAAGAGACGATTCGCTTCGACGACGACTCGCCTTTTACATGATGCTCCTATCTTGCCTTTTAGATTCGAAACAGGCATTGGACTCTTTGCGAAACGACCTCCCCGCCCATTCCCTCCGCCTTTCCTCTCTCCTCCGTCTACATCATTTACCGATCCTTTAAGTACCCACCACCAGAGCCGTGACCGTCGTGCTTTTGTCAACGGACAGCTTATCAGAGGGAAAACAAATGGCGATGATGCTGTCTACGCGAGTGATTATTTCATTTGTGCCAACGACGGCGTGGGTGCGTGGGCCACAAGACCGAGAGGGCATGCCGGGTAAGTTGCCGGGCAACTTCCGAATCTCTTTTAACATCGTTACTGACTTGAACTGTAGTCTCTGGTCGAGACTGATTGGGCATTTCTGGTCTTCTGCGATCGAAGAAGAACTTGTTGGATTACCAAAGTCGCAAGAACCGAACCCCATCGCCAGCCTACAAAGTGCATATGAACAGACTCTTGAGGCGACTATGTCGCATGACTGTTTGGGAACAACAACAGCCTGTGGCGCGCAATTACATTACAAGACTTGCACCGAGAATGAAGCACAGGCATCGCCCGTCTTGTATGTGACTAACGTGGGCGACTGCCAGGTCATGGTACTCCGACCCAGTACTGAAAAAGTCATTTACAAGACTGTGGAGCAGTGGCACTGGTTTGATTGCCCACGACAGCTTGGGACTAACAGTCCTGACACACCCACCGATAATGCAGTTATGGACAGGGTCGATTTGGAAGTCGGAGATATTGTGCTCGCGATGAGTGACGGGGTCATCGATAATCTTTGGGAGCACGAGATCGTTGCAAGAATACTCAAAAGCATTAAAGAGTGGGAATCTGGAACACATGCAGAAGCTCACAAGGGTGATCGTACAGGTGGCCGCAACGGTGGAATGAGAATTGCGGCTCAAGATCTGATGGAGGCAGCTCGGGAAATCGCCGTAGATCCTTTCGCCGAGAGTCCATTCATGGAGCATGCGATCGAGGAGGGTTTAGCGAGCGAGGGTGGTAAGCAACAGCGACAGGTTTCTAAAGGAGAAAGCAAAGCTAACAGTAGCAGGTAAACTTGACGATATCAGTGTTGTAGCAGCCCTCTGCGTGAAAAATGAGGGATCATAGCAGTCTCTTTGCTGGACAACTGAGACATCTGGACGGCTTACAGTAGACTTGTCAGATCGGCACTTCAAAGCATAAGATACCTAATTACACGATTTAATGATGGAGAAGCGAACATATGGTTCTCATGTAATGAGTCATCATCCATTACATAGAAACAATTTGCCTAGACAAAATTCAGATATGTAATCCATGATAAAGTAATAGCATCACTTAATTTCAGCCCCGAATGATAGATACCTAATTACCTACTAGCCATGACGATGCAAGTAAAGGAAGTGGGATGGCGGGGCATTACAGCCATGGCGCATGTAGCAGCGGGTTGATTTTAGCTTATCGCACGTGCCGCGATAAGGAAATTAAATTTATTTTCTGCCAGCCTTGACTTCGTCGCATCCAGTCCTAGCAAGTCTAAACAAATACCTAGCTTGGTACAACAAATCTTTCAAAATGAGAGGAAAGCGATCAAAACAATATCGGAAGCTCATGGAGCAGTTCTCCCAGACCTTCGGCTTTCGTGAGCCCTATCAGGTTCTGGGTAAGTTGTCGCAAACTTGAACCAGATAGACAAAGCTTACAAGATGCAGTCGATGCCGAGATGGTGAGAGATTCTTCCCGGTTCAAGATGGACCTTGAGCCCGCTCTGTCGAGGACAGTTCATGGCAAGGTCAAGCCTAGTATGTCATGACAAACTTAGTCGTGGTCGATCTTCTAACTGGAATAGTGATTACTCAATGCGAAATTCGCAAACTTTATGCAGCGCGAAATGAGCCAGGTGTACATGAGGCCATTGACTTAGCCAAGACCCTGGAGCGAAGACGATGCGGTCACCATCCCGACGATTATCCCGAGCCATTGAGCACTCAAGAGTGTCTTCGATCAGTTGTCGACCCCAAAGACACATTTCAGAACAAGCATCGCTATGTGGTGGCCAGCCAAGACCAGGAGGTGCGAAGGATGCTGCGAGGCATCAAAGGAGTCCCCCTCGTCTACATCAAGAGGAGTGTCATGATTCTCGAGCCAATGGCGGATGAGAGCGTTCAAGTGCGAGCAAAGGAGGAGAGAAGCAAATTTCGAGCAGAGATCAAGAACCAATTGGGTAAGCGAAAGCGAGAAGACGCAGACGACGACGACAAGGCCGACAAGAAGACCGACAACAACTCTGAAGAACAAAAACAGAAGAAGAAGAAAGGACACGGACCCAAGGGACCCAATCCTTTGGCGGTCCAGAAACCCAAGAAAGTAAAGACAGAAGGACAACAACCAAGAAAACGAGACTCTACTGATGCGAAGGACGTCCCACAAGAAGGCGCCGGCAAGCGGAAGAGACGGAGGAGGAACAAGGCTACTGCAGCAGATGAAGGCGAAACGGACACTGCAGCAGCGGAAGTGACCATGGCAGAGTCATGAGAAAGTTAGCAAGCAAAGCGGGTGACAGTCTAGGGTTGAAACAGGAATGCTAAGACCACCACGTGCTTGATCTGGAATATGTGCCAATGAAGGCATGGGATATCAAAAGGAGTGTGCGCCGTTAGCGATACCCGAGAAGATAGTATAGATTGAGGGAGTCCAGGGGCGCATGAAAGGAATAGTGTTTGAGCGTCAACAATGTTAGCAATTTAATCAGATCATGATTCACTCGGCCCCAACCAACTCTTCATCTTGCTATGACCATAAACTGTATCAATCGCTGAAGCTCGTCCCAAATCAAAGAACGGTATGCCTATGTAGACAAATCAGGGGTCGCGTGAGGTATGAAGGAGAAATTGATTTGAGAACAACCATATATTGAATGACGAGATCCATCCCTGAGTTACAGGGGTGTCCTGCACTATGAACCCTCTGGGCAGGCACAATGCCCTTCCACTAAAAGCAACCAACCACTGAGAGCCCCGCCATCCGCTGTCTGCTAGTGGAGGGCCACCAACCGCTTCCGCCGGACTCAGCCATCTTTTCAGATGGGATGGGTCGACCCCCACTCACAGTAATGTCAAAGTTGGATTCTATCCATCAATAATTATAGGAGTTTTGTTCCTTTTAGTTTTGAGAGGGACGAGGGGAACAATAAGCCCGCCCCTTTCAACAACTCGTCTCAGCCTCTAGATCATTGAATACGGGTGTGGCATTTCACGTCGAACAACCACTTACATTATCACACCATAGAGTATCCTTTGACGGCCTCAACCTAATCCAGGAGCCAGAAGGATTCGTCCGCTCGCAGCACTTGTACTTGGGTCGAATGTCATCTACAGATCTTCGGCCCTTTCGATCCATTCTTTCAAGGCGCATTACACGTAGCCGAACCATATTTATCTTTGCTTTCTCTTTCTGTCCCAGAAGCAATTCTTTCCGTCGAGCCCGTTGAACGGGAGACCCAGGCAAACTACAATTCGCCATTGCTTGACATCATGACTACACCTGCAGAGGTTGACGATTTTGGTCTGCCCATCAGGCGCTTTCCGACTCCGAAGAACGATGAGCCTACCGAGACTACCAAAGATGAGAATCCTGCTGCAACTCCAGTAGCAGATGCCTCAAGCGGTGAGCAACCGATAGTGTCCGAGACGAAGAACGATAAGGCCAGCGATCAAACAAACCCCCCCACCGTCGCATCTGTTAAGGATGACGACAAGAGCGAAACGTTTGAAGATGCTCGATCTGAACAGTCAAATCCTAGCAAAGATGTTTCGAACCCGTCTTTGGTCACGCACGAAACCTCTACGCCAACTTTTAGCAAAACTCCAGCAAAAGTCGAGCCTACCGAGGCCAAAAGTATCAACGATCCGGAGCCAAAAGATCCAATAAAGACACAGTCAGAAATGCCAGAGGCTTCCAAAGAGCATAGGGATGTCGCTGTCACTACCAAGAAGCCAGAGACTCCCAAGCCAGACGATCTGACGAACAAGGGCTTAGTAGAAACACAACCAGAGGCAGCAGATCCCGTCAAAAAGTCTACAGGTGATGAGGTAGCTGTCAGTAAGGAAGAACCCCCTCAGTCCGACAAAATCGCGCCAACCCCTGTATCGCCTACGCAGGCCAATCGAAAGGATGTTTCCGAGTTTTCCCACCAGAAGATCTCTACCAAGCCAGAAGAACCTCAGAAGGGGGTGGAGGATGATGACTGGCAAGAAATGCCTTCTTATGCACGATACGATATGTATAATGACGACGACAAGCTAGTTGCAAGGGAATACGATCCGGAACAGGATGAATCGTACGAATATGGAGGACTTGGTGGTGCTGGTAAGGGCTACACTCGGGTAACATTGGATGATGATGCCGAGTCGGCAACAAGCATGGACGACAATACGAAATATCTCTTCAAGAGCGCAGCCGGAACCAGTATGGTCGACGATGATGAAGGACGAGATGCTATCGGTCAGATGCAGGCCACCAAAGATCTCTTGACAGAAGGCCAAAGAGTTGCATACGTTGGATTGGTCCGTCTCGAGATCGTCAGACTTGTGAAAGAGGCGGAAAAAATGAAATCGTACAAGAAGACAAAGAAGGAGGTTGCTATTTCAGTTGAATCCATGCTGATGTGGGGTCAGAAAATGATGCTTCGACTGTACGCTCATATGGAGATCAACGAAGCAGAGCAGATTATGATCGAACAGTTGGCAGAGCATGGAGTTATGCCGCAGGACTTGGCGCCCGCGCTCAATACTAATGCTCGAGTATCAAATCCCATGGCAGATGGCGAGTCATCGATGCCAAGTACCCCATCACTGGACGAGAAGCCTGCAGAGGCACCGCCGCCATATGAGGCGCTTGACGGCGAGGAGCTCTCTGATGTGAAGACACCATCACAGCTCCCCACTACCGCAAAGATCGATATTGATCTTCGGTGGACTGTGCTTTGCGACCTCTTCCTCCTCTTGATCGCTGATTCTATTTACGATTCCCGCTCGAGAGTTCTCTTGGAGCGAGTTGGTGAGAGCCTTGATATCACGTGGGTAGATATCTGCCGTTTCGAGAAGAAGGTCACAGAGGCTCTGGAGATGCAGCAAGCTGCCGAGAAGGAGAACTGGAACGAGGAAGAGCACACAGAAACTCGCAGGAAGAACGCATTGACCCGGCGATATGTGATGATGGGATTGGCCACCGTAGGTGGTGGGCTGGTCATTGGTCTTTCGGCAGGTTTGCTTGCTCCTGTCATCGGTGCTGGCCTGGCTACCGGATTAACGGCCATCGGAGTGACTGGCACGGGAAGTTTCCTCGGTGGTGTAGGAGGCGCAGCGATCATCACGTCGGGCGCAGCGGCGTCAGGCAGTATCATCGGAGGCAGGGCTGCGGACCGAAGAACTGGCGCGGTTAGGACGTTTGAATATCGTCCCCTTCACAACAACAAGCGAGTCAACCTCATTGTCACTATCTCGGGGTGGCTGACAGGTAAGGTCGATGACGTACGACTGCCATTCAGCACGGTAGACCCTGTCATGGGTGACCTCTACTCAGTGCTCTTTGAGCCCGAGATGCTTCGGAGTATGGGTGACACCATCAACATTTTGGCTACTGAGGTCAGAATTTTTACACACTGTTCCAATAGAGATTATCAGACTAACGATCACAAAGGCTCTTACGCAAAGTATCCAACAAATTCTGGGCACAACCATACTAGCTGCTCTCATGTCAGCTCTGCAGCTGCCGATAATTCTTACCAAGCTTGCCTATCTTATTGACAACCCTTGGGCTGTCTCGCTGGACAGAGCCACATCCGCTGGAAAGATTCTAGCAGATTCCCTGCTAGAACGCAACCTAGGAACACGACCCATTACACTGGTTGGGTTCTCGATTGGCGCACGAGTCGTTTTCTCTTGCCTTCAGGAGCTCAGTAAGAAGGGGGCGGTTGGTATTGTACAAAATGTCTACATGTTTGGTTCGCCTATCGTGGTAAAGAAGGAGGAGTACATCAAGGCCAAGACTGTGGTTTCTGGGCGATTCCTGAACGCGTACAACCGCAACGACTGGATTCTAGGCTACCTGTTCCGACTCACGAGTGGAGGTATCCGCCGGGTAGCAGGTCTAGCTCCAGTGGAGGATTGTCCGTTTGTTGAGAACATGGACGTAACGGATCTCGTGAATGGCCACATGGACTATCGTCAAAAGATGCCGGTATTGTTGATAAGATGTGGATGGTCTGTTGAGAGTGAAGAGTTCGTTGAAATCGAAGATCCAGACCCGGACAACCATAATGAGCGCCAGAGGGAACTGATCAATGAGATCGAAGAGGCACGCAAGAACCTCGAGAAAGAGGGCAAGGCCAAGAAGAGTGGGCGATTTAGCTTCTTCGGTCGCCGAAAGAACGCGGAGAAACAGGACTGGGAAATCTACGAAGACTCAAAGAACAAGGGAGAAGGCAAAGAGAAAGCAAAGGAGGGCGAACAAGCCGACAGCAACACCGGTGTCCTTTTTGACATTGACGCAATCCGTGCAGAAATTGCCAAAGATGCCCGAGATCACTACGCCAGCCCGGAGGACCTACAAGTCAAGGAAATCAAATCAACTCTGCCTCCAATGAAGCTGGATGTGTCCTCGCTTCCCGCATCTCCTTCGGCGGTGGCCAATGGCTCTAGAGCAGGCTCTCGGACGGATCTGACCGGCGCACGAGACTCGCACGATACTCGTGTGTCCCAGGAGAGGTCTCACAGTTACACACCTAGCTACACCAGACAAGCATCACCACCTGGGCACAGCTCACCGTACGGCGGAGGGTTTGGGTCAGGACATGGTGACGCATACGGCTCGGGCCGACACGACGAGGACGACATTCAAATGACATTCGATACCTCGTTTGACGATCATCCGCGGTCAGCAACGGTAGCACCTACTGAGACGACAGCAACGAGGCCACAGGTGAAGACGGCGCAGACATTGCCAACAATGACATTGCATGAACCGTGGGGGGATTCAGATGATGATGATTTTGGCAAGGAGAAGGAGATTTCAATGACATTCGCTTGAGTCGGTAATTTGGGGTTGCCTTTTTGAGTTGCTGGCGTTTCGGATCAGGCGAACGACTGGAGGGGCTCAGTCCAGACTGGACTCTGCTCTGGCTCTACCGTTGACTTTGAGTTTGACTTTTTTTCCCCGGCGCAAACAAGGCTTGATGGTTTTTGGATGTTATTGCATTCATGAAGGAGTAATTAAAATCGGCTGGAGTATCAAATACACATAAGACATAGTAGTCAGTACCATCTAGAACACTTTGCGAAGTAAGCATGAGTAATGACAAAGACGAGAGTCAAAGAGGAGGATCATTAATTCTAATGTTTGGTGTTTTGCATTGTTACATTATTGGTCCGTGTGCCAGTTAAACAGCGGTTGGCTTTTTGATGGTCAGTTCCATAAACAGAATAAGCATGAAAAGGTGGAATGTCACAGTGTTGGTGGGTGATGACTTTTGTGAATGTACTGCCCATTTTAGCTACTATACACAGATTTGTTACACAACAGGCCATATGGTCACACGATACACGTGTTTTGCAGCGCTGGAATGCCATATTGCCCACGCCTCCTGGCTGTGCGGGATGGAAATTGTCAAAGAAAAAAAGCAGCTTGTTGTCTCCAGGGTAGGATGGATAGTGGTGGTGGTGGTCAAGGCTTGTGCTTATAATAGGCATATGTAGAGTGTGAGGCATTGCTAGGGAGCGGCTGAAGTGTTGGTATGTTGAATTTCAGTTGTTTAATCTTACAGTGAGACGCAGAACTTCCCTTGTCGACCAAAAGTACTTACATCACACTTTCTCAGTTCCTGACCTGGAGAGGAGTGAACGTTGGCCGTTAGTTTGACCCTCTGGGCAGGATAGATATACACAGTTATAGGGTGTGAGTATAGGCGAGAATCAATCGTTGGGTTGGTACCCCGTACTAGAGTGGAAGAAGAGATCAAGGCAAGGTACTTCGTACTCTCATCCTTTAAATCCTGGGGTGGTACGACGAGATATCACGGTCGAGGTTGGTTGGCTGGCGCGTATAAGTGAGTTGCTCCACCACGACAGCAAGCAATAGTTGACAGACAGACAAGACAAGTTATAGGCAGTCCGTCTTTTTGGAGATATCTTGGTTCAAAAATCCTCAGAAATAGAGTCTTGCTCTCTTCCGATATTGCCTGACAGTAACATTAGGTCTGAAAGTCCACCTTGGACGATGGATGGAAGTAATCTTGGGGCTGACGGGGGCTCAGCACCAATAAGTGTAAGACGATGCGCCGAACCAAAATTCTAGTGGATTGACAAGTCTACAGTTTGTACCTCACAGTGTGTGTCTCGAGCAGATCCTGGGCATCCTGTCAGCCGCACTAGACTTGTCTAATTGGAGAAACGTCGTCAAAGAGTGGATGCTTCTGATGCCAACGTTTTATAGGGCAGAGTCAACGTTTGGAGTAGCGGGCAGTTAGCGGGCTAGGGGAGGAAAGAAAACTCTCGAGACCTTGATCCTAAATGGCAAAAAGACTTAGGTAACTTTACATAAATTTAGAATATCTACACTAAGTTTAGGATATCTTTTACTGAGTTTATTTTGGCACCCTATATGAAGGTCTTGTGTTTTCTTGCTCCCTGAGGGTGGGCTGCACCGCCTCTCCACTGTTCTACTGTCTGTATCCGTACATTGGATTGGATGGATGTCTCAAGTACAGCAGAGATTGGCCAGAGAGTTAAATAAATGGTAATCACACATAGGTATTTCAAGGAACACAAACAGAAGCAGACATCACTCCGACACTTGCCCACTGAAAATCTCAACTCTTTTGAACGGTTCGGCCTCTCCAATTCGATACCTTAGTGCTTACTCCGTCCATACAGAAGCACTCCATCAGAGCCTCGGGGCTTTGTGATGGCGGGATCAAGGGTCTCCAGTAGGGACGAGAGGTTTCAGGGGTCTGGGCAATACCCCAGTCCGGCCCAAGCCAGAAGAGGTAAGGATTGGAGCATTACCTTTGTTCTAACAGTTCAGCTGAGAGAGAATTCGTGGTTGGGCTGATGGGTGGTCTGTGAACTCTCAGACAGTCCGAGTCCAGTGTGTAAAAGGACTAACAACTTGACTGCATCTCTAGACACATCATGTACGGTATGAGCGGCGACTGATATGTGTGCATTTACTCCGTAGGTATCTAGCAGACGTTTCAGACTTCATGTCAGCGAATGGAGCCCTACGGATACAGTTACCACAAAACAATGGAACACCCTAACACAGCTGTTCAGCCCAGTAGAAACAACCTTGTTCCCAGGGAGGGGATGCAGTGGAGCCGCCCATCGTCAAGCTTGCCCCTTATGGACAAACACTGTGCTGTACCCTCAAAGTACCCTCTATACGAAGTCCTAGCTGGCTAGGCTGAGTACGCCCAGCTCTGCATTTGCAACCATCCAGACAAGCCAGGGCTGAACCACGCTTGGGCTTGCCGCAGCAATGGAAGAGACCAGGGAAGACGAAGGAACTCCCGTTGGACTTGTTTTCTTTGTCCCCTCTGCTTCTGTCATCTTCCCCCCCGTCTTACCATACCTTATAGTACGATATTGGAATTTACCCTCTAATAAGACCACCTCGCTTTTGCTTTTCTTGTGCTTGTGTTGCGGTTTGCTTCGTTTCTCTGTCCTCAGGGACTTATTGTCCCAAGATACCAAATCGGCCGTTTGGAATAGAATCCGACCTGAACTGAACTGATCGACCACACTTGATAAACAAGTATAAACGAGTATAAACGAAATCGAACGATTCTCGACAAGCACCACTTTCAACTCCAACGTACTGCCCTCGAGAAGCGGACGAGAGGTCCAAGAGAACCTCTTTGATTCGAATATACCACCAATCGCCAACACATAACTGCTGATTTAGCTGGACAAGACAAGTCAACAACCCAAAATGGAACATATAGCCAACCAAATTAACCGGGACGATACGGGCGATGTTGTGAAGGACATGCAAAATGCCCCTTCTTCCGCCAATATGAATCTTCCATTGCCCTCCAGCAAAGGCGACTCAGACGGTGTTGTTGACGGCTCAGGCAACGGCAACACGGGCGTGGGAGGTTCGGGGTCACAGACCAAAGTCATTGTCTTCAATTCCACAAACTTCGAGGACGGTTATGTTTTTCAGCTCAAGGATAGCGACCAGAACAGAAAGATCATCGGCTTTTCCAAACCCGACTCCAAAACCACGCTCGATGTGGTCCAATGGCAGGTTATCAACGACGACAACATTGAGTCTTTAGGTGATGTCGAATTTAGGGATGCGAAGACCGATGGACAACTCACAGATGGTATGTATGCTTTGTGCGGAATGCGATACGCCCTTGTGAGATATTCAAGTTCAGTAACTGATACATTATCCAACGCAGTCGACAACAATTCGGTGACCCTCAACTTTGGAGGCGGAACCTCGAAATACTACGGAAAAGAGATGTACATTCAAATTGACTGGAAGAAGGATGGAGCTTCAGGCTACACCAAAACAGAACTCTTCACTGTCACCAATACCGATAACACCACTGAGATCAGTGAACTAAATGACCAACTCAAGAAGGATCAAAGCCAACAGGAGACTTTGGAATCTACCACTTCCTCATCCTCATCGGCAACAGCCACTCTTTCGCCTTCGTCGACTGCAGGGGCTGAAGAGAGTTCCGGTGGCGGCGGCGGCGGCGGGCGGGGGGCTCTCAACCGGCGCAACTGCTGGCATTGCCGTTGGTGCCGTTATTGGCGGTCTTCTCATCATCGGTGCTCTGGTATGGTTCTTTCTTCGTCGGCGTCGACGCAGCAAGAAGGCTGGTGATGAGTATGTTACACAGCAAACATACGCAGTGGACAAGGAGACTCATGGCCGTGCTGCCGACTCACCCAACTCGCCCTACTCAGATGAAAACCACATGCAACCTGTTGCCCTCGGTAGCCTCGACCGAGATCGCGGTGTCGCTCCAACTCCCCCACCTGGCGGCGTGCCTCGTTCATCCATCGGGTCCCACGATCGTGCAGCACACAGCGGTGCTCAGACACCCCAGGGCATGTCGTCCAATGTGGCTCACTTGGTCGAAGATGGTATGACAGTCGATGAGATCCGAAGATTAGAGGAAGAGGAGCGGCAGCTGGATGATGAAATCGAGCGTGCTGCAAGACGATAGTGCCGCCTTGCATGGGCAAAAGCCATCTGTAGACCAGAGAAATCCAGGTCCCGTCGAAGGCATTGACTCCTGATGCTGGTGTGTTAAGGGGTTTGGAGTTTTGGATTATCCTATATCTTGTTCTTACGCTTCATTTCTTGGGTCGCCTACGTAGCCTGCTCAGTTTTGTCCATCGTAACGGTGCCGTGTATTCTCTCTCGGCTTGTTGGCGACATAGCTGGTCCGTCATTGATCAGATACAGGCCTACCAAGAGAGGTACCACAGATTTCTTTTGCCATGTTGACATAGGCATTTCACTTTTCACGAGATCTTGCATGAAATCTGCTTGTTGCAGCGATCATGGAAACATGGAATTTGGTGCTATCATAAACACAATCAGTGGGAAAACGTCGATAGCGTCGCGCAGTCTTTATAACGAGAGCGATTTAGTTAGGTCGTGAATGATTGATACCAGAGCGGTAACTGATCAAGGTATTATCCATACATTTCCCGCCCATAGGCGTTGTGAAACTGCAAATCGTCGTCAAAAACTCGCAAACGGTGATTAATAAACCCTGTGATTTTAATTTACAACTTCAACGACTCATACCGACATCAATGTCTTCCTTGCAAAGTCCTAACACAAAACACAGGCCAGGTTCCCCCTTTTTCGTCCAGTCAATGGGGTGACGAAGTCAAGATTCGCTCGGCCTCATCCATTCGAAGCCCACTCTTTGTTCTTTTTTTTTTTTTTTTAATTTTTTTTTAGCTGCGAGAAAACCAGTTGCTGACCATGTTGCTTGCGAGGCTTCCGGCCAGGTTGCCCGTTCCAAAAGCGCTACCAGCGATGCTGGAAGCGTTGCTGAACTTGTCACATCGTGAGAAGGCTAGAGTGTTCATGATGGTGAGGACAAGAGCAATAACTAGTTCCGAGTGTTAGTGGCACTGAATCCAGCATAGTTTCAAAGCGTGCTCTTTGTATCTGAATCACAGACTCCAGGGGTATTCTATCCAACGTACCAACTAGGGGCAACCACAAGAACTGCAGTCGCACAAGAGCAAGAATAGCCATGAGAACCCACAACATAGGCTGGATATACAGAGCGAGCCAGAAAAAGCGGCTATCAGTCGGGTTGACAGTCTTGGTACCTGGCTCGCTGCTCTCAAATACCCACTGCGACTCTCCCGTCTGGGGATCGACCTCATTCCACCAGCGCAGCCCTACAAGGCGACGGCCGGCAATGTTCTTGATGTAGTAGAAGTCGGCGGCGAGGAGGAGAATCGTGATGATGAAGATCATGATCCTACCAAGAAAATTAGTGCTTCGCGCGGCTGAAGAGGTCCGAGGGAGGATACACACATGCTTTTTATGATCCACAGACCGAGAAAGTAGATCAGGACACTTGCTGCAGGACATTAGCAATTGCGCTCCAAAGGAAATGCCGTGAGAGGCGCACATATCCGGAATCCCAGAAACGTGAGCAGCGTAATGGGATGCGCGCTGAGGCGCCAGCTAAGACTGCCCGGCGCGGGCTGTGGTTGCGTGGCATCCATGATGGCTAACAAGTCGACGTATTGGATGGAGAATAGGTAGCTCGTGATATCTATACTTTTCGTTCAGACACTGTCCGTATTCGACTCGATTCGATTCGTTGAGAAAGATTGTCGTATGTAGTTGGCGAAGGGGTCGTAGGTGACAATGTAACAAAACGTGGAGCTTTGAAGCTACCTTGTGTAAGCTGGCCTTCTATCAAGCCGCGCAAGGGATGGAGCATGATCCGCGACAGCAAAATCCCCTGTCATTGGTTTAGGCAGGCGGTGGGAGTTGGCAGATTCTGTCTTACACGGTAGGACGTCATGAGCTGCCGTGGGTGGGCCCCGACCTTCTCGGCGTATAAGTCGTGATAGCCTAAGGGACCTCGGTCTTTCAGGATATAGCTACTAATCATCTACAAGCGCAGCTCATATGCGCAATTGCCAGATATTTGTGCTCATATCTGATAACCCGTGAAATCCCACGAAATGGCTGCCCGGTCTCCATCCATTATCCGCCGCTCTTTGCTCTATGGTAAAGCAGGACTCCTCACTCATCATTGAATGCCGAGACTGACCCCCCTCCCCCCTCAGTGCCAGGCTCATCGCAAAAGATGCTCACCAAGTCTCTCGGTCTCAAATCAGACAACGTAACTTATGACTTGGAAGACTCGGTTACACCCTCTCTCAAAGATACAGCCCGCAATCAACTGCGCGAGCACATCTCCAACCTCAAAGCTCGGCCTTCTGGCATTTCTGAGCTGGCCGTTCGCATCAACGCTGTTTTCACCCCCTTTGCTCTCTCAGACTTGACCACACTCGCGCCACTGTCTCATGTTGACGCTGTTGTGGTTCCCAAAGTCAATTCTGCGGCTGACCTGACCTTTGTTACTGATGTTCTCCGACATGTCGCTCCAGAACGCCACACAGCCGAGGCAGATAACCCAATAAAGATAATAGCTCTTATCGAGTCAGCTCGCTCCATCATGGACTTGGCTCAGATATCAAAGGCATCTCCTTACCTGAGTGGCTTCGTCTTCGCAGCCGAGGATTTCGCCCTTGATCTCTCGCTGACAAGAACCCCGTCTCTGACCGAGTTTCTCTACGCAAGATCTGCTATAGTCACCGCAGCCCGGGCAGCCGGATTGCCAAGTGCAATTGATCTAGTTTGCACCTCCTATAAGGGAGAGCAGGGGCTAAAAACTCTCGAGGAGGAGTGTGCTGGAGGAAAATCCATTGGCTTCAACGGAAAGCAGTGCATACATCCAAGCCAGGTCGAAGCCGTCCAGCGTATGTTCGCTCCGGATCAGAAGGAGGTTGAATGGGCTATCAGGATCTCCATCGCTGATGAGAAGGCTTCGGCGTCCGGTCGAGGCGCCTGGACCCTAGATGGTAAAATGATTGATGCCCCCGTTGTTGGCAAAGCTGGTGCTGTCATTATCAAAGCAGAACAATGTGGCATTGATGTTCAGTCCTTAAGAAACAAATGGAAGGACCAAGAACCTGAGTAATGAATCCTAACCCAGCTACGTACCGCTATACCAAAGATTCAAGACAAGAGTACATCAGCCTAAAAGTGATTAGGCCTCCAGAAACCAACCATTTCCGCCTCAGAGACCCCATGCTCATCGTGATATTTTCCTGTCCAGTATCGACTTTGTTCATAATCTGAGTGTTCCCAATCTTCTGCCATAGCCTGATTCGTCGATATAGACCCTTGATCAAAGCTTGAGAATATGCTGTGTAAGCTCTGTTGGATTACCCCATCATGATCTACATCGCTGCATTGTGGCAAATCCTCGCTGTTGTCCATTTCGAACGACTCGCTTTTGGCACATTCCTCTATATCACTAATGCAGCCAACACCAACAGACTGCTGTGAGTTGTCCCACTTCATACTTACCTCACCTTCGATCCGCTTAATGAATTCTTGAATTGTCTCGCTGTCTTCGCAGTAGTCTGGTTGTGTAAGTTGCCTATCATCATGCTGTATGTCTCGGTGGTCCGAGTAGATATCTGAGTGCACTGTTGGGAAGACGGCCGAATCGAGTCCTGCACTACTAATATGCCCATTAAGTGGTCGGCGTGGTTGTTGGAAGCCTGGAGACCCTGAAACTGGTATCATGATGTCATGGGACTGCAGTCCTCGGTGAACGAACGAGCCCTCCAACTGAGGTTCATCTTCTTCTGTAGAGCCTCGGTGGTATGAGTGCTCACCATTGAAACCCTCCGCTATGAAGCTTGGAAACATAAGCCCTGGCCGATCGTTTTGCTCGGTATAACGATAGCCCCTTTCTGAGATTCGAGAAAGCGGCTGACCTCGATTATTAGTAGAAGAGATACTCTTCGTACCTAGGGGTTGTTTGACGCATGGTTCCTCAGGAATACTGTGTGTATTATTTTCAACTACCGATGTTGGTAGAATTGAAGGTTGAACTTGTGGAGAGGTGCTGCTAATCGGAACTGGCAATTCTTGTTCATATCGGGAGCACGATGCTTTAGTTGGCACTGGTGCACTTTTTGCACCGCCATTCAGATGAAATTGTGTATTCTTTGTGGCAGCTTGTATGTTTGGTTCGAGAGTTGACTGCCTGCTGCGGTCGGCCATTACCCCCTTGTCCTGATATGTCGGGTTCTTGCTTGATTGTTTTGTACCATTCATGCCAAGGCAATCGTGATGTTCAATATTTGGCTCCATAGTCCTATGGGAAGTTGTTTCCAAAATACCTGTGCCATCGAAGATGCCTGTCTCGATAAGCCTCTTGAGCATCGCTTCAGGGGTCTTGTAGTCGGATGTTTGAGTGGTTTCTGTCGACCGTACAGAGGCGCTATGAGCCTCAAACCCATCCTTTTGAATATTCTTCTGTTGATTTCCCTGAGAGATATCATCCGCGAGGCTTTGTACTTCTCCCTCTTCATCATTTGTTGTGGTTATGGGGAGTTCTGTGGCGCTCCGTGAAGTATGGTCACTATTTGAAACATCTTGGCCGCTCGAGTTCTCACTTGTAAGATGTTGGAGAATCTCGTCTGGTTTTCCTTTTTCACCGCATGTTTCAATAAATGTCATATCGTCGAGTGTAATGTCAGCCCCTATGTTCTGATGAGAAAAGACTAAATCGAGTCCGAGAGGTAGCATACCTCGTCCGTATGTTGAGGACCGACCGTTCAGGAACAGTCCAGCAGTAAGATTAGGCCTCATCTGACAAAATACACGAGCATTAGTTTACTCGGTATGGAAATCCGCTCGATTTTGCTTCACCACCTACCGTCACTCTTGTATCTGGGATGGCGCCAGATGCAAAATTGTTCATAATATCTCGACTCGCTCTAATCTCTTGCTTCTTTGAGCGTGACTTTTTTCTTGGCCTCTCTTCTTCGCTCTCGATCGTGTGATCCCTCTTACCCCCTGTGTCTTTGAAAGTATACCGGTCTGGGCGTGTTTTCCTTCTTGGCTGTCTCTCGAACAACGTTTTGTTAGATCGTTCTTTGTGACAATCCTGCTTAAAACGTGAACGAGATCTCATCCCGTTCTCTTTGTCAGACCCTATGTCAAGAGAGGGCTCATGTTGCGATTCTGAGTATGTGTCGTGTTCAAGTAAATCAGATTTTGGGGAAGTGGGTCGTTGATCGAAGGCTCGGTTTCCTGAATGACGAGACTGGTGATAATTCCGAGATATCGGTACAGCAGAAAGATCGTGAGGCTTCCAGTTTGGCTTCCAGTTTGGCTTCCAGTTTGGTGTGTGATCGCCGTCCAAGTCTTGCGCGAACTGCGGTTCCGGATCCTTGTGACTTGCATAATCATGAACCTGGCTCAGCCAAGCCTGAACTGTGTCAAGTCCGCTCGATTCGACATCTAGGGAGTAAAATTCTGGACTTGCTGAGATCCTGTGCCGGCTCTCATATTGGCCATTCGAATGATGGCGATTGCGATGAGGTATCATCTAGGCCAAGCTTCGGAGAGCACAACCTGCAAGTCTCTTGCGAGTCACTCAAATGCGTTTGCAGGTGATCAAGAGTTGAGGGGAGGATATCGTTACGGGGTGTTAGTTTGAACGCCCAAGATAGGTAAACATGATACGAGCTCAGCGCCTTCCGCGAAACGAGTCTGGATATTGAAAAAGGTAGGTGCTATGGCTGCCCCAAACTTGTAAGTCACACCTTAGGTAACCTACCTCAAGAATGGGCTTTTCATACTGTCTCTCTTGGCCCGTTCCTCTTACTTTAGGTACCTACCTCTATCTGAGTATTGACTTGAGGTCAGTACTATCTAAAAGTCCGTTTCTTCTGAAGTTCTAAGAAATCGTTGATCTGTTCTCGTTACGGATAGTTCTTCGAGGTCGCTCAAGCCAATCTATTCCCCTGGCTGCCACCTCTTTTGGGTGTCTTTTATACACTCGCTTCCCCCAATCTCTACTCTAGGAACATCCACCATGCGGCTTCTGGTTCCTAATCAAGAGCTATTATGCGAATTACCTGTCAGATCTAAGTGGTAGGCCCTGATCTTGTTTGCGAAGGGTACTTCTTGGCATTGGTACCTCAATCGACTAAGCCGCTGCCAAGGTAGCATCGCATTGATGCTTAATCTAGCGTTTCACCACGCTACTGCATATCTGTCAAGGCAGCCGCTGTCATGGCTGGCTTAGCAGAGTTACCCATACCTATTTCCTGTATTTCCTTGTTGAAACATTCAAGCAAGTGGTAGTGCGAGCAGGAGAAACTCCGGCATACCCTTACAGGCTTGTTTCGTACTTGTCGTTACAAAGACATGAAATCTCGACACGCTGCACGTTTCACGGTCTGGGATTAGTGTCTTGTCTTAAACAGATTCAGATCCATGCTGCATATGGAGTACTCTTTGGAGGAATTCAAGAACCCGGAACTACATTCTGTATAAGTTATCGAGCCATGAAGAAGGAAGAAAAAATATGATGAATGATTCAAGGCCGACTAATACATGCACAGATATCTGGTCTTCATTTATTCTACAACCAAACAAGGAAATAAATAGACTGCGCATGAATTCCTCAACATCTTGCAAGCCTACCATGCTGGCATGCTCGCTTGGCCCCTGACAACCCTCCACCTCAATGAGAAGGAGGGGCAGCACGTGTCGGGAACAGGTGTTTGGTGAGGCGGGGCTTGAGTATAACACCCTGAAAGGAGCATCACCATCGCCAAGAGCATGAAACGCTACCTTAAAAAAGCATAGGGCCGTGTTGCATGGTCTTAGTATTTTGCATATAATGTCGAAGCAGGAAAATGTCCCGTTATAGACTACAACGTTGGATGCCAAATGTTCTGCAACGAGCAGTCCGCTATATATAACAAAGAACAGGTACTCCGTACGAACCGCCAACCTAGAGTTAACGGAGGAGGACCGGGATATTGGCTCAAGTGGATTGAAGGGGGCTATGCAAGCGGCGAATTGAAGAGTGGCAGTATGAGAAGGGGGAAGATCGTCAGACTGTTATGCTTGACTTAGGGGCAGAATGCGGTTTAAGCCTAGGCGCGGTGCTTGGCTTTGATGGTTGTGGGGAGAAGTTTGGACAGGATGTGGATGACCGTCGTCATCACAGGCCCGCACGAGCTTGAATGAAGCTGATGGATGCCGCCAAAACCCTCATGGCCACGGTGAGGGTGGTGGGTTAGGTAGTGCACCTTGCACCCAAACTTGGACTGCCCCTGTGTTTGCTTCTGCCGCCCAAAGCTTGTTTGGAGAAAGCTCCCCCTGCCAGACCCGAGTCCGAAACGTCCTGACCAGACACCCTGGTCGTCTGTCGCGGTGACGGTACGGTAAGGTGCAGTTTATCAGCACTGCCTCCACGGATGTGCCCACCGGGGACCTGGGATCGACGCGAGGAGGGAGCTTGGCCTCGAATTTATGAATGATGGTGGAAATGAAGCAGGCGCCATCAACTCGAGCGATGGCGATAGACTTTTGGCTCGTTTTGTAGAAAAGAAAGGAAAGCCCTGACGATGAGCAGCGAAACATGGCACGCCAGACATGACATGGGCGAGACGAGATATTCTAAAACACCCCTGGCAAGCATCGTCATTCAACGCCGCTGCCGATAGACTACAGAAACAACGTGCCTGCCGTGCCTCCAGCTCGCTCGCTCACTGCATTGTGCTGCAGCTGCAGGGTGCATACATACATATAGACACTCCGTACATACATACATACATAACATCAACAGTCACGTTCCGCCCGCATTTTATTACATTACATGCTCAGGACCCCTCTCATCCATCCTTGGGCCTTGGACCACGCCGTCTAGTGAATATAAGCTAAGCTAAAGTTACCTTACCTGTTTGTTACCCGGCTTTCTCTGTCTCTGCTTTAACTTCATTACATCCGCAACCTCTTCCCGTTCTGAAGCTCCACCTTCATCTCTCTCCCTGCACCACAGCTCAACCACTTGTCAACTGGTTGTCTTTGATAATTAGCGCAAGCGCTCAGTTTCTTGAAGAACAAGATCAAGTCTGTGGAAGACGCAGTCACCAATACCGAAGGCATCTGCTGCAATAAAGGTGCGCTCTTTATCTCATAGTGCCCCTCTTATCCTCCTCACTCTGCACAATCGTTGCCTATAAGCGCGCGCCTTTCTGTGCAACGACGCGCGGCATCTTGATCGCACAGATTAGTGACCGTGATCCTGGGGAGGCTGTCAAGGACTCTGTTTGCTCTGTGGATTGGGTCCTGTGTGAGCCTGCTCCTCTGCGATGCATCTACAACCACCGTGACAATCTTTGTTTCAGTGGTCTATCGTGAACACAAGCTGACGTCTGAGCTAGAACCCACGATCCAATATGTCTAAGCTCTTCATTGGGTTCGTTTCAAGCCTCTCTTGCGGCTGCCTCATCTGCTAACTCCATTCAAGTGGCCTTGCATGGCACACAGAGGAAGCTACTCTGCGTCAGAAGTTCGAGGAGTTCGGCCCTGTCGAAGAAGCTGTAGGTAACTCTGTTCCTTTCTTTCCTTCAAGCAAAGCGCTCTTAGTTCTGCATATATCTGTGGCTCTGATGCGGGTGTTTGTTGGGACCATAAGATCACTTCTAACGATGGATATGGAAAGGTGGTGGTCAAGGACCGTGATACCGGCCGCAGCCGTGGCTTTGGATTTGTGCGATACACCCAGGAGGGCGATGCTCAGAAGGCTATCGCAACCATGAACAATGTCGAGTACGAGTCACTTTTGTTCCTTGTTTCATGGCGGATCTGCTATCTCATTCCAATACAGAATCTAATCATATCCAGGTTTGACGGACGAACCATTCGAGTTGACAAGGCATCCGACAATGGCCCCCGAGGCGGCTTCGGCAGAGGAGGTGGGTACGGGCGAGGCTTCGGGGGACCAGCTCCCTACGGAATGGCTCCGCCTGGACATGGCTACCAAGTCCCCGCGCCGAACATGTATGCGCCTATGCCTTACGGCCGGGGATACCCCCCTCCTCAGCAAGCCTACGGCGCTCCTCCCCAAGGTACGCTGAGAACGAATCGTGGAGGCAATCCATAACAATGCTAAAGTACATCTAGGATTCATGCCTCAGCAGCAGTTTGGGTACCCTGATCCTTCTCAAATGCCTCCCCAGCAACAACCTCCTCAGGGTGGAAGGGGATATTAATTGACGTAACTTAAGGCCGGAGTGGAGTGCGTCACATTGCGCTTGAAATGTTATCGACGGGGCCTTGAGGATTGAATTTCAATGGCGGTTAACTTCGATGACTTCCGGCTCCTGGGCTTGCGGATTCTTTGTACGACTGGATGATAAGGTCAGGCATTGGTGAGCATATTGAAACGCAGAATTATACCCGGGCACTTAGGTTGAAGCGTGGTTTTTAGGGGGCATGGCATGGCATTTGGGCTGGTATGGTTTGCCATCTTGACACGGCCGTTTTACGAATGAACCTTGTGCGAAAAAGTGATGGAGGATTGCCTCTGTAAGGCAAGAACAAAAAATGCGAAATGGCGCTGCGTGCGACCTGTTCCTTTTGATTATATGTGCTTTGAGACGTGAATTCCGCTGGCTAACCGAGACTGAAATTGGTGACAGTTGTGGAGCGATGGCACGAAGGTTGAGGAGCGGCATCTAGCTGCTCATCATAAGTATGCTATTCATCATGAGGGTCTATAGTCTATTTACATGTGCTTGTTGAGATGTCTATGTACTTGATGCATTGTCCGTTCCTTAGTGATGTGGCTCTTCTATTTCTTCTGCTTCTTCGGTACTGTGCTTTTGTTGGTGGACCAAGGTCGTCGGGTTGACGAGTTTAGTTTCATCCTCACAATTCTTCTCAAGTTCCCTGACACGGCGGGCCAGGTCATGGATGTGATGATCGCCGCTATCGGGAGCAAGCTCGCTGAGGGCGGTATCGAGACTCAGCAGGTAGTCTTTGTTCAGGCCGCTGGGGCCTTGACTGCGGAAGATGTGCTCGGCGAGCTCCTGGGGGTCCTGGGGGCCGACAAATTGCTCATTATCTGGGGTGCCGATGTAGACCAGAGTACGAATAGGGGGAGAGCCATCGGCAGGATGGAATGGAGCGTAGTGAATGGTGTAGCCGTTGATCTCGCGGATATCGAGATACTCCTTGACTTCGGTTACTTTTTCGGGAATGATACGGTATGCAACCCCCCAAACTCGCTCTGGAGCAGAGTCGTGACTATCGGTTAGCTGTTCCCAGTAAGATCTCTCGATCAAAGTGACGACACGCCCGGGGGCCTCAGGAGTGCCTCTGTGGTCCTCACTGTGATCGATTTTAGTTAGAGTTTCACTCCGGCTGTTTGAAGGTATACCTAGCCTGGAAGGCATGTTAGTGGAAGTATTTACGATATGGGCAAAATGGTGTTTTACCTGCCAGAAACGACGAACATAGCCATCTACCCATCCAGGAATTCTACGGTCTAACAGGATAGATCAAGTGTTAGTGGAAAGGCCGCTGAACGTGTAAGACAGGCAATGGTGATTTACCAAAGTGTGGCGGAGGCTTCCATATCAGGCTTCTGTAAATGGCATTAATTACTGAATAAGAATATGCTATCAGGAAGGTCTCGGCATACCCGTATCCATATAGCCAGAATTCAGAGGGCCGTGATGAGTCTTGATCGGGCATTGTGAAAAGGACTGTAAGTTGGGAACATTAATAATGCAGGTTTATCTGTGTCGACGACGTCCACTTACTACCTAGGCAAACAACTGTCTAGATTGGTTGACTATGCACGAGAGTATACAAGATGATCCAATCCGGCTGACAATTGATCTTGATGAAGTGACTCTTGCTGAGTATCTGGAGGATCTCAACATCCAACCTCACTCGACCTAAGGGATAGAGATTAGATTGAAGACGTACACACCTAGTGGAGGTATATCGTGTCTTGTCCCACTGATGAGGTGATGGCCACTAAGAACGAGAGGAGGCTTGTAAGCAGGGGTTAGAGAAAACCATAGAACAATAATGGAACAAATTTCTCCTTCTCCTTCCCCTCCCCTCCAAGATGCACCCGTCAACTCCGCGCCTCCACTGAGATGCAGTGGCTGAGGCTTTTCTCGGGTCCAAAAGTGGCTGATTACTCCCTTTTTCGCATCGACGTCATTGGACCTGGTGGCCCACATAACGGGCGGGACCGCTGTTGCCGTGTCCGAGAACCTTACCCAAGGGAAGGGTCCTTTCTTCATCTGGACTGTCCCATCTATCAGACCCCGAAAATGAAAGTGAGGCCCTATGATCTTCGATGCTGATATCTAATTTTAGCTCTCCGGTGAGCGCACCTCCTGTCTCTGCTAAAGCCTCCAGGACTATTTGCGGTTCATGTGCCCGTACGGTACCTTAAGGTAAGTGAATTGACTATCCATACGTACCGTACCTACCTAGTATACGCGGTTCCCTGATCCGTAGAAATAAAGGGTCCCGACGCCTTGGCGCGGAAGGACAAGGAGCAAGTCAGGCTTTTTGATCCCAGCGCTAGTCTCATGGCTATCTTCCCTGTCCCATATCAGATAAGGCCACGGCATTTTATACCCGATAACGAGGGATGATATTTATCGAGTCTAGGAATACTGAGTGTTTTCCATCATTGTCAATGACCTCTTCTTCAACTAGGCTGAACTCCAAGACCTGTGCTTGCTTTATAAGTGAACAATCATTTTATTGAAATTCCACTTAACTGTGCTTGATTGAGTCCTAAGAAGTGAGGACAAAAAACCCGAATCTTGTCTTACCCAAATATTCCCACTATCAAGACCAACTCAGCCACGCTCTTGTGCTCTGTTCTCACCCTGCGCTCCACCAACCAAACGACACTGCCCCGCGCTGGAGATTCCCCTGGCCTGGGGTCAATCACTGTAGGTAAGGTAGTGCAGTCACATAAGGTACCTTAGACTAATAAGGTACGTAGGCCAAGTAGGACAACTACTAATTAACTGGGCGGCTTTCCAATTACTTCTTCAGCCGCGCACCAAACCAACTCAGCCCAACCCTTCAAAACCCCCTTCACACGCAACATCTCCTTTCGCTATCCCGACTTCTTCATAAGCCTCTCTTTTCTTCTAAATTGGAACTGGGAAAGAATACCCAAACCCCGTGCTCATCATGGCCTATAACCGCCCCTACGACGAGGATGCTCTCCCAAGGTATGTTCCATGCTTCAGCCAATCTGCCCCTCGTCTCCCCGCGTATTTGCCCATTGCGGCTCTGCGATTGCGGATTGAAGCTATGGGTTGACACGCGTCACGATGCAACACAAAGCTGACCATGTAACTTACACAGGTTCGCTGAGCCAGAGCCTGTATGTTTGAAATATACGCACCTTTAACGTTATTACAACGTCGAGAACTCAAACTGACACTGCGCCTTTCAGAAACCAGGACAGTCAAGGACACCTGCCCCGCAACAGCACCCTCCTCCTCCTCAGCAGCAGCAGCAGCAATATGCCCCTCAACAGCAGTATCACCACCAACAGCCTCGATACGACAAGCCTCTACCTGCTCAACGAGATGCGCGATCCCATTCCCTAGGCCAGGGCGCTTACGGCCACATGTCGCCGCCTCCAAACCCTGGTGGTGCTAGGCCACAGGCTCATAACCGCCCTGCTCCCAACTCACGACCTCCTCCCTCGCCTGGTATCGATGGCAGTGGTTCAGACCCTTCACTTTTGCCCCTTTTCCGCGCCGTAGACAAAGATGGTAGGTTCTTCCGATTCAAGAATCCATCACAAACATGCACGGCACATCGACAACGTTCATAGCAGCTGCTGACTTCTCCCCGGTTAGGCACCGGCCACCTTTCCGAGAGGGAACTTTCTGCCGCCCTTGTCAACGGAGACTGGACCGCCTTTGATCCTCACACCGTCCGCATGATGATCCGAATGTTCGACTCCGATCGAAGTGGCACCATTGGTTTTGAGGAGTTTTGCGGGCTATGGTCCTTCTTGGCTTCATGGAGGACTCTATTCGACCGATTCGACGCCGACCGCAGCGGCAACATCTCTCTATCCGAATTCAACAACGCACTTGTCGCCTTCCGATACCGACTAAGCCCCCAGTTTGTTGAGTTACTCTTCAACACCTATGATAAGAGGAATGAGGGAGTCATGAGCTTCGATCTCTTCGTTCAAAGCTGTATCTCCCTGAAACGCATGACAGACGTGTTCAAGAAGTATGACGACGATCGCGACGGCTACATCACCCTGAGCTTTGAGGATTTCTTAACGGAAATCCTTAAGCAGCTCAAGTAGGCGGCATAAAAGCGTAAATGCTGAACTACTAAATGTCGGAAGCCAGCACCGGAGCTAAACTAAACATTGAGATCTCTAGCCGCCATCTGGGTTTGATTTTTGCATCCTAAGGGAAGGGAAAGGCCATGCATATATGTTGGAGTGGAATTTACGACAGATATAGCCCAGGCTGGGCGGTCGGGGAGGTGTTAAGATGTGATAGCATGAACAAAAGATACCCTAGGTCGAGTCTCCGGATCCTGGCTTAGAGACCGAAACTTACCTTAACATCAAACATGAATTATATTGCTTAGCATGTTTCTTTATGACCACTGCTATTCCATGCGAAACCATGTCTCAAAGCACAAGGTTGGCGCGCCGCCTAGGCTTCTCAATAGCTTAAACCCGGCTCAACCGAACAAAGCCAAATGTTTCGGCTTGTATGATGAGCGCCAAGTGACACTCGCTAACGCTGAAGGCTCGGCCTAGCAAAGAAGTTATTCTTTTTGTTGCTTAGATTTGAGTAGCAGAGATGAATCTACGATGGCATTATATACGAAGTAGTTCTTACAGGTATTCCAAACGATATGATAGATATCTCAACCAGAATGACATGGCAAAGGACTTCACGAGTTGTCAGATATAATCCAAATACCAGAGTTCAACTGTGAGCACCTACACTTTACTGCCACAGTGCTGCCCCCAAGTCATTGATCGTCATCTTGCTTCGCCATCGGGAAGACTGGGAGAATGTTAAGAACTACCACCCTGAGGTTCAAGACTTTCTCAGAAACAGTCATGGTTACCGATTTGCAGATACGGTATTGTCTATTTTGTTGTTAGTTTTCCTCGCCCAGTTGTCCTTATTCTCTGATACCATCCTATGACAACGAGCGAGTTGTATGATATAATGAAACCGCTCATGGCCATTGCGAATGCGACTTGAATATTCTTGGCTGTCAAAGTGTGATCGCTTAAGTGGAGTAAAAACCGTGTCTGAGAACGTGTTTGTATTCCAAATCAACTAGATATATCAAGGCGATGCTACTGGCGAAGCCTCGATAATCGGGATAAAGTTAAGTGACTAAGAACGGTAAGCCAGGAGGAGATGTCCTTTGTTGTCGAGACTCGATGCTGGTAAACTTTGAAGTGTGTACCGGTAGATCTGAGTGTATGGCTTAGACACAAAACAAGGTCGGTAAACATCAGACAAGCTATTTCACATACTGGTAGAGCCAGGAACAGGCTGTGGCTACCGCGGTAATTATTTTTGTTCAATACACGCATATGTAAAGTTCTTAGCCGATAAGCGCAAGCCCCCTCGAGTCCTTTGTTGACTCTGTTGACATGTATGTCTATACCTATTCCAAGGTTGTTACTCTTTTTGACAGTCATGGGACCAGCCTGACTTGACCCAACCTTACACACAAGGGTTGCAACCAAGCAAGGAATGTATTCTTTACAGCGCTTGGCCGTCGCAGTTCGTGTAAAGAGTAGGTCGTGTGCTGCAAAGAAGGTTCCAGTGCTATGGTCACAGTACCCGGGCGTGCCTTGGATCTTTGTGTTACCGCTTATAGCATGCACAGAACTGAAAGCTCAATTGCTCTTGTAGGTTGAGCAGCTACCTAGTCATGTAAAAGAAGCAGCGATATGGCAGTCCGCTTAAGAAGTCAGCCCCCACATGGATATGTTCACCCCTTGACAGAGCTAGAGCTACCAGCTCTCGACCTGTCCCATACCCACATAGCTGTCGACTTGGAACTGTCGTGTAAGATATCAATTCAATTCCGCCATCCAAGCAACTGCTGTTGTTAGGTCAATCAAAGGCCGGAGCTAAGTATTTTTCCATATTCGATCAATGTAAATGCACATTTGGAGGTTCTATTAACGATTGCTGCTGTTATGGCGCGGGGTCACCGCCTTCAGAGGGTCTGGAAAATAGAACCGGACTTATCGACCTCGAGTTCTGCAACGCTGGTTGGTTATATGAGCTATCGTATTGAGCCCTCGCGACGCTGTCTTGCTTCGGAGTAGGCGTATTTCGAGTCTGTTCATGCACCTTCAGTTGATCCAGCAGATGAAAGCTACAACCTGCCCATTCTTCCGTTTTCGTGGCCAGGTGACAAAGCTTGGGTGTTTCAGACATCAGAATTCACCGCCTTCCAAGTAGATGTGAATGGCATAGCGTGCGTTGGTTAATCTGAGTGAGCAATTCCGTCGAGGTCGAAAGACCCTTTATTAACGGACTGGCTGCGCACGCCCGCCGGTTCCGTGCTGTAGGGCGACGGGCGGTATCCCCTGGCTGGTGATGTCACCGTCTCATAAGACCCGGGAGCGTGGTGACAGGGCTTGCAGGCGTTTAATTCTCCATCGTCGCTGAAGCTGAGTCAAAGATCGGCTCTCAATCGTCCGTATATCATTGGGTCCTTTGCAGCCTGTAGCCTGCATTCTCAACCTCATTTTGTCAGTTACCAGCTCTTCTTGGAAGACAACATGCTCCTTGAGGCGTAGATGGGATACCCCTGAAGCCAAAGCGAGGTTTGAAATTTTGGCTGCCGTCGACGACTCCGATGCTGACTCTGTTGACGCCCACGCCTGCGTATCGCCGAATCTCAAACGCCACATCAACATTCGCAGTTCTAGCTCTGGATTAGTAGCTGGCGTAGGTGAAGGCTTGAGCTCCAGCTGGCAGTGACGACCGTTCTGTGTAGTCGAGGTCCCGTGGCCATAGCCGTGGCGAGAGTCATGCAGAGGTACCTATCATGTACATGTGATAACCACGTCCGGAGTTGGCTTAGGAACGGTATCTGTGAGTGGCAGTTGGCCATAGGCTTCGGCCCCGCCGACCCTGGTCATGTTTGACATGGCCAACCCTTCAGACGCCGGCCTTTTTCCTGCGACACTGATTAGGATCTGTCGCAGCCGGATAATTGCTGAAGCCGATCAAAACAAAAAGAAGCTCAAGACAGAGAATATGATTGGCAGTGATGGGAAGGACGTGTTGCAGAGAGGCGGGAACCTCTGTATGTATGTATTCATGCCATAATGTAACAACTTTATCAGCACTACCACCAGTAAAAAGAAAAGATCTTCAACAAACCTGAGCAAGGGACCAGTTCCACTATTGGAGCTTCCCCTGCACGTTCTAGGGAGCTTCTGCACCTTTCACAGGCAGCATTCTTTGGGTCAAGGGCCTGGGTTCTTGACCTCCATCCGTCCAGAGAAGAGCTCCACGCTGGCCACCCCCCTCTCACTGCCTTCACCCCTGTAGCCCCTCTCGAGTCATTGCAATGGTAGCCAGTTGATTTGTTCGCGCAGCGCTTGGGCCAATGCCCTGGTGAGCTGCTGATGCTTCTGCTTGGAAGCTGTGCTTCGCTACTGGATGTTACAGACGCTTGGAGAATCTCTTTTGGGAATGACTGTGTCGCTACAGAGTTTGAGAGTCTGCAAGATCGAAGCTTCGTCAGCTTGCTCAAGGAGCCACAGGACTTTTACCATGTCTTGCTGTGGCCATACAGAGCTCATAGAAGGATGGAATGGAAGCTGGAGAAGTTTTTCTGTTGTTTTTCTGATAGGCCCAGAAGGCTGTTAGATAGCTTCTTGTAGCCGCACCCCAGAACTGTGCGTCAATACCATTGGCCCCAGAGATCAAGTCGTTCGAGGCAGCTGAGATCTCCAACAGTGGAGGCGAAGCGCAAGGCATGGCTTTGCAAGCAATGGCATGGCAGCCGGAGGAGGAGCCCAGAGCTCAGGCTGTGGTCCCTTGTCAAGTGAGCAATGAATGGACATTAAACCAGACAGAGTCTTGTTTGCGCGGAATCTTTCGCTACTGGCCTTGATTCTGTTGCCCACACGCCCTCTGCCACCAGAGTTTTTTTGCCTTTAGGTACCTAGTTGTTGGTAATTTTTTCAAGCCCTCGATATTTTCCTTGCGCTCACCTTTTTGTGAGCTTCTTTGTAGTATTAGGTATTTGTGCAGTTGTCACCAATATCTGGATGCTGGTGCTGGTGATGTGTGAGCAAAGCACATTCAATGCCTACCTAGTACCTACTTGCCTAGGTCCAAGGTCGGCCAAAGCTCTCATCCAGATCATCGAGCTCAGCTTCCCTCGGCAGCACCGCACACCACACACTCAACGACTCACACCCTCCTCTTGCCTCTCTCTGGCCGTTACCTTCTTCGCTACCCATTGCGTTGTTGCTCTTATTACTCACTCACACGCTTTACCCAAAAGGCGTCTTTGCCTCCCACCTTCTTCCGTCTCTTCTTTTTTTCGACCTCCCAAGCTCCTGTCATCTTTACTTACCTGCACCTACCTACCTCTACTTTCTTCCTCCCACTCACCCTCCTTCCCTTCCATACATCCTTCTTTGCAACCCACCTTTTCTCAAAGAAGCGACCTTCTCTATCGAATATTTCTGTTCGCGTCTCTCCCAACTTAGACTCTTCAACATACGGTTATCGATATTCTTAACCAGAGATTGGATTCATCGCTTCCCTAGTAACTGCCTCCATCACCACCTCAATCGACGCCCCAATCGTGTACGCAACCACTGTCGCATAATTGGCCCAATTTCGAAACGGTCCCTGTAGCAAAGCTTGCCCATGCTCAAAGGCAGCTCATTCCATTGTCCATGAGCTGCACTTTGAAATGTTACGGTTTTTGCATACCTTCATTGTCACCAATTGATCTTCTCGTTGAAAGCTGAGCTTCATCGCTATCATCTCTTATCTCGCTTCTCAGTCTCTTATCGCTATAGTACCCCCCGCCAGCAAGCCATCACGTATGGTGGGGTCAAGATGCCGCCTCGATCATCTTTGACGTCGTCTTTCTCTATCACAGACTCCAACAATGAGGTAGTCTGCCCTCTTCGCAACCAGGATGGCTCCAGCTGTCGCAAGAGATGCATTGGTGTAAGTCCTTGGGTATTGCCTTCGTTAGCTGTTCTGCCCTGTCTTGCCGTGCAGCTGGTCTTGAATTACCATTGCTGCACCCACCCACCTTATATCGTCATGTCTTACCACCTACCGCACTTGTTCCCCAACTGAGGAAGCACGTTCCCGTAACACCATGCAACGGTACCCATTCGATTCTAAATGTTCAATTGCAGGAAAAAAGATATCGTTCCATGCAGGAGCATATCCGCCGCGCACACCCCGAGCATTACATCTCGAAGCTTCCAGCCACAGAAGAGAGCTTCTTGTTGATGATTAACACTCCACCATCGGAGCGACGCCCTTTAGATCAGACCTCAGCTCCAAATGCTCAGGGTTTGTCCCACTCTCACTCCAGCCTGCCCCCGCCCATTGACCACCTTCAAGGCTTTCACGAGCGACACAACTATCATCGCGACGAATCGAGTAATCCAGGCACTCCGCGCCTTCTAGATGATTTCAGTAATGGCGGGCCGGTTACTGGCCCAATGCTTGGCACAGCCAGTGCCGCTGCTGCCCTAGCCGAACTTCATGGCGTCAAGAGTGAACGCGACATGGATTTGGACGGTGTGAGTGAAATGCCCTTAAAAGAATTCAAATCATCGCCATCCAGGGCTAATGATGCGTAGGAATATTATTCAGACATGGATGTTCGACGTAGGCCACGGACATCCATCGAACTGCCGCCTCTCAATCTTTCCAATCATGATATTACTAGCGACCCTTATTCATCTGCCAAATCTAATAGACAGCGCGACTTTCTCCCTTCCATTCTGGCAAACTCACCACCTGGAAGATCCTCAACACTCCCACCTCTTCAGCGTTCTGTGGGACCTAACCGACCTCGCAAGCAGTCTGTTACAAAGCGAGGAAGAGAACCTCACCACAAAAAGAAGAACTCTAAAGGCTCTGCAACTGACTGGCTACGCCGAATTCAAAATGAAGAGCGATATAGACCAGGTAATGATCGGAAGGCTTTGTCAGCAGAGCCATCCGCAGACTTCGGGAAGCGGTGGGAAGATCTTATCGATGCAGCTGATCAAGCTGCTTCTGCTGCTGGCGATATTGACGAAGACCGTACTCCTGTATGTGCACCTACTGATGGTATTCGCCCTTGCACTGTTGAATTGACTAACAGGCTCTCAGGTCCCTCAGTCTCCTGTTTCAATGCATAGATCATCGTTACCGCCCTTTTCCCACCAACCTCAGTTCCAGCCGGCCAGTTATCAGGCTTCGCCTCTTCAGCAGGCACTCACGCCTCCATCATATGGTCAGGATGCTGTAGAGCCATTTCCATCTGTGGAGAGTGGTGAAAGCGGCGACAACTTTCATATGGGAACCCGGGGGCTTTCTGATTCGTCACCAAGATATTCGGCCCAGAATATTCAGATATATTGCGCTGCCTGTCAGGGATTCTCTCTACTCAAGGATTCGTATGCATGTACCGAATGTATCTGTGGCCTGTGCCCAACTTGTGTGGAGGTTCTCATGACAGAGCATGGAGCAAGAAGGAAGTGTCCCCGCTGTGCTACAATTGGCGGGCGGTTCAAGCCTTTCCAGCTCGACATTAGATAAAGGGTTTTCCGGAACTCACATTCCATTACATCGGTCAAGATTTCACGCATAGGGTTCTCTGACGGTTAACATTACATTGGGTTTGGCGTTCTGGCAAATGACGGAAGTCAAATGATCTTGCACATGAGCAAGACGGAAGGCGAATTACGGCACTGGATCGATACCTATTGTGCCAAGCGACTGAATGTTCATTCATTTCAATGTTGGGCCTTGCCCTGCACACTTGGGAAAATTGCTATATATGGGACTTGGGTAAAGGAGTTTTTGCTAAGTGCTTTTTCTTATTTCATTGGCCGTCTTCTTGCGACTACACAGACTTGGATGTCGGGAGCTTATCATTGAAATTTTCTTTTTAGGACTACTTTCTTCACATGGGTCAGATCGTTGGATCAAAATGCCCCCACCTCTATCGATCGTTACAGACTAGGTAGTCAATATGAATATGAATTCAAGAGTTCAACGGAATTGTTATGGCTACGCTTACAAGATTAAGATGTCGTTTATAATTGAGTATCTTTGTGATCATAAGGTGATGCGATCCATGTGTGAATCCTTAACTGATACAAAAGAGCTGCAAAATCAGAACCATCCAACGCCGCAGATGAAAAGAGGCCATACATAGCTCAACGGTCCATACTATTTCTTTCCTTCCTTCTCTTTCTTCAACAAAAGATCTCTCATCTGAGCTCTAGCGTTACGGCTGCCACCGAGTTTGGGGCCTTTGAGTACTTCCTCGGTACCGGGGCGCGTTGTTTGGTTCGTTGCCTTCTTTTTGCGAAGCTGTCGTTCTGCTACGTCCTCAAGGAATTGCTGCCGGAACTCTTCGGCGAGCCGCGCATCAGCGGCACCATCCTGATCGGCAACTGCAGTGTGGCTGTCTTGTCCTGGAGTCGGTTCGTATAAGTCGACTAGGAACAATGATTTAGTAGCTAATTCGAGGAACATGGACATCAGGGACATACGTCTTGTTTCATGGAGAATCTCGTCAACGATCTGATCTCGCTTGAGGGCGTCACTATCTCGACGGTTTCGCGGACGCCATGGCGTGCCATCCTTTCTAAGTCTAGGCTTCTTGGCTCTTGGTCCGCCATCTGTAGCACTATCTGCCTGAACAGGGTTCTTACCTCGAGCAGAGTGGTCTTCGAGACTGATCTCCACTAACTGGCCCTGCATTACTGCCCGTCCACTCTCATGGTTTGTTGTTGTTGTTGTTGTTGTTGCAGAAGGTTGCCGAGCCGGGTCTGATGTAGACGCTGATAAAGTGTTGTGTGAGGTATTTCCGCCCGCGCGATTATATAATCGGGATTCTATGTAATCCATCCTTGAATGATTAGCCATTGCAGGGTGAGGAAGAATGACGAAGACGGTGGCCCTCAACGTACATATGCTTGTCATTAAGATCTGTAAGTCTGCCCGTCTGGTGAGTAAATCTATCTGCAACTCCTTTCACGGTGGGTTCGTTATTCGAAGTACCATCTGCGTCGTGTGGAATGAGAGCACGCTCGTTGTTCATATCGTCGTCTGGTCGGTTTGTGTTTCGAAATGCGACACCTCCAAGTCGGGCTCTTCGCGCATTGCGCAGCTTGAGTGCAGCAACAACAGATTCTTCTTCATCTTGGGCGCGATCTGGTGAAGCGTTTCGGGAGAGTTCATGACTGGGTTCTGAGGCAGACGCAGTGGGATGCGATTGTATTGTTTCTGCGACAGAGGCGTCATCTTGCTGGACGCGTTGGCGATAGGCTTTTCGTTTTTTGCCAGTGCGGAATCGGACTGGCTCTGTAGCCGGCTCCGAGGAGTGGAATTCCATCAATATTTCGATGTGTTCTGCGAGCGGGCCTTGTAACAAGTGATATCTTCGCGGCGCAAACAAGGGATGAAGGTGTTGGTTTAGTCAGTGGAAGCGCACGAAGTTGATATGGCAGTGACATCAGTGGAGATCCAAAGCTTATCTTATCAACATCAACCTAAACTCTGCGTCCATGCACTTATTTTCCACCTTGTAAGCCACCTATTAAACCCAACATATCCGCTAGATAGGTAGCAAGTAGTTGACATAAAGGTTAGATCATATCTCGCAGGCGATGAAAATCATTGTGTTTCCATATTTATTCCCAATTGCTAAGAAGCTCTAGCTTTTCTCCAACCTTGCTCGCTTCAAGCTTGACTTTTATTCTACAATAACCTTAGTATATATGACCGATTAAACTGTGACTTGCCAATATGTCGAAACGTGTGAGCCATCTTCCACAACAATTATAAAGCCAGAGCTAATCTTACAAAAGGTCTATTTTGCCGTTGAGGGACGTGTCCAAGGTATGTCTATTTCTATCATACTATGTACTAAGGTAGTATTCATTCGAACTGACGTCATCTAGGTGTTGGTTTCCGGTATGGTTCTCTGCGATAACAAATCTCGAGACATCGCATCTGATGCATAACAGTTATTTTACCCAGAAGAAGGCCCAAGAGTACGGAGTGACAGGATGGTGTCGAAACACGAAGGATGGAAAAGTGCATATAAGCCCCCGGCAAGTTGACATTAGCTAACATAGAGCTTTCACAGGTCGAGGGCGAGGCTCAAGCCAGTGAAGAAGTCCTATCCAAATTCTTCAAGGATGTAGACAATGGCCCAAGATCTGCTCGCGTGGTTAGAGTCTCCCAGGAAGATAGGCAAATCATCGAGGACGAGAATGACTTTGTTGTTACTCGTTGAGAATTGGCAGTAGTGAGATATGACACAAAGCCTATGTAACAAAATCATGATAAAAGTCCAATACTTGAATCAGTTTGTTCCTCTATAACCTGTGTTTCCAGGAAGGAGTGCCGCAATATCACGTACTCATATACTCAATCAGAGCGTAGACAGAAAGGGGTTTCCATCAAGACGAGTCTCACATGTAACTGTGTCTTGATTGTCCAAGCATTGACATTCATAAGACCCGATATTGTTAGTATACCATAGGAAGACATTGCTATAGCAAGGGGTTCCCCGAGTTTTGGCTTGGTCTAACAGATATATCCTATCCTATGGCATATTTAAAGTTACGCTCAGGGACTTCTTAGACAAATATATAATTTTCGATTCTTTGTGAGATACCTCCATGCATTTTAGCCGATATGGAAGTTATCCTGCCTACGTACTTACGTTTGAATCGCCAGTATTCACGTGATCATTATCGGCTTGCTTATCTGAGTCCAAGGTTCCTGTCGCAATAAAAAGTCCAAGCATCGACAGATAACTTACAAGTCAACACAATGGCGGAGGATCGAGAGTACGATGGGTATAACCCAAATCCAAAGAGGAGACGACTTGATACACATCGACAAAGATTTCAGAATGATTCGCGCACCTCAACTCCCCACAGGGCTCAATCGCGTTATGCTTCCACACCACCACCCCGAAGTATAGGACCGACCGAGGAGGATTCGAAGGCGTTAGACCGAGACTGGTACGGAGGTGATGAATTTGGCGGCCACAGCTTTGGAGATGAAGCCCATAACCCATTCGCCTCTTACGACACCTGGGAAGGACAGCAGCAGGAAACCGCCCGACACGAAAAGATGACTAGTCGTTTCGACGCGCGACGAGACCAGAGGAACCGAGAGAATGACGCTTGGGAAACGAACCGAATGCTGCAATCAGGCGTCGCGCAAAGACGGGATATGGCATCTGACTTTGTTGACGATGACGAGTCGATTCGAGTTCATCTTCTTGTGCACGATCTACGGCCACCCTTTCTGGACGGACGGACTATTTTCACAAAGCAACTAGAACCAATTCCAGCCGTCAAAGACCCTCAGAGTCATATGGCGGTTTTCAGTCGCAAGGGTAGTAAGGTGGTGAAGGAAGCAAGGCAGCAGAGAGAACGTCAACGGCAGGCCAAGGAAGCCACAAGTATGACCGGAACGACGCTTGGAAATATTATGGGTGCAAAAGAGGAAGACGGCGATTCTGCACTACCAGTACCTGCTGAGGATAACGCCGAACCGAGTGAGCGCAAGGGTAATAAATTCAGCGCACATATGAAGAAGGCCGACGGCGCGAGTAACTTCAGTCAGAGCAAGACCCTACGGGAGCAACGGGAGTATCTACCCGCGTTTGCAGTTCGTGAAGACCTCCTCAGTGTCATTAGAGAAAACCAAGTTGTCATCTGTGTTGGTGAGACAGGTTCTGGCAAGACGACACAGCTGACACAGTTCCTCCAAGAGGATGGATATGGAAAGACCGGCATGATTGGATGTACACAACCGCGACGTGTGGCTGCAATGAGTGTGGCCAAGCGTGTTGCTGAAGAGATGGAGGTTGAGTTAGGAAGCACGGTCGGTTATGCAATTCGCTTTGAAGACTGCACCAGCAAAGAGACAGTCATCAAATACATGACTGATGGTGTTCTCTTGCGAGAATCCCTCAACGAGCCTGATCTAGATCGATATTCATGTGTCATCATGGACGAGGCCCACGAGCGTGCCTTGAACACAGATATCCTGATGGGTTTGTTTAAGAAGATATTACAGAGGCGTCGTGACCTGAAGCTCATCGTCACTTCGGCCACCATGAACTCAAAACGCTTCTCAGACTTCTTTGGTGGTGCACCCGAGTTCATCATTCCTGGACGAACTTTCCCAGTCGACGTCATGTTCCATCGGTCTCCCGTCGAGGATTATGTGGACCAGGCAGTGCACCAAGTGTTGTCAATCCATGTTTCAATGGGCCCTGGCGATATTCTGGTATTCATGACAGGCCAAGAAGACATCGAGATCACTTGCGAGCTTATTCAAAAACGACTTGATGCCCTCAATGACCCCCCAAAGCTGAGTATCTTACCTATATACAGTCAAATGCCTGCAGATCTGCAAGCCAAGATTTTCGACAAGGCTGCCCCTGGTGTCCGAAAATGCATTGTTGCCACCAATATTGCTGAAACCAGCTTAACGGTCGATGGTATCAAATACGTCGTGGATGCTGGTTACTCCAAGATGAAAGTCTACAATCCTAAAATCGGCATGGACACGCTTCAGATCACGCCCATCTCGCAGGCCAACGCTTCGCAACGTTCAGGACGAGCCGGTCGAACCGGGCCTGGAAAGGCCTTTCGACTGTACTCAGAAAAGGAGTTCAAGGAAGATCTGTACTTACAGACTATCCCTGAAATCCAGCGCACGAATCTTGCTAACACTGTCCTGATGTTGAAATCTCTCGGCGTCAAGGACCTTTTGGACTTTGACTTTATGGACCCTCCTCCACAGGACACTATTACAACGTCAATGTTTGACTTATGGGCTCTTGGTGCACTTGACAATCTCGGTGAGCTTACTGATCTTGGAAGGAAAATGAGTGCTTTCCCCATGGATCCCTCGCTGGCCAAGCTTCTCATTACAGCGGAAGAATACGGCTGCAGTGAAGAGATGATTACCATTGTTTCTATGCTGTCCGTGCCAAACGTTTTTTACCGACCAAAGGAGAGACAAGAAGAAGCCGATGCTGCCCGCGAGAAATTCTGGGTGCATGAGTCAGATCATTTGACATACCTCCAGGTCTACACAAATTGGAAGGCCAACGGTTACTCCGACGGTTGGTGTGTTAAGCACTTTCTGCACCCGAAATCTTTAAGGCGAGCCAAGGAAATTCGTGAACAGCTTTTGGACGTTGTCCGTATGCAAAAGATGGAATTGACAAGCTGTGGGATGGACTGGGACATTGTCCGCAAGTGCATTTGCTCGGGATACTACCACCAAGCAGCCAAATACAAAGGCTCAGGCGAATATATCAACCTGCGTACCAACCTCGGTGTACAGCTGCACCCAACAAGCGCATTATATGCAGGGCACCCACCGGATTACATCGTCTACCACGAGTTGATCCTTACTTCCAAGGTCTATGTTTCGACAGTGACAGCCGTGGACCCCCACTGGCTTGCAGATCTCGGTGGTGTCTTCTACTCAGTCAAGGAAAAGGGTTATTCGGTTCGAGATAAACGAATCACTGAAACAGAATTCAACCGAAAGATGGAGATTGAGGCCAAGATGGCTGATGACAAGCGGAAGGACGAAGAAAGGAAACAGATGGAAGAAGACCGGACTCAAAAGAAGAGCAAGAAGATAGGGGCAGACGGTAAGAAGTTCGTAACACAAGGTGCAGTCAAAAAGCCTGTTATAAAGAGACGCGGTAGGGGGTTTTAAGCGGCGCCTTGGATGAGTTTCTATTATCCTAACCTGAGCTTGGTTACTTATAGCTCTGTAGAGCACGTCATTTCAGGGTCATGGTCATGTCTTCATAATCATACCATAGTTCTCACTTGCCTCAGTTCTTAATATCATGATATAAAGGTTACTAGTAGCCCAAATCTTTTCATCAGTATAGGATTGAAGTCCTAAGATTTCTTGCCTCCCCTCCACTATCTTCTGGACCCATGTCACCTAACGTTAGGTAGCGAAGGTCCCCTCATGGGTTGACCACTTATCGATAAACCCCACTAGAAATTTTGGGAGAAATTTATCTGGGCGCCCACCTACCGATGCACGCTGGACTTTCACAACACCATTTAAGATACCCAGGCAATCACCATGTCTTCCATGATTACAGCCGCACAGTGGGTCCCTAGGGGCTTCGCTGCGCCTTTCCCTCAGAAGTATACCCTGGATGAGGCAGAGTTTGAGCGGATAGCGGAGCTTGCCAAGCTCCAACTGGACGACGCCCAAGAGGATCTTGAGGAAGCTGAAGCTGCGCAAAAGGGCACAAAGGCTATTAAGACCGCGGACGATGAAGAGGACTCGGACATGAAGATCGATGAAGACAAACCAGCCGAGAAGACAGAGTACGTAACTGACAAATGTCTGAGAAGGGGGGACAGAGACTGACTGAAGGCCTCAGGATCAACCTTAATGATGATGACCTAAAAGAATATGATTTGGAAAACTACGACAACGACGAGGACGAGGATGTGCCTGGAAACGGCGAGGGCATGGCCATGTTTGGCAACATCAAGTCGCTGGCATACTACGAGTCGAATAAGGACGACCCCTACATCACAATTGATGCCGACAAGGAACAGGAGGATGAGGACCGAGAAGAGCTCCAGATTCTTGCGACTGACAATCTTATTGTGGCTGCCAAGGTGGAAGACGAGATGGCGCACCTCGAGGTTTTCGTTTACGAGGATGAGGCTGATAACCTTTACGTCCACCACGACATTATGCTCCCAGCCATCCCTCTGTGTGTCGAGTGGATCGACATGCCCGTCAACAAGGCAGGTGTAGAGAAGGACTCGGCAGGTAACTTTGTGGCCGTTGGCACAATGGACCCCGATATCGAGGTGTGGGATCTGGACACCATCGACTGCATGTATCCCAATGCGATCCTCGGCCAGGGAGGCAACGAGGAGGAGAAGAAGTCAAAAAAGAAGAAGAAGAAGTCCAAGAAGTCCAACGATGAATACCACGTTGACGCTGTCCTGTCGTTGGCTGCAAACCGCAAGCATCGCAATCTGATGGCTTCAGCCTCTGCCGACAAGACGGTCAAGCTGTGGGATCTCAACACGACAAAGTGCGCCAAGTCGTATACTTATCACACCGACAAGGTGTGCTCACTTGCGTGGCACGCGAATGAGCCCACCGTTCTGCTCAGCGGATCTTACGACCGAACTGTGGTGGCTGCCGATATGCGTGCGCCAGATGCTAAGCCTCCCCGATGGGGTGTTGAGAGCGACGTCGAGAATGTGCGGTGGGATCCTCACGACCCAAACTTCTTCTTCGTGTCTACGGAGAACGGTGTCATCCACTACCACGACGTCCGTAATGCACCGTCCGACCCCACGGGCACCAAGGCTGTCTGGACGCTGCAGGCTCACGACGAGTCTGTGTCTTCGTTCGATATCAACCCCGTGGTCCCCGGTTACATGGTGACCGGCTCGACCGACAAGACGGTCAAGCTGTGGAACATCCAGCCCACAGGTCCCTCGGTGGTGGTCTCGCGCAACCTAGACGTCGGAAAGGTCTTCTCCACCACGTTCGCGCCTGACCCGGAGGTTGCCTTCCGCCTCGCCGTTGCCGGCAGCAAGGGAACAATGCACGTGTGGGACACCAGCACCAACGCGTCGGTGCGCAAGGCCTTTGCTCAACGGGTGCCCGAGCAGCGCGGGAAGGGTGAAGATCGCCTCGTGGGTGTTAACAACGACGACAGCTCCGACGATGACGATGAGGAGGATGACAAGCAGGACGATGATGATTCGATGGATGAGGACTAGACGAATCTCTTATTTATCGAAAACGTTTCGAATCAAGATATTGGGCAGATCTACCGCCTAGGTTGAGGTTGGATGAGATCATTGTCTCAGTGGGCAATGGCGCGGCGACCCCTTAGAGAGCACTGACAATGGTCGATTGTAGCGAAGGTCATGTCTTGCCCGCTCTAGAGGGCGACTCCCCGAGAAAAAGAGTAAGGTACTCTCTGCATGAATGAAGCACACTGGCGCACGGGAATTGTTTCACAGCCGGATGGAGTAGGTTGGGGGGGGGGGGGGGGGGGGTTACAAATCGAGTACCTTAGATAGACGATGTTTGTGAACGGGAATGGAAAAGTTGGATCTGATCTTGAAACAATCTTGGGTTCTTTTTTTCCCCCAGTGAGTGGCGGAACGAGATGAACATGGAAACAATATGTGAGCATGATAAGATAGCTGGTGGAAGGGAAAAATTAAGGGTCCTCTTGGATGGTCTGAGATGGCTCACGAACCAAGCCGCCATCTTTGGGTTGTCTAGGAACAGCCATTCACACGTCACAGGCGCCGAAAATAGGGCGGTGGCACTGAGTCGCGCGAATGCATTGTCAAGGACCAATCTCAGACAGTACAAGACAAGACGAACGTGATGGTGGACATGGCGAAATGAGACCTCTGTGCGCTGGGTCCATATGTAGGTAGCTAGGAGACGGTTGAAGAGCGGATCATACATCCACGAGAATATAACCGGCACTAAGGCAGTCGAACGATAGGTATTGCACGAAAGAGAGGTTTCTGAGGACAGACATTAAATAGGTACTCAATATCATATATCTACGGAAATTCTCAAGATGCAGCAATTTACGTATTCAAAGGTAACTTGTGAGTATGGTCATCCTCTCGCAGTGGAGTAGACAAAAGCTGTGGCCATGCCATGTTCAGCATTTCGTTTATCGAAAGCGGAGGATCTACCAGGCCCCAAAACACACGGCATTGAGCAGGAACAGGGAGGGTCATGCTGATCCTCTGCCTGTCTCGTACGTACTTTCTACGGACCTAGACGCCATCACATCACAGTTCAGGGCTCTAGTTGGATCCGCTTGCGCAGGCACATGGACCTGAAACAGGAGAAACGGTAATGGCGCTGAAGCCGTTGACCCAATCAAGGACTTCTTGAGGCTCAGAGACGAGTTGATTGAGGGGGAAGGACGGTCAACCAGAGTCTGAAGGCTTGTTCCTTGATGTGCCTGAGGAAGCAGCTCTGGTCATTTCCGAAAGGCCATGACCACGACTCAATTACAGTGTCTGTGTGAAGGTCCTTTTTGTCAGGTAACTGAGACAAGACGTGGACGGTATGGCTTTCGACTGCTGATGTACAATTCAGCCGATTTAGTCAGTTCCTGGTGATGATCTTCGTCTTGTTAGCTGTGTGTGAGCTGATCATGCAATAACAACACATCACATACGAACGCATATTCTGCATCCAGTCAGCCAAGCTGTCAAAGAGGAATTGGGCGTCTGCACTGCACTGCAGTTGAGTGCTTGCATCCATCCCCTGGCGATCGGTGTAACCCGATTGATAGAATAGAATTTTTCCATGTCGGGCCCTGTTCGTCACTCAAATGGGTCTTCCCTGCTTTGCTCTGGTTAGGTTGCTTTGCTGGTAGCGCGCGGGTCTCGTCGCCGCCATGGATGGTGGGATATGTTGAGGATGGAGGGTCAAGATTGATGGTGAATGGCCCAGGAAAGAGCTCCATGTTGGTGGGAAGCCAACATAGACGTGCATCTATGTATGCTACTGTACCTACCTAACCTTAGCTGGGAAACAAAGGCCTCACCATTTGGTTCCGGTCTACGGAGTACCTAGGTACTAACTTAAAAATCAAGGCAAAAGGCAAAAGAAACAAAGCAAAGATGTTTGTTTCCAAGCTGTAACGAATTAAGAGAGGAAAAAGAAACAATTAGGGTGCTGTATCCGTAGGTACGCGTGTGTCATCGATCATGTATCACCATTGGCGTTCTTGGGCTTGATCGTGTACACCAATATTGTTCTATACTCTCTGATGGCGATAACAAGTTGCAAGACACGAGAAAAACAAACACGCAATTGCTCAGAAGAGTCTGCACGACACCTGAGCCACCACTCTTCAGACATTAGCTGTTTTTTTTTTCTTCCTTTTCTCGCCCTTCCTGTTGGCGCTGGTCGCGGGTTTTCCCATGCAGACGAGAGAAAAAACCAAATCAGTGGACCGATCACTAAAGTGACAAGGGGTAGAGGGCGAGAGAGAATACACGCGATTGGCTGGCTCCACTGACGCGAGACCAGGATTCTTTGCTTCAAGTGTTCTTCTAGCCAGGGGCGTTGGCCAACGAGGCGGGGGCTTAATTGCAGGGACATGGGTCTTTGTCTAGGGAGAGCCACAAGGGGGGATGGCCGGGCCGTTGCAAAGGCCAAAAGTCAAAGCCTGAGTTTAGCTGCCCTCCAATTCACGGGCTTCGTGGCCAGGTGTGCGCTAAACTTACAGTGAAAGGCCGGTGCCCACCTCCGCTGAGTACCTCACTGTCCAGTGTGACATGGAGTGTCCACTGCCCGAAGGTTCGGCTTCAGCTCTCTAATCAGGCAGTTGTTAGCAGGGCTTGGGTCCCCCATATCTTTTGTTTCATCCCCCCGTCCCCATGCCTGCCGTCCAGTTCGATCCTCGCCATCTAGTTATTCTCAAGTGCTTGCTCGCTTGACTTTCTCTCCTTTGCCTCTGTCTCTGTCCTTGTCTTTGTCCTTCGACAAAATTGCATTGCATACGTCGGAAAAGGCCTGTATCTTCAATTCTTCTCGAAAACGCAAAGTATCACGATCCATCGCCCCCTCGATCGTGTTTGCTTCTCAGTGTGCATTGATTTACTAGTTGCTCTGTATCTCTCTGCCTCTGCCAGAACCTCTTTATCTTCCTTCATTTACACTCTCACTCTTTTCTTGTATCCCTTCGTCGCAGGATCGATCAATCAAACCTCACGGATACCGACCGATACACCTATTTTCGACGTTGAACGTTCCCTTACAACCACCACATTCTCACGTTGTCACTGCAAAGCCGGTCAGCGTAAATCACTGTCTTTCTCGAAGAACCGACACATTCACATCGAATCACGCCAGACGTTGATCTTCCGCTCCAGAAGTCGGATCTCACACGGACATCTTATTCATAAACTCAAAAGGACTGGACTCCTTGTCTCACTACGCATTCAACGTCAACCGAGATCACCTCACACCAACGCTCTTTGCTCGCTTGCCTAGCAATAGTTCCAAGCAAAGCTTGCCTCAAAAAAAAATTGGTGTCAAGTCAGTGGCACAACCCTTTCTACGATTCCTTCTATCACAGGACGTTGTTCACTAGCAGCAACTCCTCGTCACCCTACAAACTCACTTAGAACCCGACCAAAAACCAAAAACCTGTTCGACAAAAGACGTAACTCAGAATATTCAAATTTCCAAACCTTCAACCATGTCACTCTCACGCGCTTTCACAACTAGAAAGGCCAAAATGGCCGGCCAGACCGAGATGGGAGAGCAACAAGTTCAAGTGCCGCACCGTAGTAACTCGGCCCGCGATAGACAGCATCCTATTCTACGACATCAGATCTCTGCTCCGCTTCAACTTGTTCACACAACCAACATGCTCTCCTACAACGCTCCCGATATCCCGCATGCTGCTCTCCGCAGCAAGTCGTCTCTGCGTTCCGTTGGGGAAGAATCCGAGGCTCCTTCAACTACCGAGTCAACTCCACCTACGAGCCCGGATGTATCTCCTGTCGAAGAGTGCCCAGGCCCTAAGCCCAACCATCTGTCAACCTATTTCAGTGTCTCGGACAAGCCAGCTGTCCTGTCAAAGATCTCCGAGGCTCCTGCAATTCCTAAGCGTTCGCCTTCGCACACTAAGCAGAACTCATACGAAGCGCTCGCCCGTCAACGATCCACCTCGCAGATGTCCAGAGACTCAGAGCACTCAGTGTCGACCAAGGCCAGCTTCACCTTTTCACGATCCTCGTCAACTTCTACTAGGGCGTCATCAGCTTCATACGTCTCTGCCAGCCAGGCCCAGAAGGCTCCCCCGATGCCTGTTCCAGCAGTCCCCGCGGTCGCTCCAGTTCCCCCGCCATCTTTCCAGCAGCGAGTTCTCAAGGATTCTCACCCATTTGGTCACGAGCTTGCACAAGTCACCGAGCTCGCCGAAGAGTACAGCACCAGGCCGACGAGCAAGGAGGATGAGGAGGACCACCGATTCATGAAGTCCAGAGGTCTGAACAAGTTCTCTCCCGAGGATTATCTCAGCGACGTTCAGAGCCTCATCCTCAGTTTCTTTCCTGAGGTGTCACATGCCAAGCCTACAACACCGCAGTGGATTTGATCCAAAGGCGCACTCTTGACCGGCACACCGGTTTCTTAATTCGGCAGTACATAATTGATAGACATTTTACGACCATGAGAAGGGGGTCCTCAGTTGGACAATGGCAGACATGACTAAAAAGGTACATAGTTATTGGTTGCTCCACGGAGCGGCATCTATTCACTCGTTGAATATTTTTTCTCTTTCAACACGTCTCTTTTGGTTTGGTTTGAGTTACTTTGAATGAAAGGACCGTGTCTGATGCTCAGATGCTCAAGAGTGTTTGACCGGACATAGGTTTCAATGGGGCGTTTGATAGGGCCAGGGTGGAATAAGGACTGGATGGATGGATGAATGGACGGATGGATCTATGTATGGGATGGCCTGTTTTCTTTTGCTGGATGATTTGTTTCATGATGTTGTATCTAGATGGATACCTGGTCATGCTACCTACCTACACACTCGCCATAAACGGCAATTTTTCCTTTTCACACTCCGATTTCCGTTTCTAGAGCGATGATCTTGATGCTACTGATTTTGAGTTAAGCTGAAACTGCTGATCTTCAGTCGTTGCAACGGACAGTCTGAAGGTTAAAATAAAACAGGGTAAAATACGTGTGCAGCAGAATGAGACATTGTGAAACTTGTCATCAATTAGGAACGAACATTTTCATGCGGTGTTCGTTGCTTTTTTTACTTTTAGACTGTTAGGTACTTGGACTGTCTCCCTTGAACCCCGGCAATTGTACAAGGGCCGCTGCAGGATCGGAAACACGCCTTACTCTAACTCAAACAACAATTTTGGTATTATTAGAGTAGGGGCTTAATATGAAAGACTGCTTGAGGGTATCCAACCTTGGGCAATAAGTTGAAGGAGCCTTTGATATTGACTTGTCTGTCTTTGCCCTTTTTTATTCTCTCTCTTTCTTTCTTTTATGTGTGCTCGTCGAGGTTTTGAGTTTTGGACAGCTTCTCCCGTTGTGGCGTCTGGGTTTTTCCCATGTGACGCGTCTGGCTTTTGAACTTTCTTTGCTGAGGGTGTGAGACATAAATAATAAACTAGCAGATTCCATCTTATTCCCGACCAAGGCTGGTGGCTTCGGCTGCCATGGTAGGGGCAGAATTGCTAATTGTCGAGGCTGTACATGATGGTTCAGCGAATAAATACTAACCTAGGTACTAGGTAGGTAGTTGATGATTTTGGCTTAACCTAGACCACTTCTCTAGGCAGCCCGAGGTTTATAGATCTTTCAAATCCGAAATATTTCGCCGCTGATATTGATCAATGTCTTGCTCATGAAATACTCACGTCTAAACCAAGCCGCAATAGTAGATGCCCTTCGCGGCCAAACACTACAAATCTCCAATCTTCATAATTTCTTCTGTGGCTGGCCCAATCCTCGAGGTCAACTCAACCGCCACCATGAGCACGTTACGCCAATCGTCAATCGAGCGGTTGAGCGCATGGCTACAGCATATCCGTTGATCGCCCGTCGAAAAAAGGATGACATTGCTTCTCTGGCTTGTTCACTATATCCCCAAGCTCGTAGGCGGCAGATCGAGGCTTTGACTCTCTATACGACGTGGCTCGTTTGCTGGGATGATGCTGTTGATGCTAACGAGGGCGATCTGGCGGGTGACTTTATGCGGGCAGAGCGTTGGAGGGAGCAGACTATGCGCATGGTGCGTGAGGCATTGGCCGTTGACGAAATGAGTACGAGTGAAGCGGCGGATGACGATCCCATCAGCGGCGTGTTTCGAGAGTTCGGTGCGCGATTCTGTCAGACGGCGCCGAGGGATCAACGGCGCCTCTTATATGATGAGATCCAATTCTTCATCAACAGCTGCGCGGCTGAGCAGAGGCTCCGTCTGGCCAGTCGCATACCTGACTACGAGCCGTACATGAAGATGAGGATCGGCACTGTCGGTGGGAGAATGCTCTGCAGTCTTGTACCATATGCAACGGACGAGAGGCTTCCAGGAGCGTTATCGTCAGCTCCAGAGGTCGTTCATTTATGGACGCAAGTGAGCATTCTACAGAGCTTGATGAATGACATGCTGTCGCTGAAGAAGGAGTTGCGGACTGATTGTGTCATCAATGCCGTTGCAGCCATCATGGAGCCTGGCATGAGCCTGGATGTTGTAGTTGCTAAGCTAGAAGAGAGGATGAAAATGGCAGTCAACAACTTTGACGATGCAGCGAATATGTTGCTTCATAAGACTGAGTTTCAAGAACAGACACACCCCATCGTGCAGAGATACGTTGGTGGATGCCGTTCCATCGTCACAGGCACACTTAGATTCACGTACGAAGACTTTCTCTCTCCGTCAACAACAAAGCTGACTTGCCACAGATTAACATCGCCCAGATACAACATACAAAAACTCATAGAACAAGACGGGTCATTAAAAATTACAGTTTAAAGTTTCCCGATATCTACCAATCTATACCCTGGACCGTAGCCTAACTTTCTAATGATCCTCGTTCCAATGCATGCATAGGTAAAAGAAACGCCCACAAGGGTTCAAAGGTGCTGTTGCCCTTGGTTTTGGGACGACACCGCCTTCACAAGGTCCGTGATGGTAACAATCCGATACCCCTGCCGTTTGAGTTCGGGAAGAACAGTGCGCAGCATGGGCACAGTCCACGATCTCCTGTCGTGGCAGATAATGATGGCTCCCGGGTGAGCCATGCTCAGAATATGCTTCGCGTTGGTATCGGGGTACGGTATCTGGGGGTCGTGGGGATACACACTGCCCAAGGTGATGCGAAACCCCTGGTTTCCCAACACATCCCGCATCCGCCTGTTGAATATTCCAGACCCTGGACGGAAGTAATTGTTGGGTAGGATCTGACCGTTGGCGGCGTATGCCTCGGTCAGCATGTCCTTGACGAGGTGGACTTCCTCCAGCAGCTTTTCGTTACTGAGTGACTTGGAGGGCTCATCATGCATGGCATGGTTTCCCAGCTCATGCCCCTTTGCAACCAATTTGACGAGCTTATCCTTGCGACCCTCAACCTGAGATCCTATGACAAAAAACGTAGCGTGGGCCTCATTCTCTTCCAGGACCTGCATGATATCGTCGGTGTGGGTGGACGGCGCATCGTCGATAGATAGGGCGATGATCTTTTGGTCGGTGGGCTCCTCGAACAGGACGTCGGGGTACTTCCTCCGCAGCCAATTGATGAGGTATCTCGGAGGTTTGTAGACGCAATAGGCTGAGTAGAAGGGGAAGATCAGGAGGCCTACGAGGACGAAGAGGGCTATGATGGTAGCCATGCGATTACGCCTGACCCTTCGCCGTAGCTTGGTGGGCAGGCGGAAAAGGGAGAATCTGGCCATTGGAGCATTGACTAGATGGTCAACTGCGGCCGCAAGTCCCAGAAACGAGACTCTGCAGCCTGCACATGCTCCCTCTTCTCAAGAGGGAGGGAGGGAGGGAGGATGAGAGGAGGTTGGTGATGGTTGTGTGGTGGTGTTTTTGTTGCTGTAGAGGTTAGATGCAAAGAGACAGGGAGGCAGCAAAAGGGGATGAGCATCATGGTCATGGCGCCTCATGCAAGACGGGACCCCTCTACCTAGGTACCCTGGGCTGGCCATTTACGCTCCCGCTCGCGCTTCTGCAGCGTCTGTTTCGACCAATGAAAGACGAGCCAAGCGCCAAACCCCTGCGCTTGACGCGGCACAGAGAACCATCATCGGGGGGACGTGCACAGGGCTGACACCTACACAGCCCAGTGGCACAGTTGATCGTTTCTGAAAGCGCAGCAAGCCAAGCACATCAGTTACGCTTCCAGCAACCAGCAGCCAGCAGCCAGCAACCAGCTCCCAAGATTGGCGAAGGTTCTCAAGCGCCTAAACCTTGTTTCTCATCCTAATTTGAGCATTCAAGCGCGACTCTGGTTCGTTGCTCAGCCCTATCGCGCTTGAGACAGCTCCCAGGCCCTCTAAGCGATTGTTTCGGAGGTTTAATGATGCAGCATGTGGCTGCATTGGTACACGGGATGGCTGAATTAGCTGGCCGGTTTACCTGTAGCCGATCGGGAGGCGCCCTTGCCGAGAGTACTGAGTATTAGTGACGATGTCAAGTCTTGCTGGTGTTGGGGTTCTCATGATGCCCTGATTTTGGTGGCCTCCGAGACGGGAGTCATGATACTAGCTGTGAGAGACTTTGTGATGGCTGGAGGTGTGAATAACTCCTGGGCATTTGTATCTGAGACAATTGTGATCCTAATATACCTAGCTATGCTCTGTGTTCCATGTCAACTGTTCAGTCTCTGAAATGTTTTCAGATTGAAACCTGTCCCATAGCAATCCAGGTACTCTACTTGCATTGCGAAAAACCTCATGATGCATCGACAGGCTCCCTCAAAAGTCTTGACAAGACAACTGTAGATCAAGAATAAATCGCGTGACGTTGGTGAGTTCACTTTCCATAGCCAATTCGTCCCTGTCATTGGGTTGGGTTCGATGAGCCTCTACCCATCCTAGGAAAGCCATCTAATTTTGATACCGGAACAAGGCTAGCAACTTCGGCGGCCTGCGAAGACTGACGTCTTTTGTTTCCAATTCCCTGCATAACGTTCTGACTCTAGCCTGCATCCAGTAAGCTTGCTGACGGCTCCAGGGGGTCCCAGGCCCTTGGGGAGAGTCCCCCTGCACGGCCACGATCAACTATCGCTGGGGTTCCGAGGAGCGGGCGTTTCTCATTGGTCGAAAGCTGCGGCCTCCCGGCGTCCCCGCGAATAGGGAAGCTTCAGCCACGACCGCAACTCAGTTGAAGAAGCATGCTTGAGGAATTAGAGGCAACCAAACAATAGGAAGTGACATATGTCAAGGGATATTTCAATACATCATGTTTAAAAAAGATGCATTCAGGCTCAGGTTAATCTGCATATTCACTTCATTCACAGACAGTTCAGTCCATAGGTACCCAGTTCTATTTGACCATCGCCGTTACAAACTCTCCACTCAAACAACTTACACGCAATTGACCAATCACCAACGACCTCACTCTCAGCAACCATGAGTCGTCGACAAGACCACCACCACCGCCACCACCACCAACACCAACAGCGCAACTACGGCCAAACCTACAACACAGACAGCTCCAGGAACTGGAGTGACGAGGCCGTCAGAGGCAGCTGGGATTCCAACTACCAGAGAACAACATCAGCCAACACATCACCAAGAGACCAGTCCCAGGCCTGGAGGCGTCCAAGTCCCCAGGCCTACGACAGACGCCAGACCATGGTTAACCAATGGCTCGGCCAACAGTACAGCCACGACCCCTCCAACCTAGTCGATGCTGTTTCTGACCTCACAACTCCCACGACATCTCCGGCCTTTAGTGACTCTCCTACATTTCCCTCTCGAACTCAGGAAGCACCTCCATATCAGACACATGCTGTCGCCAATGACTTTCTCGCACCGCCTTTGAGGACTTCTATCCCCCACCGACCGCATGATAGCCACTATCCCAATGCCCCCCCAGCTTCTTCTCGAGGCTCTACATCTTACCGCCTTGACAACAGATCCGTGGACTATCGACACATGGAGCCCAGGTCAGCCGAGCAAGATCTTCGAGGAGTTGGTTCATTCGCCGACAGTGATCGCTCACGGTACGTTTATAACTCCATAATAAGAGGTAAACACCACTGACTTATATATCTATAGCCGGGAAGTCAAGTACAAACCACTCAGCAATTGGTTTGGCCTCTGGTTACCTCCTCAAGAATGAGCTTGGCCACACCAACACCCAAGATTCGACACCACTTCAACTTCAATGCTAAGCAAGTATCCCAAGCGCTCAGCCACAACATCTGGCGAAAAGGCATCTAGAAGAGCATAGTACTCTTCATTGCATCTCGGCTTCTCTCGTTCTCATTTCTTGTTTTCCTCTCCTCTTATCTGCTCTTCTTTCTAGATTTCTCTCTTTAACACAGCCTGACTTACATACACACATGGGTTACGTTGGGTTTACATGTTTCCCCTATTTTGTATGGCATTTATTCTTAGATCGGACAGTCACATTCCTTTGATTGTGTTAGACCAGTGTTGTGATCTTTTCATACAAATTCCCTCTCTCTCTTTTTCTTTCTGGTCTGTGTATATCTGATATATCACGACATTCTCTGTCTCATGGACGAGCCATTCAAACAATGCAAGCCATTGTAGAAGATATTAATTTCCATGATGCATTTTTCATTTTCTCTATAAACAAAACCTTTCTGTTTTTTCCTTCCTTCTATCCAAAAAATGACTGTCTGTTCTAGTTCTCTATCTCCTTCATTTACTGACCTCCCTTCTCCTCTTCTTTTCTCAAAGCCTCCAAGCCTTGGAGCAAATCGTTCTTGAGATCTTCAAGACCTTCAACACCGATGCTCACCCGTAAAAGTCTCTTATCAATTTTAGGATCTGTCATCGCACGCCACTCAATCAAACTCTCAACACCACCCAAGCTAGTGGCATGGTGGAACAACTCCAACTTGGATGGCAGTCGCTTAGCGACATCTCCATCGCGAAGATACACCGAGAAAACAGGGCCATAGCCATTGGGCATCTGCTTCTGCAACCAACTACCCTCGATTGATGCTTCGGGCTGGAGACTGGCGTGCTGGACACGCTCAACGAGGGCGCCGATCGCAGATGAAGGATCACGCTGCTGCTCAGCCAACCAGGCAACAAGTGCAGTAGCTGTAGCACTCTGGCGCTGGACACGGAGTTCGAGAGTTCGGAGGGAGCGGATACCCAGCCACCCCTCCAAGCTACCCATAACAGAACCAAGAAGAAGGCGGTCGTTGAGGAGACTGCGTTCCCAGTCTCTGTGCTTGCAGTTGACAGACAGCGTACCGCAGAGCATATCGGAGTGACCACCAAAGTATTTTGTACCGCTATGCATGACAACATCAACGTCATACTGGAAAGGATCCTGCAGCGGAGGTGGTGCAAATGTCGCATCAACAGTCAGGTAAGCCCCGGCTTTCTTGGCCTTTTCTGCATATGCTGCAAGATCGCGTGCCTCGCCAGTAGGGTTAAGGGGCGTCTCGACATGGATGACATCGCCGGGCTCGAGGTCCTCAACAGCACAGTCCAAAGGTAGTTGCTTGAGACCTGTCAGACGAGAGAGAATGCTGATCACTCCGTGGCAGCCGTGGTAGCCATCTCCAATTGCAATGCGCTTAGGGTTCAGATGGACCAACATGGCGTGGAAAGCAGACAGACCAGAAGAGTAAGTAATTGTCGGAGCGCCAATGACGGATGTGAGAATTGCCTCGAGACGAGTGGTGTTGGGGCCAGTTGCCCGAGAGTAGACATGGGAGTCCAGAGGGTTATTGGGCTACACAAGTTTAGCAAAATTTCGTCATGGGAGAAGTCAGAAAGCTGTCAGTGGGCTTCATGATGGCCTTGGGTCGACTCCAGTCATAAGATTCCCGACCATCTGGTAGTAGTCTCTTCTGGAGACACCTGCAGCAAATCAAGACAAGGAAGCATGCACACTTACATCGGTATTATCCCAGGCCTTCAGTGCATCAGGGTCATTGCTGTACCTGAAAGTCGTGCTGACATGCATAGCCGGTGCAACGGCTCTGTGTGACTGGATGCCCTCGTCGGCATGAACTGCACGGGATGCCAGTGACAGCCCGGCGAGGGAGCTATCAAGTCCGATCCGGGCCCCGGCTGCACCGTCCGGTACCACCGAGACGTCCTTGAGGTTGGTAGGAACTTCGTCAGAGGCCATGATCTCCGTCTTTGTCTTTTCAGTTGTTTTGAGAATTTGATGGAAATTTGTAAAGTTGATTGATATAGTAGTAGTCTAGGTGAGGGGCAATCTTTGATACTAATAAAGACTGGAGTGTTATTAGCCCAATTGGCACGTCCCCAATGCTGTTGACTCGCAGAGAACGGATTGCGAAGTTAAATTCGGCCTCGTCTGCTTCTATATCTGCTCATGCCTGGCGCCCTCCGAGTGATAGAGCGGGGCCTCTAAGGAATCTAGCAATGACAAGCACGCAATAACAAGTGGATGCAGCTGTTGGAACAATATCTGCGGTTTCTTTTACTGGACTGCCTCCGTCATCGGCTATATTACCACGCCCTATGGCAAGATCCTGCTATGCTGAATATAAGCTCAACCATAATTATCCAATCAATATTGCATCAACTTTGACAATGTAACACTAAATGGGTTCCTCGTTGAACTCAGACATTCACTCAGTTTATACTTCTGTAACCGAGGCCGAGAGTTTATAGCTTATGATTGTAACGCCCTCATCCTGATGACCAGCAACCACTCGAAGCCATTATGCAGGTACATAGTACACTGAAACATATATCTCTTCTCATTATAATTACGTAGCTCATATTCGGTCCATTTCAAGGGACACGACCCCATAGCAAATATTGCTCGTCCGTCTGGGCATTACAACTCCACGGTCAGCCCACAGTGCTCTTTGCACAACGCACTCATCCAATCCTTGATTCTCCATCAAGGTGTACCCAGGTCTCATAGCGAATGCAATTCTAGCATTATCCCGACCTAGTCAACCGAAAACGCCGAGAATATAAATGAAAACTCCAGGTATCTCTAATACAATGTAGAAGAACAAAATTTTGATCATGCATTTCATTGCATTTCTTGGCCATCGGTTGAGACAGTCACCTTGGGGGATGCGTTGTCCATGGGAGTGAGCTCCGAACCTTGGCCGCTCTGGGCTCTTTTGCGACCATGCATGAGGAAACGGGATACAGTAGGGTTGCTCGAGCTGTCCTTGTCGGAGAATTTCGAGAAAAACCCCCGCTTCTGAGGCTGTGCCTGGGGAACCGGCGGCTGCTGCTGCTGCTGCTTATGGTCGTCCAGTCCTACGTCTTCAAAGCGCTCCTCGGCGGTTGGTGGCTGCTCGAATGATCGCTCGACCGCAGATCTAGGTAGTCGGGGAAGACGTGCTGAGTCAAGGCTCTGGCGTGTTGGGAAATCGCTGTTGGGCATTGGCGATCGTGCAGAAATGTCCTGTTCCTCATGTTAGTCGTGCGCTAAGCAAATGCGAAGGATATCTGATGTGACGGATAGCAGATTATAGGAGATACATACGAAAGATCGGCGGTAGGAATCAAAGGACTCGCGGGAAATAGAGAAATGTTCAATGTCGCCGGAACTGCTTCGAGTATCTGTCGAGTTGCGGGTCGAAAGATACTTTCGAGGCCACTGGCCCTTTTCCTCAGTAGGTGATGGCTTTGCGACCGTTAGCTTCAAATCTTGACATTTTGCACGTTGGGCTAAAAACGACTTACAGGAAGATAAACGCCACTGTCGTTGACAACTGTTGCGCAAAGACAAATTAGCCAAGTTCCTCTGGTCTTGTGACAAGATGCCAAATGCGCCTCTTCATTACTTGCCCCCCACTGCGGAGGTTGAGGGGGAGGCCATGAGAGACGAGAGGCGACTAGGGTCGGTTGACATACCGCTCATCTTGTATTCGCCATTGTCGCGACCTTGACTTCGAATGCTTAAAACGGGGGTGGACTTCGAGCCGACAGTATCGACTTTCTCGAAGCCAGGGGTAGAATCAGGACGTTGGTTCTCATCTTGAATGATAACACTGCCAGGGCGACGAGCAAAAGGGTTGCGGATAGGCATTGCGAAAGACAAGCGATGGAAGCTGTTGATGGAATATTTGATTGTTGGTATATCAGCAGATGGTGTTGTTGAGACAAGCAGCCGATTGAAGTCCGGAAAGGTGTGATATGTACCACGAGGTATTACAGGCACAGGACAAAAACGAAATGGAAGGAAGGGAAATATGACATCGAAGAGAGGGAGGAGGGAGGAAGGAAGGAAGGAAGAAGGGAAGGCGAAACGGAGGACGGGTTTTGGGGGCAGCCGATGTTTAAGTTAATTGACTTTTAGAGCCGGGGACGACGACGGGGAAGGCGGAACCCCAAGATGGGAATGGATACAAGGTAGGTAGGTAGTCTAGGTATTGGAAATGGGAAGGGGGAATGGGAATTGGGACTTGTGCTTTGCCCAGTTAGAGGACGAATAGGAAAAATTGAAACATAGAAACAGCCTGTGGATCGATGCTAAGAACTCTGTAAGTGGGTGAGGTGTGTGTGAGACTTGGCGATTAGTAGAGTGAGAATTGTGATTGTATGTATGTATGTACATATGTATGTGTGGATAAACGAATACGTGTGTGCGTGGCACCACCGAGTCGGGTCAAATCCTCGCTTTCGAAGAGGGTGTGAAACATGAGATTAGTTAGGGACCGAAGTGAGAGTCCACAATGTATAAGGGCGATGTTGAGTCTGAGATGGTTGAGAAGGGCCTCGGCATCTTCTTTACAATTTGTTTGGCCTTTACTATCTATCCATCACTCATCGTTTTCGAAACATAATATTCTGCCGACTGGCAAAAAAAAAAAAACAAGCATCAACTATTTGCACTAAAGGGCTAATAAACATTGCTTGCCATTTGAGAATCGCACCGGATGCTGCTCTGCTTGGCTGGGCATTGCAGCGTATTGTAGGTACACAGCACAGCCATCTTACAAACTGCATGTCAGCTGAGCATCGCCAGCAGATCAGCACAGCACTAGGGTCAGGTCCCAGGTTGGCCCCCCCCCCCCCCCCCGGAGTTCAGGGACTTGATTGACACCAACAATTGCCAAGACTGGAAGGGTTAAACGCTTACCGTCATCGGGTCCATCGTCCAACAACGATCCTATTGGCATGGCACAACAGCAGCTCACACACCAGGAATCGCAACAAGCAAGATCCGGGCCGCTGATAATCTCCAATACGACACACTGTGTTCAGATAGCGATGCTGGCGGCACGATACAGTAAGTAGATCACCTGAATCAAGGCCTGCAGCAGACGGACGGCATCCTGATCGACACCTCACCAACCAAGGCAGACTCCCAGAAGAGATGACAATCATGTCTGCAGTTAACCCGGCGCGGCATCTGTCCCGAATTTGGCAACGCTGCGGCACCCCGTTCCGTTTCTGTTCCAAGATAACGTGCCTGATCCTGTTTGGGATGGTGAAAGTTAGATGTTAGATGGTGGAGGTTTGATGTGCTGGTCCCTATGACGACTTGGTCAAGGTTCCCTGATTCAGGTCCAATCCCGCCAAGACTCTGTTCAAGGGCTCATTGATTCCAAGTTGGTGGTCGCTAACGTCAGGTCTTGATGTCAGGACTGATTTTGACTATCTCTTTAATTGGCCATCTCCCCATACGTGCAGACAACACTTTTTGGTGGTGATACTCTCTGATTGCAACAGTGGTAAAGTGGTCCAGAGCCAATGTCCGGGATATCCGAGTGGTGGATCGATCCTCAGAACATGCCTTCTCCCTTGAGAGGACCCGAAACGCCGATCCGGCCTTCAATCGGTGTTGCCAGTGACCCACTAACACCCGGCCGATTTCAAGTCCCGGGCTTTCATTGCACCCAACGCCGATGGTGACATGATTCAATTGTAATTGGGCAGACTAACATCTTTAGACTTTTTCTCAGCTTACTGTTATGGCATTCTTTTCGAAGAGACGGGTTAGATTCTAATGTAAAAATTGTTCCCATGACTCAGGCGAGACAACACCATATAGCTTGCTTATCTCATTGCAGTCAACACCCAACATGCATACCTACCTTACCTACCTCAGGAGAGGCCAGAAAGTTTAGGCGCTTATTCCTAAGAGACAGAAGTATTTAGCCAAGTTAGCCTATACTTGTATGACTCATTGGTGGGTTTGTTTTGGAATTCTCTTCCAAGTCCTAGACTTTCTTGCTTCCTGGGGTTTACCTACTTATTTATTTATCATGAAGTAACTCCTAAAGACTCAACTAAGCACTCACGAAGTCATATATGGGATAAAGTTTGAACATGATAATAGACTAACCTCAAAGTGCCTACCTTACCTTATACTGCTTCAGAAGACATGTCTCTCCCCTCACGTTTTCCCGTGTAACACGGTAACTTATGTCAAGTTGGCTGGAATCTGTTGCTACCCGAAACATGTTTCAATGTTCTGAAGACCAGACCAGACTGGGGTGACGCTTACCAGCATATAGACGACGGTTAATGGACTGTTTTAGTAGTTTGTCTACTGCGGATTTCCTTCTGATTGAACATCCGATACTATGTCCTTGGCTCATCATCCCATGGATACCAAACAACATGGACAAACGGCCTTGATATCTTGCAATCGGTTACACATTTATTCTCTCTTATCTAGGTAATCTGTCCAGCTCGGCCTGACCATGTGTATTCAAGAAAGGCTTCGACGCCTCATGCAGGCTCGCTAGCCCACCTGATATTGATTGATGTCTTTCTTGAGTAGGGCATGTTCTCTAGACCTCAGGAAAAGTCCTTTTCAACACGCATATTCTGTTCCATTTCGTTTAGTTACCTAGTAATAGTTAAGGTGTTTACCGAACGGCACGGGCGGGAGCTGCTGGTTCATTCCCCGGGTGACACTGGCCACTGCCTATCCGCACCTGCCTACGGATGTCAGTGAATATTGGTAACTTCCAAACGATTCATCGCACTTGCACTCCCAACAGCCTCAATCAGCAATGACACGTGCTAATCTGGCTATGGCACTCACGAGGCTCGTTTAGAGCTTGTCTTTCTTGTTGCTTCCTCGCCCGAATCCGTTACCACGCATCACCCCATTCACTCTCATTTTTGGAACCTGGATTGCCATGTTACAATTGGAGCCTTTCAAACATCCAAGTCGTCCGAATGTTTTTGTAAAGTTGAAGCATATTCTGTACTCTCTTTCCTTGGAGCTCTGTTAGTCTTCATAGTATCAAGTCTCATCATGACGGCCTTCTTTGTCGACTGGGATCTCTGGCAAGAGATGACTTTCGTACGTACATCTACCTATCCATGGATAATTTGACTTTATAGTCTTCTTCAGGGACACCTGCAAAGTATCGTTTCAAAGACTAACTGTAAGTCGTAGGTTCTTGGGTGCTGCATCGTTCTTGTTTTCGCCATGGGGCTTGTGAAACTATGGTGGTCTAACCGAGCCATACGCCGTCTTGAGATTATCGACGAGGAGAAGCGCGCACGAATCTCCCTCATGTCGCGTTGCGGTATCGAAAACATGCGACCTCCCGAGATTCCCTTCGGTGTTCGTGCTATCCTGAGCGGCGTCGAGGTGGAGGGTATCTGGATCTCAAGGCCCAATTCGCCTGGGCCATGCCAGCTCACACCAGTAGCAACTCAAGTTGGTCGCCGCATTAGAATATCCAAAGGAAAGGGGAAAATGATAGACATAGGCTCATCAGAATGTCTATCAGACACACTCGACTCCGAAACTTCGCCAAGTTACCCAACATCTACAAAGACAAAGACATCTCAGCAAGATGGCATTGCTTCAATAGAGGGCATCCAGTGCCAACAAGAACATGTCAGCTCAGCTAGTTCAATGACGAAAACTCAAGTTGACTCGATTGTCCGACGGAATTCACAGATAAACTGCAACCGCACCGGTTCTAGATCACCTAGCAGTTGCAACGATGACTTCATTACGCCAGAACAAACACCACCGGGATCTACCGTAAGCCAGACAGAAGCTTTCGAGAAGGGGAAAGGACACTCGGTATCAGACACCATCTTCAGTATAGAGCATCTAAATGCCTTGCCACACGTGAGAAAGCCATCGACGGGAAGCATGGCAATGCCAAGCGGGCACCCCAGAGTCCTCAGGTCAGAGAAAAGGCGACTAATATCGGAATCGTCAAGCAGTTAGCAAATCATCACGAATTCTTGCAAGTGCCCAATTGCTTTGATTGTCATTGAGGTGCTATCCAGTTGCATTAAATCTGTCGGGGCTCCGCCGTAAATCCGTCGGCTCGTTCCCGCGGGATCTAGGGTCTTGGAACGACATCGGTAGCCAGATCTAGTGCCATCACATCATTGAACTCTGGAGAACCAGTGCCCCAAGATCTAAAAGCGCGGGGGAGATCATTGGGTAATTGTATAAAAGACTTCCAAAATATCTCCGGCACCTATTGATTCCTTTACTCCCTTAGAATTAGCTTCTTGTCTCATTGAAGATACTTGAATACCAACGACACATTGTCCAGACACCTCGAGCTGTTCAAGAGTAACACCAAAAATGGCATCTCAGACTATTCATGATATTGCAACGAAAGGCTTTGATGACGCTCAGTCTTATGACGCACACCGGCCCTCTTACCCCCCTGCTGCTGTCGCCAGTCTTCTGGGGCGTCTCGGTCTCGAGGGTCAATCTGGACACCATATCCTAGACCTGGCAGCTGGCACTGGCAAGTTCACCGAGCTTCTGTCTGCCAGGCCGGAAGGGTACAAAATTATTGCCGTAGAGCCGCTGGACTCGATGAGAAACACTCTTGTTGCCAAGAAACTCTCCAGAGTGGACGTTCGGGCAGGTACGGCAGCTGAAATGAAGGACGTGGGAGACGGATGGGCAGACGGCTGCATTGTGGCTCAGGTAAGCTAGATGCCTTGTCTGGAGAGAGCACTAGTCAGCTAGAAATCAGACTGACATTTGAAGGCATTTCACTGGTGAGTCGCTCCTCAAAGGACTAACAAGAGGCCCTAACCAGGTCCAAGGTTTGCCAGAGAGGAGTCCCTTGAGGAGATACATCGGGTGCTCAAACCTGGGGCCAAACTGGGGTTGATCTGGAATGCCGAAGAATGTAATTACATCCCAGTTGCCTTTCGACGCTTCCGGAGTGACTGATAACAGACCCAAGATAATCGCCCCGAGAGCTGGCCAGCCTCTACAAAGTGGGAGCAGGAGCTCAGCGAGCTCAACTTCAACGAAAAGGCGGACAACGAGCCTCGGTTCCGACACTTGCTGTGGACGAAAGTCTTCGAACGTCAAGCCGAGGCAGAGAAGCCATTCTTTTCCACGCCCATCGAGACCGAAAAAATCACATGGTCGATTTGGCTGACCCCTGATGCTTTGTGGGATAGATTCGATACACTTAGCTGGAACAAGCTTCGGCAAGGGGAGGAGCGTCGACTGTTTAGAGAGAAGTTCGACAAGATCATCAAGGAGGGCGATGCCACGTTCAATGAGAGCGGTGAGGTTGAGCTTCATGGGTGCACTTTCTTTGTCTGGACGTCACGTTTGGGTGGCCCAGAGTGAAGAGGATGTAGAGATTAGTTTCATCATAAATCTACATGTAGAGACTGAGCCGTCTTTCATTGTTCAGGACCCATCATGAGTCTGCCGAAATATACATGACTTTCAGCGTCGATTAGCAATATTTCTGCCCATAACAAAGCGACACTCACCATTGTTTCCTCTCACAAAAGCGTCACCGTATTCCCTACGCTTCTGGCCATTGACATACTCGGCTGTCTTTTCCAGGGCAATGTTCATGTAGCCATCCACAGATTGAAGCTCGCCTATGAGTATTAGCTCCATCCTATCTGCTGTATCGTCGCACATGAGGCGCTCAGCTGCATCGTCAAATCGATGAGTGAAGAGGTAAAGACTCACCCTTGTAGACAACGCCAGAGTTGAGCTTAACAGTAACAGGGTTGCCGATGATGTCACTGAGGAAGCTTGAAGGGTCTTTTCCCTCACCCTGAGAGATAGCGCCGTTCTCCATTGTGAAGACTTGGGGTGGTGTTTGGAGGTTGGCGGTTTGAGAGGTTCAGGGTGTCGTTGGTGGTTTATGATAATAGATCTTGGATAGAGCTTGTGGAGTTGTCTGGGTCTAGCCTGAAAGATTGATGCCTTGTCGTGGCTGTTAAGGCTGGAGTCTTTTCGCACTGTGGGGCATCACACCTGCTGTGAAGCCGCCTAACGTCCCGTTACAGCGGCACGTAGCGGGGGTATTTTTAGCGGGCCAGGTCTCTATTTCTTGCCCAGGCAACCTCCATCCCACCACCTCCAGGCGCATAAAGTGTAAAGTGCGATTCGAGCCTTTCAAAGAAGGACCCGTCCAACCTCCAGCTTCATTGTTCTTGATTGCTTTTAGACCCAACCGATTGTTCTGTATCGCTTTGTGCGCGCGCCTGTCGCTTTACTACTCTACAAAACTGAGTGAACAACCGACGCTTTGTTATCATCACAACTTAGTGCAAGCTAATCGAAGGCTCTTGGCCAATATGAAGAAACTCCCCTTTAAGCCCACCGCGCTGCGCAGGGCAGCGCCAAAACCAAAACCGACACAATCCGAGGATTCCAAGGACAGTGACGACGATGGCCTCTCTCTGTTCCGCCGTTCAAAGGAGATGGCGCCTATCATGGCAGCTGAACAGCAAAGGCGTTGGAAGAGACATAGAGAAGCTGAGCAGGAAGCTGAGCGCAAACGACTTGAGGCCATTGGGGAGAAGCGACCGCGAGAAGACTCCCCAGATAGCGATGGGCCCACCAACAAGGACTCTGGCCCCGAGGTCAGCGACGGTCTACCTTCCTTGCCTGAACGGGTAGAGGGGACTCCTGTTACCGATCAGCCGCTGACACACGACGGAGCTGATCGCACCAGGTATGCTTGCTAACCAGATCGCCTAACATCGTGTTCTGATTCGTTTAGTGAACTTGTCACTCCTCCTCCCTCAAAACGATCAAGGCTTGACTCAAGCTCGGCCCAGAAGCCTATACTTAGTTCGCAACTCGACATAGACGAAGACCCTTTCCCAGACGCATCGCCAACTCGAAGATTGGGGCCGATTCATAATCCCCCTACTCCAAGTCGAAACCTGAAGACAGAAGGTTTCAAACCACAGGCCAAACCAAAGACAGATCCCATAACGATTGACTCGGATTCGGAATCCGATTCAGGACCTCCCAAGCCCAAGACCGACCTATCATCGAAGCCGGGAAGTAGCAGTATCGAACTTGCGGAGCGGACCTCTAAGCCTTCTAAGGAACCAAGCCCACCACCAGTGGAGGAGGATGAGTTTGCAGAGTACATTCGCAAAGCCGAAGAGAAACGCGCCCGCCAACAGGCCCTTCAGGCTAACAAGTCTGAGGAGCAGTCAAAGGACGCCTTTAACATTTTTATTACCAGCACGATTCCTCATACTGTACCCCTGCAAGTGAGGTTTTCATTTAACAAACCTCTTCGCATAGTTCGAGATGCGTGGGTCAATCACCAAATAAGGAAGGGTGTTTCCATACAAGCAGACGATGTGACTCTCACCTGGAACAGCAAGAAAGTATACAACACTTCCACCCTGGTTGGCCTGGGCATTCGCCCAATCGGCAATGGGCGTGCTGTGAGCGACGGTCAAGGGTCCGCGGGCTTCAGAGAGAACATGTCTTCGATAAACGTGCAAGCCTGGAATCCGGAACTCTTCCAGAAGATGGAGCAGGAGCAGGAACTCCAGCGGAAGCGTGACGCTGGTGAAATTTCTGGTGAGGAAGAGGAGAAGCCGGCCGAGAGAATCAGGTTCGTGATCATGCTCAAAGGACGGGATGTTGAACCGCTAGCTTGCAAGATTCTCCCCGAGACAACTGTGGAAACGCTCATCTCCTACTTCCGCCAACAGCGTAATGTTGGTTCAGATAAGCAGGTATCTCTTTGGTGGGATGGTGAGCGGCTCGAGGAGCACGTGGAGATGCAGGATGCCGAGATCGAGGCCCAAGACACAATCGAAGTGCATGTTGATTAAAGCGAGCTCAGTCGTAGCGCGATTTCTTGGCATGACAGGTGGAAGCGGACGACGGCGCTGAAGGATATGACATGATACCCAGGGAAACCCCTCTTGAGAATTAGCTCTGATGATTTTACCATGCAATTCACGTTACTCATTCATTGCTCATTTGTTACACTTCGATAATCAGATTAATATTCGAATCTGGCGCATCTCTTGCCGCCTCTATGTAATTGACCTTGGCTGTCCAGCTGCAAGGCTCTTCCCTATAACGCCTCTATTCAACCAAGACGAACCGGGCACCCGCTGCCTCGGTTTTAACAAAACCCTGGTCCCAAATAATGCAAATCTGCCCTTGGATAGTAGTATACATCATTCGCTGCCTGTGTTGTTGGTCCCAGCGACCGCAGCTTGATTTCTAGTATCTGGTATCAGCCAACCCCATACTCCATGAATGCTAAAGAATACAGATAATAACATGGGCTATCTGCAGGTTTCCTGTTCCCTCTAAGAACTGTCGCGCTGATTCTGCTCTTAATCGATCAGATGTCGGGTGTTGTTAGGGTACGATCGTGGAGAAATGGTACCATTCATTTTTGTGGTTCGAGTTGAAGGATAACCAGCTCCCCGTTGGCGGACCTTCTCGTCCAGATCCTTAGTGTCAGTCAACATCTCTTTATGCGGTGAAGTCGTGGGACGTTGAGAGGGCAAAGGGTGGCGATTTTTCCCTCTGCCAGTTACGTTCCGCTTCGTCTGAGGATCTGACGCAGATCCGCCGGCCTTCTCTTGGCCGATGATATTTTTAGTTGCCTTGAAACTTTTAAGTTGCGCCTCCTTATGTCCACCTGGGGCCTTCCTCTTGCGCCCGTTTTGTTTAGAGGGCCCGCGTTGTTTCGAGAGTTGTGCAGGTTGCTCTGTGGTAACCTTGCCATCGAAAGATATCGTGGTCTGCATCGTCTTCGTCGGGTTTTTGATCGCTAATATCTTCGGGCTTGCATGGGGAGTTGGTATGCCCTGCACCTGCTTGACCTGTTTTGATTTGGCTGCGCATTGGTCTTCAGAATGAGGATACGTGGAGACAGAGTTGACCGGAATTTCAACGGAGAAATTAAGGTGTTTGCGATCCTCTTGGCTCTTGGAGAAGGCTTCCTCAGACACCTCATAATCCTGCCCAAGGGTGATATTCCAGGGGGGGAGTGCTGCAGATCGAGCCACATCATCGCACTTTGACCGTACTACGATGTCCCAACAATTTTTCAGGTCGGCGCCTTTGGGTTCGTCGTCCACATTGATCCAAATGGCAGTACCATTCTTTCGTCCTCGTGTGACCTGGCACATCTCCCTTACTAGTCTGCGAGTTCCAGGAACCTTTAGTGTCGTTCCAACCACCAATACAGCATCAGGGCGGGCCTTCAGATCAGCGCCTGAAACATTCCCGATGGCATCCTCGTCTGGGTTGTACTCATTATAGAGCACAAATCGTGGTCGTAGTCTGCCGATGCCATGGCTTCGCTTACCAGCATGTGTGGTCCGAACTTCGTCGAGAGTTTTACATGTTGGACAAAGTGGAGCCTCTGGGCCGTCAAAAACCTCGCCGTCGAATTCCCGGATATTGTTGCATTTGGTGCAGACCATTTTCTGGAGACCGCCGTGCAGCTGGATTGTAACAGGCCAGGGGCCTTTGGGGTTAAGAGGAACCTCCGTGGCCAGAGGCTTTAGTTGAGTATCAAGACAGTCGATGTTTTGCGAATAGAGGCGTAATAAGCGACCTTCTTGAGCCAGGGATGCTAATAGTTCGTGAAATGGTGTAGGTTTTGCGGCTTTCGTCATTGTGGCCATTTCTCTAACCATTGCATGAAAAGACTGGGTTGTGGAATCGTGTTTGTAAACTGAAGCATCGAATAGATGTTTACCAGAGCCCTTGAGGTTATGCTGAGTTTTGACGGTCGCAAATAAGCCGGTGGATGAGCGGAAGTCTGGAATTCCTGCTGAAACTGAAATTCCTGCACCAGCAATGACAACAATCTTCTTTTTCTTGCGCAATGTGTCAATGAGTCTTTTCAACTGGCCACGATCTTCGGCAGTGAGTTCATCTTCGGGCTTCATCAGATCTAGGTACTCGGTAGTACGTTCTTTCGGGGGAGATATACGACGCTTTTTGGCTGGCGGGGGACCTGAAGTGGAATCATCGAGTGGTTTGGCGACAATTTCATCTTCAGATGGAAGGTCACACGTCTTGTCTGGAGAGTGCGGGCCCGATGCAGTCGTTGATGGAGACGGATAGCGCTTCGTGGGGTCGGGCATGTCAGGTGACGAAGGCAATGATGGTGTTCTGGAGAGGCTGGAGAGTGGCGACGAGAGCGTTGAGTTTTCTCCGTCAGGGACGAAGGATAGAGGGCTCGAGGGACTCATTTTGCTCCTCTTGGAGTGTGTATCGTGCGAGGAGCACCTCCAGATGAAGGGTGGAGTTTTCCGGGAGGAACGGCGGGAAAGGCGTGTGCTTGCTCCAATTCTACCTCATCGCGCAAAAGATAGAAAAGAGAAGTAGCCGGTTGCTTGTCTTTGCCCGTAGTCGAGTCAGGATGAAAGAGCGCAGGGAAGATGCAGATGTAAGTCCAATGGAAGCAGTCGATACTTAGTTTCTAATTAAGAAAAGAAACGTAGCTGGTTCGGGTGTAAAGAGCCAAAGCGAGAGAAAATGCTCAATGCTGAGTGTGATTTGAGTACCTAGGTTTGAGTTGAAGGAGGCAAAACAGAACAAGGCAAATCAAAGCCTAAACCGGGGGAAATGACGGAAGAGTTGTAGTTGCAGAATGCACCTCAGACCCAGAAGGCGGGTTTCGGGGGGGAAGGGAGTACCGCCTTAGCGTGTAGCAGCGTCTGCAATGCCCTTGTCTCTTAGTTTCTGCTACAGATGCAGGAGGAGCAACACGACACTGAGTACTGCACCTACTCCCGTCCTGTTTCTACATTATGCCAGGGCCCCTCGAGTCTTGACTAGCGCTTAAGCCACAGCCACCACTAATATCAGAAGTGTGTAGGTGAAAAGTGCGCACCCGCACAGCCAGATTGGATGACGGACGGAGCGTGGCAGGTGATCCTGGTTTTTGATCAAGAGAAACTTTGGAGAAGCCGGCCGGCCTTTATTAACCAATCAAGGTGGGTCAAGGATATAGGAACTTGTGGTGTGTTCGAGGTTGCTTTGTTGATGTTTACTCAACTGAACAGTCAAGAGCAACTATTTATGTATGTATGTATGTATGTTCATGGGTTTGAAGAGCGGTGACATCAGCTCAGGCTGTGATCTTATGCTCGGCCCTGTCTTGTCTGTGGCAATGCCATTCAACGCTTACCCTTGAAAGTGCCAGCTGGTGTGTGGGTCGTGATAGGCTGGAGTATTCTGCAGGCACACGCAACCTGCATGAAAGGCTGCGTGTGAGAGCCAATGGATAATTGCCGAGAAACGATGCTAAGGTAGTTTAGACCTCAAGAGTTCCGGGTTTCTACGGTCAGGAAACATTTCCAAATACTGAGGTATTATCTGTATTCATTGAGTCTGCCAGACTCAGGCCACACACCAAAACATGTCACCACCCCTATCCTGAGATTGCCCTTACCGAGGGGCTGGTATGATGATTCACTTTATTAGCTTATTTTGGACTGCATGTAGTGAGTGTGGGAGCGAAATAATGCCCAATAAGCAGCTCCAACTCGCCATTGGGTCAGGCAATCTTTTTCTTTTTCTAGCTGGCATTGCTTCTCTGTGCTTATTATACACGTACCTCTTTAACTCGTACGCGAGTTTAATTGTTTCGGTTTTAGAGTGATTTCCGAAATCGGCTAAAGCGTTTCTCTGTATGCATGTAATTTACGCCACTGTCTGCCACTCATGTCGAAATCGACCGCCCATGTGCAATTCCGACTATTTGTTACGCAAATAGAGACTTTCTGACGAAGCTGTCTCAATCGCTGTATTCACTAATGTCTCTCACTGTATATGTATGTATGATTTACTTCTATGTGTTTCTCCATTATAACGTCTCGAATGAGTTCTTGGGGTTTTCGGTCATGGTATGGTGCTGTCCAACGAAATACACTGAACACTCTCAGTGTAAGCCAGTCACAAGCGCGTCGGTATCTCGTACCTCGTAATCCACTTATAAAGAGGAAATTCTTTTAGCCCTAAGCTGGGCTTGAAAGAGTGTATGATGAATTGTTTCGATATGGTTGTCATCAGGTAACCCAGTTTGCCGAAATCGCGTGTAGCTGACCAAATGAAGGGCCTCATGCATCCAATGCAAGCAACTAAAGCAAACAGTAAATGCATATGTTGTAGGGCATTGGTACTTCCAACGCACACCAATCAAATGACAACGGGAGATGCCAAAACAAACTGATTGTAGGCCCCTTTGGGGCGCAAGAAGATATCAGACTTTAATATAGGATGTCGAAATAAAACTTAGCAAAACGTAGCCCAAACTCAGCAAACACATCCCAAGCTTGTGCTAATTTACCTACGTCTTTTTGTCATTTAGGATCAAGTTCCTGGGGTTTCCCGCCCCCCTAGGACCCCCAAAGTTGGGCAGCGTTACCTAAATCCTTTTTGTGAGTTAGGATTGAGGTCCTAAGCTCCATCGTCTCCCCTCCACAATTCAATCCTTTGTCGGTTGCTAGAGGGACCGTCCACTTGGGCCCTGAGCCATGAACCCCACTAACCTCCACAAGTGGGGATGGCACGTTTCCGTGCAGAAGTATGTACTAGGCGCGATAAGCGCCGTATCCTTGCTTTAACTTGGCGCGTATAAATCGACGACCTCGGTACGGAGTACCTAAGGAAGATATAGATCTTATATCACGAAGTGACACGACACGGCATTCCACATCAATGCCAAATCTTATAAGCAGAGATTTGGTTCAGTGTCAAATAAGCAAAAACAATATAGTACATTAAAACGTACAACTCATCTCGTCTTAGTTAGATCCCTCAACCGACTCATCAGGTCGAGGCAATCGTGCAGCTCGGACGGGAGTACCAGCCACATCGATCGTCCTTTTCTCCCGCTCACTCCTTGTTCGGTTAATCAGCTCCATGCCGAAAATACCGCTCAAAATACCGCTCAAATGCGATGCGATGTCAATCTTCAACTTGACCGTCTTACCAAAGGCAGCAAGTTGAGGAACGCATATGAGCGCCAGGAAAATGATACCCGGCACACCGTCTTGGGGTAGTCCAAAGAATCTGTAGCCATCCAGACGATGCTCCCAGAAGTATGCGGCGCAAACACCCAGCGTTGCTGCTGAGGCGCCCAGAGTTGTAACGCCTAGCATGCCTCGCATAGCATATGTAGCCACACTGCCCACAAAGCCGATCGCACCGCAGCCCACATAGAGGGTAAGTAAATTGGCTCGGCCAATATCCTCATGTAGTGCGGATCCAACAAGAAAGAGGGGAACCATGTTCATGAGCAGGTGGCTAAAATACTGGTGAGAGAAGGGCGCAGTGAACATGGAAACTGGCTTGACAGCACCGACAGCGATGATCATGTAGCGGTTGAGTAACCTCCACAGAGGAGGGGCCTTCCATGCTGCCCAGACAAGCACATTGACAGCAACAATAGCCCCCAGCGTCGCATGAGCAGTAGAGATATCGGGAAAGACACGGTACCGGGGAGCAGGCTCTTCATAAACAGTGCTTACAGCAGCTAGGAAGCCAATGACGAGAGCAACGAGAGTAGCGGAGGGAAGAACCCGCTCCCAGGTCTTGAGTTCTACAGGAGCTTCTAGATCAGACTGTGCCTTCTTATAGTACTCAGCAATCTTGGGGTTAGCGATCTGTCTCTCTGCTTTGTGGTCGAGATTAGCCAGAGTGCCAGAGTTTACCTCCCCTTTCGCCTCAGCTGCCTTTCGTGCTTCTGCCTCGAGGGCTTCCTTCGCCTTCCGCTTAGCGACATTCTGAGCTCGGAGTTCGTCAAGTTTACTGTGGCCATAGACGGGATCTGGTTTATAAACTGGAGCGGATGGCTCTGCGGGTTCGGGTTCGGCCTCGTCCTTGTTCTTCTTGGAAGCTTGCTTCGGCTTCTTAGCTGCTTCCTTCTCCGCCTCAAGCTGTGCAAGCTCATCCTCAGCTCGGAGGCCCGCGTTCAGCACTTCATCAACCTTGACTGACTTTCGTAGGTACTCGAGACCCTTGGTAATCTGACCCTTGGTATATGAAGATGTATGGACCGAAAAGGCTGGATCGTCGAGAGTGCCAGCAACCCGACGTCCGTGGAGGATTCGCAGCAATTGATTTGCTCGTTTCGGATTGATGCCCCTTCCGAACGCTTTCACAACCTCTTCATCAGTTAGGTCCTTGCTTCTGAATTGAAGGCCGACCTGGTCTCGGTAGTCTTTCGGCAAGTCCTCATAGTTTCGGATCGTCTTATCGAAGAATATCGTTCGTCGGGTCTCGTATGAGTTATTGTTGTTCCTAAAAATGGTACTTCGACAACTGGAGGACGACGGTAGAAGGCCGCTTCGATTCCTTGACGCGCGGCTTGAAATCCATCGGGTTGGCGCAAACGGCTGGGCCGCAGAAGCTGATGCCTTTGATACTGCTCGTTGGAGAGCAGACCTCAGCAGGACCCTCGAGGAATTGGGGCAGGCGAATAGACTCATCGTGGATGAATGATTGAATGCGCAAGATGCGCCCTAGAGAGCCACTGGCTCGAATAAAACCACAGCAGCCACGGCGAGGGGAATAGTCGATGGATTGATGGTGTCTCTTAGCGCATGAATTAATCTTGGACGCATGAGGCCGATAATTTTGGTCACAGCATGTCAAGGATCATCAACTTTGAAGTACGTACCGCCACTACGCAGCACGTTTAGCAGCCTGGACCCCACCATTACATTCAACTGCCCCGCGGTCTTCTCCAAGCTCCCTATTACACATCATACCCATCCCCAACTGCACCTCTTCACGCGGCTCTCGTCATATTTGATCATGTCTTCCACGTCCACATCCGCCGACACCACGCCAATCGCCCCCGCACGGTTCGCCGCCGCCCTCAAGGACCTCTCGGTGGGCATGTTACACCTCAAAGTCCTTGAAATCCGCAATTCGATCGCCCATCTACAGTACTCCAACGACCAGCTCAAGCCATTTGCAGAGGGCACAGAGACCACACCGTCTGGTGAATCCTCGGGACCCGACCAGGACTGCATCGATGCTATTCGCGAGAACGAGCAAGTCATTGATCGCATGGCTGAGCGCATAGCTCTGATCCGTGCAGAGGTGGAAGAGCGTGGACTCAGCTGGACGGAATTCCAGAACCGAGATGAGACAACTAGTAAGAACGATGAAGACGCGGCTGCTGTCAATGGAGATACTCAAGCTAGTACTTCGGCATCTGACACCGAGAATCGACACAATGCATGGAACGATGGGACTTTTCAAACGGGAACAATTCGAAACGGCGAGGTACAGGTCGATCGTCAGGCCGGTCGACCAGAGGGTGGAAGTTTGAGTGACGAGCAGCTTCGCAGGGCACTAGAGGAGCGAATGCGAGACCTAGGTACAGACGATGATGAAGGGGGCATGCACCTTTGAGATTGGAAGGCGAGAGAAGCGTGAGGGAAAAACTACAGACAGCATAGCCGGCGTTTGAGAGATGGAAGGAATGACGCCATGATACCCGATGCCTAAAACACCGATGTGCATAATCGTTCAACCATACAGAATAGTCAAGATCGGTTCGGCCTTCACTAGGTCACAGTTCACAGACAAGGGAGGACAGGGGGGGTTTAAACCAATTTTGCTATTTTTCGATCTCAGCTGGTGTCTTGCTGAGGCCTTCTGCTTTTAAGGCTGCATAGTGAAGCCGCAGTGTTGTTTATAACGTCATTCGACAGTTTGAAAGCACACATCGCCGGCCTTTTGGTGCTTCGAAAACCAAGACAAAGAAAAGATGAATCATGTAACCTGCTCCAACGCCCAAGTGCTATGCCGCCCAATGCTAAAACAAAACCGGTCCCATATAAATGCTTATAAAACGATAGAAACATGAGCTGAAACAATGTACTGGAGAAGACGGTGGAGATAACGATGCTAAAAGAGATCAAGACATGTGAGACAGGGAAGAGACAAGACCGCAATGAGTTATGTGGCAGGGTGAAACGATCTTGAAGAAGTAATGAGGACGTGGGGGTTGCCGTATCTTATGCGCTGTGGCTCGAGCGTTTGTTTCACGCGAATCCGACTCAGTCAGTGTCATCACCAACAGGGGAGGCAGCACCTGAAAGCCTCTTGGATCGAGTGGACTTTTGTCGCTTGGATCGCTTTGAGGACATTCGGGTGGCAGTCGCGGACCTTGTGCTCATGATGGTCTCAAGCTTTGGTCGCTGCGCGGCATGTCCCGCACTCGAGGGTGTTCGGCGGGTTCCCAGGTGCATGGCACTTTGCGAGAAGGGAATGGGCGTGTCGGAATCTGAGTCATCAGAAGAATCGTATCCTGGCGGTGCGGCAATTGGTCGCAGGCGTGTCTTTCGCTTGGCAAAGCCACTGTCGAGCGAGTCGTCTGATGTGTCGAATGAAAGGCTTCGAGTTCGGTGGACAGAGAGAGACTGGCTAGTGCGGTTGAGGAAGAGGGATTCGATGAGTTCGGTTTCGGTAGGGTTGCTATTTTCCTTCTTCAGCTTCTCCATGACAAGCTTCTCGTGAACAAGTCGGCCAAGCTGCATATCGTCCCCAACCAATGTCCTGCCGCTCGATTTGCTCCCTGAACTTCCAGCCCGGCTAACAGGCACCTTGCCTTCCATGACCTTGGCTGGCGGCGGAGGCTGCAGCATCCATTGGTGGGCATTTCGCGAAGGAATCTTGCTGCTGACGACGGGAGGGTGGTACTCGTTGACGGGAGGATTCTTCGGAAAGTAAAAGTCGTGCCGTTGCTGTTCTGTTACCTCCTTCTCGAGTCCGAGTGTAGACTCGATTAATCGACCGGCAGAATCTCGTGCCTTTGATATGGCGTCCTTGAACTTTTGGCCGCCCCATTGACCCCATAGCTCCTCGTCCTCTCGCTGATATCCATGTCGCCGGTTCCAATCGTCGGAGAGGTTGTCGTCTTCCGCAATGACGGAATTGCTAGCGCCGAAGTTGATGCGGCTCCCTCCTTGATGTGTCTGCTCAGATACGCTGAATGCACTGCTCTCTCCACCCTGACTTGTGAGGCCACGCTGACTAGAATTCTTGCTGGTAGATTTCTTTTGTGGTAAAGATGGTCCCATGTTAATCTCCTCTTGCCAATAGGGGTTTGTGCTAAACGGTGAGGGATGTTGGTATACATCCGGTTGCTCGCCCACTACCTTGGCCTTCTCCTCGCGCTCCCTCCGAGACTGCTCGCGAACCTTTTGTCGATGTCGAACTTGGGCGCATGGTGTGCAGGCAAGAATATAGAAGACAGCGGATTGAATTGCGACGGGAAGAGACATGTTGGTGGTCGTCGCTTTGTATACAGTGTACCAGGCATAAGAGTCGCTTCGCTCAGCCGGCTTTCAATTGGGATGATGCGTGTGAAACGACGAGCACGATTATGTGAAGAGAACAATGGACAGAGGAAGACAATTGCTACACCAAAAGACACGGAGACATAAAGCAAGGGAGCGGAGAGAAAGGGGTCCAGCCCAAGAATGAGCAGATTGATAGTCGAAACTGAAGAGGATGCCGATGCCGAAGGGTGGACAGCTGAATTGAGAAGAAAAACGAGTAGGGCTGAAAGCAAGAATTGATGAGGGTGAGGACTGCGGTGTAAATGAGACTGGACTGAACTTGACGAGATGGTGGTCGTTCTTTTTTGGGGCGAAAGAGGCGCTGGGCCTGTACTGACTAGGCCAACGCCAGCAGTGGCCAGAACGGTGCGCAAAGGGGAATAGAGCGCAACGTAGCGCAACACAATGGCCAAATGGCAAAGAATGTAGGTATGTAAAAGTAGAAACACTTCGTCCTTGCTTGAAGGTGGCCGTAAAGCTGAAACCGAAGGGGCCGGTCGTTGGAGGTTAAGTTCGTAAGAGGCGTTCCTGAGCGACCGGAGACGTTGGCTGTTTGGGGCTTATTGCTCTGGTGCTCTGCCGATCCCAGTGAGCGAGAGACAGACGGAAACTTGGCTAACGAGTCCCCCCTTGGAAAGGACCCCTTTGGTCCTAAAAGTTGAAGGACAGGAATGTGAGAGAACGAGAATGAGAACGCAATTCTGTCAACCAGAAACAAGTGACAGCTAACGTTGGGCCTGGGGCTCGTTCCCTTTCCCTTTCCCTTTCCCTTTGTCTCTCTGCTTTAGGGGAGTGATCGACCAACCACCAAGGGTATCGTGGGTGATAAAGGGGCGCGAGACGACGTTTCACAGAGAGCTGCGGCGGGCACTAGACACTGTAGATAAAACGGGGTGGTCACTGGGTTTTTGTCTAGGTAGTTAGGGGTTTGCACAGGGCACACAATGGGCAGGGCAGAGATGATGGTGCGGGTTAGTAAAGAGGCTGAGATGGAAAACGGAATGGGTCGACCGTATAACGAGATAACGAGATATGAACGACCAGAGAGTACGGAGTAAGATACGGTCTGAGGGAGCCAGAGCTAGGAAGGAAGATTCCCAATCTCATATATTTGTGGGTATCGCAGGGTTTATGACGACTGCTGCTGTCGTGTCGCGGCCCGTCAGGTCAGGTCCATACGGGATCGGATAATGAGTAGGTTGGTGGGAGGATAGGACAAGAGACGAGGGTTCTTTTTAGGGTGGTGGCGGCGGTGATGATGGGCTAAAGAGGTGCTATAGTAACCACCTCAAGTCCTAGACCGACTACATACAAACGAGGTACGATAATACGGACGGATACAGCTTCGACGACAGCTGGAAATGGCGCAGGCTGGTCGTATGCAGATGGATAGATGAGGTAGGTATCCGTAGGCAGCCTGGATTAGCTGCAGAAGGCCACAGCTGCAGCACGCTACAGTTCTTTGCGGTAAAGGTCAAGGATTTGGTCGACGATAATGGGGGGGCAGGCTGGTAATTAAAGATCCAGGGGAAATGGAAGGCAGTTGTATTGGCCGAGTCAACCGAGCCACGACGACAGCATACTACCTATATCTATTACCTATACAACTCAACTAGCATCAGAAGAACATTGTCATCATGAACAATAAGCCCAGCGCATTGAACGGGGTAAAGCCATTTACCGTGTTGAATTTTCAGTTGTTTCTGTTTCTATCTGTGTCAAGAAGACGAAGGGGGAAAAAAAGAGGCACACCCATCTCATCAAATACCACATGGATCACCAACGAACGTGCAGGGGGGGCAAAGACACAAGGGACCTCCAAGGCTCCAACATGTGCTCAAGTCCACCAATGATCCAGGTACCAAGAGTCGAGGTCTAGGAGGTCTACCTGTCCTCCACTGCTAATCCCCCGCTTGGTCGGAGCTGGGTGGGGTGCCATGGGCATGGGCATGGATGGATCGAGCGAGCGGGTGCAGCGGCCTGGACCATCTGAGACTTCTTCAGTGCAGGGGGTTGGGCTGTTGAAATGATTGGGGAATTCAGAGAGAGGAGTTGTTCTCGGCATCAGCATCTATGGCTTGGACGGGCAATGTCTATCGAGTTGAGGGCCGAATCGTGACACCACGTCCAGCAAACTGAGCAGGATTGCTTTATTGCAAGCCCAATCAATCAATCTCTTGCCGATGCTACCTCTGATGCCATCATTGTCTATCATAATCAGTCTATACATGCCCCAATGTAGCATCCGGTCTCAGACGGGATCTCCCATTTGTTTGTTTGTTTTAGCTGATAACTCGAAGCAATGCACGAAACTCTCGATCGTCAGCCAAGCCACCGTTGCACGATAAAAACAAACTACGCCATGTTCTAACTTTTACGCCGAGCAACGTAGCATACGTACTGTCGTACTGTAGGTTCATAGAGCTCAACTAAATTGAATTCGTGACGTCTTTGCTTCTTGGTCGCGAAACTCACATCAGTCTCGAGGCTAGTTTTCTCTATGACTGGTCCACTCTCAGATAACAACAACTCTCCCACTTGAGACTCGGTTATCCTTGTCAATCCCTACAGTGGTGTACTGCACTAAACTACTAGGTACCTAAACAGCAGATCTACTAATGTATACGACGTCTTAATCACAGTTACAAACTTAGTACCTACCTGGGTAGGTAGTTAGATCATATAACTAAACGAAATGCAATCAATTGCCTTCCTACGTTGCCCCATCCCGCCAAGTAAGGGAACGCCTGATGATTAAAAGGTCTGCCACGTAAATAACTCAAAATGTCCCAAAGTTGCCGGTTCTTCCAGCGTGTTCTCTTGTCTCTCGTCATGCATAGGTTAGTAGCAAGCTTCCTCATCCCGCAACTGCACCTCATGCCCCCGCTTCCCGCTTCCGTCTTCCGGCTCGGCCCCCTCATTCTCTTCCTCTCTCTTCGGCCCAATTCTTGCGTTTTTTTCCCTCTCCACCCGGCTTGGCATCTCCGAACACGATCATTAACAGACCTATCACGACGGGAGTCGATTCACACCCCAATTCTCTCACCACACTGAACCCCATAACATACAGGAATATGCTCGCATACAAGACATACTATCTGCTAACATACATAAGATGCAACGGCCCAGGTCTGGCGTACCCTGTAAGTCGATGCTAGTAACTAAATTAGCCCCTGGTCATTCCAATACACATCCGACAATGCACTATGTACATAGTCTTCAATATGCACGCTGCACGCCGCAACATATGTAATGGCCATGGGCCGCATGAAGCGGTGAACAAAATAGAGCATTCGTAAAATCAGAAAAAAGACATGTTTGTGTTGAAGGCTATCATTCTCGCTGCCATTGGCTAAGGCACCTAAGCTGGACTTGATACTCCGTACAAGCTATCAAATCTAGACTCGTTCCCTTACCTCCAACTTCTCTTGTTCAAGAAGTGCCTTGCATTCCACATTCCTCAAGTCACGAACACTCCATACCTACTAGACATGCTGTGACTTGGGCAAGATTCAACGCATGCATACTAACTCCCTGAACCAGTTTCCCCTACCTCAACTTCCAACAAGGGATACTACCAGAGATCGCGGAGAGTTCAAGGGAACACGTGAACTTGATCCAATCTACTATAGACACCGCCCTCTTCAAATATGTACTTCAGTCGTGGCTAATTATGCTTCATTTTGGCTTCTTATTTGGACCGACAAACTGTCGCAAACAATCGAATCGACTATCAATACACTTCCCAATTTTCTTCCAAATACTGGCCTTGCATTATTCACCAATGCAGTCATTAACCGCGGGCTTTTCTTCTTCCACGGCCAACATGAACTCTTGCTTTTTGTCCATGAATGTGAACTGTGTCCGTCGGCGTTTTCTCTCAATGGCTGCCTTTGGAATGGCCAGCCTCGCCTCGCCTCGTCGAAAATTTGACCATAACCCCTGAACTCCCCAACCGCAAACGCTTGTGCTGTCGCACTCCACCAACGTCTTGGCACGTGTTCGGACGGCAGACTGCCTCTTGATCCAAACTGAGGCAGAAATTCGTTGATGGGAAAAGAAATAGTCAAGTTACAGACAAGTGATAAGGAAAGTGTAATGGCATGCCTCAAAGACACGCAATGCATCCATCTGGGACCTGCTCTTCTTAAACATCCCATTCTTCTTCCTCCTCTTCCTCAGCAGCACCGCCCTTAGTAGTCAATGCCGAGAAAGATCCAAAGGACTGAGAAGGCTGGGAAGTCTTGTTAGGCCCGGTGGGTTGCTTAGGCTGGACGGCGGGGCGGGCCGCAGCCTCGTCGCCAGATCCAGCTGAAGTGGCATTCTTAGCACCCTTCTTGGACTTGGTCTTGACAGTGCTCCAGTCATCATCGTTTTGGAGGAGCTGGATCTGCTCCTCTTCAGAAGGTAGAGACTCCATCCACTTGCGGTCGGTGCTCTTGGGGGCATTCACTGCAGAAGCGGGGGCTTCCTCATATGTGTCAAGCGGCTGATGAAAGCCATTCATCTGGGCAGCCTCGGGGGCCTTGGGAGCTCCCTCCTTCCAAGCGGATGACTTGCTCTGGGCAGCAGTGAACTGGGAGCCGTCCTTGGCAGCACGTCCCTCAGCAATGCGAGCGGCGCGGCGTTGCTTCTCCTCGAGAACCTTTCGCTCCTTCTCGGATTCCTCACGAGCAGCCTTGGCCGCCTCGGCCTTCTTACGGTTCTGGCGCTGCTTCTTGGTCTCAACAGGAGCCTCCGCCTTGGGGGTCTTCTTGTTCTGCTTTTTGGGCTCGGTGTCGGTCAGACGAAGAACTGTTGGGCGAGCGGGAGCGGTCTCGAGCATGTCGGAAACATCGCCTGCGACTGCGACTGCGGGACCGACCTCGGGTGAGGTTACAGGAGACTGGTCATCGTCGCCGTCGGCACCAGTGGTAGATGACGGAGCCGACTCCTTCTCCTCGGCGGCGCTGGCCACCTTGTTGGCGCGGGATTGTTTGACAGACTTCTCTCGCTGTTTACCAGCATCAGATTTGGCAGCAAACTTGGTGCCTTCCTTGGCCTTCGCCAATTGGCGGGCGAATTCGCGATTGTCGACATTGTCGTCTTTGTCCTTCGCACTACTCGTCCAAGCACTGGTCTCTGAATCAGCCTTGGGTTTCTTGGAAGCCTCCTGTGCCTCTGATGCGAAGGCCTCCTGGCGCTGCTTCTTCTTGCGGTCCTCCTTACGAGTCTCCGCCTGCGGGCTCTTGGCCGGTTTGATCTGAGCCCGCGCTTGATTTCCAGCCTTCTGGCCCTGGGATAGCTGGTAGAGAGCGTAGGCAACGGCAAAGAGCAGGGCGTAGCCTGCAGTGGTGTAGAGGTAGCCCATGTTATCCGTCGTGATTGAGTGTTGTAGTTGTAAGGGGTGCAAGGCTGAGCCAAGTTGCCTCGAGATTCGTTTCGAGCTTTGGGACGAAGATCGTGGCTCTATCCCAAGTTCAGCGAAACAGGCGTGGGAATTCGAGCACGCCTATCGGTTAACGACAGTTGGCCTCTTGATCTAACGAACTAGAGCGGGTGGAAGCAACAGCTGTGTACAAAAAGAAGTTGTGGATGAAGCGTGGTTGTGAGGTTGAGCTAGGTAGGGGCAGCTAAGCTGTCGCAATTATAAGGCCAGATTGTCCTAAGCAATGAGCCAGCCAATCGCTGAGCCGTGAGAGCGTCGATAGTCGTGAGTGAAGAGTTAGGGGGGAATAAAAAGACAGGGAAAAGGAAAGGTTGATAATGTGAATAGATGAGGAAAGGGGTGAGAAATGATGGAAGTCGGTTCAGAGGAAGATTGATGAGTCTGGCGCAAATCACACAGAAGGAGAAGACACCAGGTGGCTTGAAGTCAAGTCAACCAGTCGTCTTTGGGCTACCTGAGGCGAGGAAGGGTCGCGGGATTGACTGAATTGGTTCCGACTGCAGGGGAGGTAGAGCAATGTTTGGACAGAAAGCACCCGACGCCAAGGCAGTGGGGGAGCTTGGGGTTTCGGAGTGGGGAGAAAAGGTAGCCCGTCGGCGGATTGTGGTGAGGAGGTACTTTGACTGGAGAGATTTGGTTCGAAACTGATGCAGCCACTGTACTTTTACGGATAGGCTTTCAATAAGTCAGCAACTACCTGTGTTACACGAGATAAACAGGAGGAGATGGATACTTTATATTCTTGGGGGCGTTTGTGATTTATCCGTCAAGTTTTGTTGGGAAAAAGCAGCCGGAGAAGAGACGTCCTTCAGTTGTTGGAAGGAGAATGGACTGGAAGTATTTACATTGAATTCGCTCTTTCCAACCAACTTCCTGCTTTGGCTGGCTGAGGTGGATGAGACGAACACTACCTATTCATTAATATTATAGCGGAGCCGCCCATTACAACTAAAACCAGGGGCATCCAATCCAATGAATGTTGGGCCTGGGATTGGCTCATTACCACTAAGGGCAACTTCGATCCTGAATTTCAGTGAGAGGTTTTATCGCGAGATATGTACTTTGCTAGATGGTAGACAGTGAATTACAGCATGTCATTTTCGTAGTACCTATGCTAGAAATCAAACATCTGCGAAGGTCCTTGTTGAAGTGGATAAACCAGCTTCGAATATACCTAACACATTGTTGGTCACGTATGTATCGTATTCTCTGGGAGACTGCTCTTCAAAGATCGAGGGAAGCATACAGTTCAACAAGGAAAGCGGATTGTTTTGGTTGGTCAGACGTACGTGGCTGGGAGGACAAGTTAATCGTGAGTCACTGATAATTGCTCGGAGGTAGGTACATCGCTATTTCGTTATGTTATCCCTGAAGCCTTTAACCTCTTGCTTTGAACTCATTTGATTGGCTGTCGAGGTGATTTTTTAGGTTGCACATACTTCATGCCATCTGCAACTCAAACTGCACTACCCTGCGTCAGGCTCGGATCTCGCAAGTATTCCAACTCTGACATCCGTGTAAGAACAGCGATTTCGCATACTATCGTGCAAGTGCCACAGGAACCCAATGGGAGTAATGCCCATTCATATCTCTCTCAATTGAACAACCAATAGCTCTTGTGAAAAGCTTATCTCAGCAACTAACATCACACCCCACTTGCCCACCTGCCCAAAATCGAAGGAGGGGAAACGCTCATCGGCATAACATGTGTGAACAAGATTCTTACTTTGATCATCCTGTTTTCAACCTGCAAGGTTTCAATTTTAAGCTGCGAGTACCTGAGGAAGTCGATTCCTGGGCTACGGGGCTGTGAGATTAAACCCAAGGTTGATTAGATTCCTCTGCATTCATACTTTCTCAAACTTGTTGAACAAGCTTGAGCTCCTCATCTAAGTCGCCACTGGTTTCTCTGAACATAATCTCCAAATTCGAGAATGGCTCCCAAGCAGAAGATCATTATCGATACCGACCCAGGTAACTGTCATGTGCTTTGAGGCTGGAGCACCTAAATTCTAATATTTCAAGGCGTCGATGATATCCTGGCCCTGCTTCTTGCACTCAGTGCCAAACCGGAGGAGCTTGAGGTTCTGATGGTGTCCGTCACATACGGCAATGTCCCCCTCCAAAGGTAAATACACCTTTGAATTCTGTTCACTATCATGAATCAACACTAAAGACTACCTCAGCTGTCTCCGAAACGTTGTTTCTCTCTTCCACGTGCTTGGGAAAGAACTTGAGTGGAGGAAGTCTACTGGCAAACCCGAAGGCTTTGGAGCCATGAAGGCAAACAAGCCCATCGTGGCTGTTGGCCCTGACCACCCCCTTTGCGACGAGGAGCTGATGGCGGATTACTTCCGTAAGTACAGTAGCTGCCCAGGTAATCCGTTCGTTTCCTTTACTAATACGTGAACTTCTGTAGACGGCATCGATGGCTTGCATAATGTTCATGAGGCTCATCCTGATTTGTCTCCAGCCGAAACCTGGAAAGGCATCTTCAGTGATGGCGCCAACGAAGCCGGAGACTATTCTCCTTTCTTCACGCCATCCAAGGCGCCCTCTCACCACGAGATTCTCCGGATCCTCAAAGAGAACCCCGTGGACACTGTCTCCATCCTTGCAGTTGGTCCTCTTACCAATGTTGCCTTAGCAGCCGCAGAAGATCCCGAGACTTTCCTTCGTGTGAAGGAGCTTGTCGTCATGGGCGGTGCTGTAAATGTCGAGGGAAACTGTACCCCCGTGGCTGAATTCAACTGCTACGCTGATGCTGTCGCTGCTGCTCGGGTTTACGCACTCACCTCCCCCAAGCCGAGCTCCACGATGCCGACTATTCCCCAGGAGCTTTCAACTTTGAAAGCCTACCCAAACAAACTTTCCCGCCAGCTTAAGCTCACACTTTGCCCCCTCGATATTACTACCCCTCACTTGATTGGCAAGAACTACTTCAAGGAGAACATCCAGGCTCACGTCGAAGCTGGCAGCCCACTTGCTCGGTGGGTGTCACACTTTGTCACTAAATCCTTCAGCAAGATCGAGGATATGGAGGGTGATGAAAACGAGCCCGGTCTTTCGTTGCACGATCCCCTGACGGTATGGTATATGCTGACCCGAGATGATCCTAAGTGGAAGACACCCGAGAAACTGGAGGACATCCGTGTGGAGACCAGCGGTCAATGGACACATGGAATGCATGTCGTTGATCGTAGATTCAGAAAGAAGCCTGCCGAAGCCGCAGTCGCCCTCTCAGAAAACCCCAATGAGGACCCCCATATCTTGACTCTCGATGAGGTCCCTGGCGACGACCACGGTTGGCTGAGTGTCCTCAAGGGTAACCGTCTCAACCGTGTGATCGATTCTCCCGGACATGACATCTTCAAAGAAGTGCTCATGCAGCGCATCTTTGGATAGAGTCCAGGTTGTCGATCTTGCGTCAGCTTAAATAGTCAAATGAATCATCTCCAATTGTTGAAAGCATGTACCGTGGCGAAGGCCAAGATGAATTGTCTAAACTCCCTGAACTCGAACGCCTTGTGATCCTATCGATGCCGTGGAAAAGAAGCTTCCCAAACCTCCAGCAGTGGATGCTGTACCCCAAACAGAATAACACGAGAGAAAATGTCGCAGTGCGGACCGCTTTACGATGTTTCGAGTGTGTAGCCTATACGTGCTTTATACCGCCGATTGCTGAACCCTTGACTTCTGTCCAGTTGATGCTGTCGTCGAGCGCCTCATCTACGAGACCGATTGAGCATACGTTGTCGCCGCGGACGAGGTATAGACCTAAAGGCACTTGAGCGGAAGGCTCAGGATCGTCGGGCGTCCGGATAATTCGTTCCACGGCGTTGTTCAAGACCTAAGCACATGCCGTGAGCGTTTGTATGGTCAAGATAAGTAAGAGGGCACTCACCAGATTAGTTGTTTGGTCGCATGCTGCCAGAGTTCCGACAAGAATACGCGAATCGGCTGTCACGATCAGGACTTTCTCTGCGTTCTGTGTTAGTAAGCTGGTGAGGTAGGTAGTAGAGCTTGGGAACGGCGTCGTACTGTTGAGATATCCACCGAGTGTAGCCATGACGTCTGAATCTCCTCAGCGATATCGTGCTTGGGTTCTGAGTGTGGTATTAAAGGATATTGGCCAGCTATAGGGGTTGAAGTGCGTTGAAGGGAATTACTGGACTCGTTCAGTAGGTATCAGTTGAAGCTGTTTCGACAATCAATGTGGGTGACTGTGGTGGACTTTTTGGAGGAGCTCCCAGAGCAGAGGCACTAGACCTAATCGGGACTGCTTCCCCGACCAAAGCACACGACAAAGTTGCGATGCTGGGTGTTGGCGACGGATATGTGGTGTTTGTTACGGTTTTCAATACTTGACATTGGGTTGTGCATCTCTCTTGTATCATTATCCAATCTAACTACTAGGTAGATCGACTTGAACGCCACTTTATCTCCGAGGAACAAACAGCTTTGGATTCATGGGAGCAGCAACCTCTATCCTGTCTGTGCCTTAGGAAGCCACGTAGAAATCGACGAACACGAAAGTCGTAAGAAACCGCAGCACACGCAAGATCACAGGTCAACGGCGTGTGTATTTAGTAGCGGGAAACATACCGTAGGTACTCAATACTGAACTACACCTCGTTACATTTGCTTGCATCACGAAACGCTACGAACCAGAAAGTCGACCCTAAATGAAACCTGGAGATGATGGCATCCAACAATTTAGTACTGCTTCTGCATATACATAAGCAGGATGGATTCAAGAGCACGGCAACATCGTTCACCAGCGGAGCCACTCCTTACGAACATTGAGAAAGACCGTGTTTAGGCGTTGTCTCCTCCGACAGCCTGTCATTCTAGTGCACGCGAAGAACCGAAACACAGAAGAAACAGTGTCCATCTCATCTATTCTAGCGCCACGCACAAAAATGTCTTCTTCACTGCCCAGGACAAGCCCGAGCAAGCAATGAAAACCGAGCCCATGTAGTGTTCGCGTCACCTGGAGGCAGTGTAATACCAGGGACACTGTGGGCAGAATCATGTGCAAGCACAGAGGAAACTGCCCGAAAGCCAAAAATAGGAATAATCACGATTGATGTCCTTAGACATCTTTCAGAGATTAAACTGAAAAGAACAGATACTACACTTGATCTAAGCCAAAAGGCAAAGAGAGCTAAGGAGAAAAGGAAAAGAAAAAAGCGAAGCTTGAGCGGGACGCGACGAGATTTTATAGGGGAGGCTGAAGGCGGTGAGTGGAGCTGATTGGCAGAATTTCTGGCGAAGCCTGAGGCTCTGCGTTCAGTTTATTCAGTGCAGCGCAGGCAGCAAGCGAGCACTTGGGTCGGGGACGAGCAATGACTGAGGCAGCTACGTGTACGGGAAGGTTGACAGAATCTTGAAACAACCTATGGGTTCGACCAAAGGAAGAGAACTGGCAGGTATTACTTGTAGAAGCTCGGGGTACTTGGCATATCTTGGTATCCGAAGGGTGTAGTATAAAATGTCCTGAAGGAGCCTTATTATACATTTACTTTTACAATAATAATAATGGCAAAGAAGAAATGGACTGGGAATGATAGGTCAGACAATAAAGTATGTGGCATCTGGAAAATCGAGAGATTCCTGACGAGTGGGAAAAGGGAAGTCAGACGAATTCAATATACCAACACCACCCACAACCACTCGTGGTTCTCGATCCCTAGGGTATCTACAAAAGCACGTGATAATATACAGTAGATACAAGTGCTCTCCTTAGCCACAGACGCGAGGCAATATGCACGATTTCTTTTCAATTCTGTACTTGAATGGGCGTCGTCTGCCGCTATCTATCAACCTCCCCCGAGATATATCCTCGATCATGAGCTAAAAACTAAGTGCAGCAGCAGAGCACGTCTACCACCTACATCCAAACGCCGTATCCTGGGAGCATCCTCCCGAACGTTTACCTGCTCTACCAGATCCAGCCTTTTGCCATGCGTAAATACCTATCAGCCTTCTCACGTAAGCGGGTGTTAACTCACGGACTAAAGGAAACCTATAAACGCCTCTTTGTCCCGTACTCTACAAATAGTGTATTGCTGTATTGTGTTGCATACAAACCGCAACCTTGGTATCAATCTTCAACTAGTTCTCCCTCTTCATCTTCCGAGAGTTTAGCTCGTTTCTCCGCTCTGTCGCTCTGTTCCTCGCCATCGTCAGGCTCTCTTCGCTTGAGTGGTGACCTTGGAGGTCTTCCGTTCTCGTCATGCCGAGACGGAGAACCCTCGTCTCTCTCTGGATATCGTCCTTCACCATCCTGAGCCGCGCCGTTGACTCTAGAGTTTGCACCAGGGCTGCGACTCGCCCGGTCAACTTCCAAGGGGGTACCGGTCGTTGACGACAACGTGTCTGGTTGGCTCAATAGAGTATCACCGCGTTTTCTGGTGTTCTGGAGATGGAATGCTGGTGATGGCAGCGACGGGTTCTGCTTTCTAAGCGGATTCTCCGTGTAAAACTGGCGCATCACCTCGATAGCATGAGAACAAAGGACCTCGTCACCCTTGAGGAGCTTCCACCAGGGCTCGCCATTGATGTCTTCAATTTGTTGGTTCGCATATATGCTCGCAAAGAAGATGGCGCTGATGGCAACATCTCGAGGTCCTATCAACAGAGGGATCGATGTAAGGCAAGCATCATTGCAGAAAGCCCAGGCCGCTTGCCGCAGATTCTTGTTATGCACTATTCCAAGCTGATCGAGCAACTTAAATAAGTGGTGGTAGGGGTTGTCCACCATCAGATCGAAAGTGAGTTGCTCTAGCATGACCTCTTCGTATGTGAGAATACTGTCTCGCCATCGCCAGTACTCTTTGCTCTGCTCATCAATAACGAGCTTCGCGTTCTTTTGTGCAACTTTGGCTACGGCGATAATGATGTCCTTTGTCTTGCGGCAGTTCTCTTCGGTCTTGTTGGCTAGAAAGAGGGCCGTTGCTGCGATGTTCTTGATTGTGGAAGTTAGCATATAGAAAAGAATTGCATGCTGCTCAGTCAAGAACAGGCTTTCACTGCTCCAGGGAGACATTGAAATTGTAAGATCAGGTGGGAGAACTCACGTAATGATGAATTCCACCCTTTTCTTGGACCATATGGCAGCGCATGAAGAACCGATGAAAGAATACTCCAGCTACCCATAGCGTAATCTGAGGGAGATCCAACATGACGCCCGCCTGGTAGATGAAGTTGACGCCCTTGGCCCTGCGCATCCTCTCTTCCGCCGGCGAAAGACCCTCGACTATGCTAGGTGTACTTCGCACTTCGTCCGACGTAAAGTTCCATTGGTTAAGAACAGCTACTGGAGTTTGCGCACCGGATCGGGCTGGTGATTCTTGGGGTTGTCGGGCTTGTGGTCGGGGGGGAGATGTTCGTGTCGAGTGCTGCGGAGGAGTTGGAACTGCTGGAGGAACGGTATCGCGACGCCGGGGAGATCGTGATCTCGAATCGCGCTCAGGTCGAGGGTTTGCAGGTAGGGTTGGGGGTTGATACCCTTCCCTGGGAGGCCTGTAGCGATCGATACTCGCCATGGCCAGTGGTCTTGAATCAGGATAACGATACTTGTAGCGCTGATAAGGAAATGGCTCCTAGGAGAGGGTTGCGTGGGTCTGAGAAAGGGGTGCCAATGATTAACGCACGTAGATGCGAAGTTGAAAGTGATGCGAAGTCCAAGTTAGCCGGCACTGCAAGGAACCTGATCTAAAGGAAGTTGGCGTTTGACAGCAGGGGCAACAAACTAGAGCCGAATTCGGGTAGCGTTATCTAATCACAGCACAGGAGGGTGAACACATGATCCTCCAATGGGTGATAGTAACACCCAACTCAACGGATGAAACAATAGGAACTCTCCACTTTGGATGAATAGGAAAAGGCCGGCTTTGGATGATTGTTGGACTGTTGGTGCTTGCTTGCCTGGTCATTCTTCGGTTTTTATTTATTCTGGCTACCTATTATTATGAATTTTAGGGGTATCTCACAGTAGCTTTTGTTTGTCTTATTCTACCCAGATCTATTCTTCGTCAGCAATGCCCTGACGTTAGACTCCCTCGCCATCATTGCGACCCCATAGTTTGACTGTGCGATCATGGCCTCCACTGACAATCCACTTGCCGTCCCTGCTATAGTCGACGCTGGCAACTGGGCCTGTATGGCCGCTGAGTGTTTGCACCAGTGTCCAGTCGTCTGCCGAGAAGATCTTGACATTTCTATCAAAACCGCTTGATATGAAGAAGGTGCCCGACTTTTTAGGTAGCTGTGCACCCTTATCATCAACACCAGGTGGAACACCAGTGAGGGGGTCGTCGAGACCTTTGAACCAACGCATATCAGAGACGGCACTGGTGTGCGCACCAATACCGCCTGTCCTTTGCACCTTTCGAACATCCCAACACTTGATCCAGCCATCAGCTGAGCCAGATAGTACCCTGTATCCATCAGAGCTCCAGTCCAGCGCATGGATGGGTTTTATGTGTCCGTCAAGATGTCCATCCAGGATCATGACGGTACGTCCGGAACGTAAGTCCCAGATTCTACCTATGCTGTCCAGACCAGCACTTGCGAGTAAGGATCCGTCAGTGTTGAAACTAACAGCGTAGACACCTCTTGAGTGACCTTCTTGAAGAAGAACCTCTGCGGTTGTTTCGACATCCCAAAGACGCCACGAAGTATCCTCAGAAGCAGAGGCCAGATAACGTCCAGATGGATGGAACTCGATACGACACACTCGCTGTGAATGTCCTTCGAGTGTGGACAGGGGAGTATCTTGGTTCAGAGACCATAAATGAATCGAGCCCTCGGCACCGCCTGAGGCAAGGTTGACGGCGTCGGGCGAAACGTTGTGTTCTGGCAGGGTAGATCCGGGAAACCAAGACAAGCCGCTAATCTTGTTGGTGTGGCCGCGGAAGGTTGTCTTTTGGTTCAAGCTTGGTATTTCGACCAGCTTGACTTGCCCACCCCAGTTGCCTACAGCGACCAACTCGCCGTTGGGAGATATGCGAGTCATGCTGACATGACGTTCGCCAACCGTCTGACTGCCCTGGAGTTCGAATGCTTGTAATCTCTCCTTGACTTGTTTACGAAACTTGACTTGGGTGCGTAGCGGAATCGTAGATTCGGCTTTCTGAAATTCGACCCTCTTCTTGGCTCGCGGCAGAGAGTATTCAGCAAGCTTTAGCCGCGCCTGTAGAAGTTCAGGCCCACCTCTTGAGTAGAACTCCTCCTCCTGCTCCTCCTCTTGATCCTGGTCTCCAGCGTCCTCCATCGTAATATCACCATTTTCCAAGCCTGTCATCTCTGCCTGGATGGTAAGAAGCTCCCGTAATCGATCCCGACGATCAACAAGTGCCTCTCCGAATAGAGTGACTGGTTCTCCCATCTCCCGAAGCTTTGCGCGGACTCGAGTATCATCGGTAGGGACTGCTATCGTTGCTGCGAGGCGCTTGCGATTGAATTGGCTGAGGATTGCTGAAGCCTTTTCAGATGGAACACCTGTTCCGCCCATTGGAATATCGTAGTCATGGTCATCGGGGACATCTTCCAGTGCGATTCCTTGAGGCTCGGCATCCTCGACGTACGCCTGCCGCGATGGGTGCATCATCTTGGCTGGAGATGGCCAAACGCAGGTAGATGATAGCTTCGCTTATGCACGAGCAGTGAAGAGTTTGATGATGGCTGTTGTTGTATATGAGTTTTTTCTTTTTCTTTTTAACAGCTGGAATTAAAGGTGTCGGATTTTGTCAATCAAGGGCTGATGCTATGGTTGCAGCCTTGCTGTTTGGCGCGCGATCTTGGATTGGTAGATGTGAAATTTCCCAGACGCGACCTTGGAGCCGCATATTGTGTCGGCAGTTTATTTCGCCGGTGGCCGACGATGGCCTGGGCCTACGTCAACCTGGGAGTTATTTATGCTAAAAATGTATTTAAAAGGAAAAGAAGAAGTAGATCACTATTGAAAGAATAACGAATGAATAAATAAAAAAGCCCATACTATGTATCTCTTACAACACATGTTTCATTTTACCCTTCATGTTATTCTGCCTTTAAAGGTAGTTGGGAGGTAAGGTTAGTTAGTACTAATATGCATGCCTTAGTAGTAGTTAACCAGTCCTATATTTTTCACCCTGGTCTTGGCTGGGTTAGCATCCAACGTTTAACTGGGCCCTCAAAGAATCACAAGCTAAAAGTTTAACGAAGACCAACCATTCGCTTTTTGCGGGATCGATCACCGCATGGCCCAGGCCTGTCAGGTTATTGGTGATGTCAGTGTCTCAAGACTCTCGGTCATCTTTCATGCCTTCTGATGCTGACATGAAGAACAGAATCTGGCAGACGAATGAGAAAGTGTCACGTTCAATGTTTGTTCGCTGCCTCCTGTCGACAGCACGGGGTCAGTCAAGGGAGCAACAAAGTCCTTGCTCAACAGCCACAAATTAAACAAAAAGGGGCAAATATAATTATGGTTAATGCGACAATGTTTTCACACACTCCTCAAGTCTCACGGTCCATGTCTTATATTTCGACTCGAGCTAGTGAATTCCGGATTCCAGCAGCCAGGTTCGACAATCTTGATGCAGTGCATCCCCTGAACTTTCATGAGTTGTGCTAGTCCCAGGGGTTATTTTTATGAATAACATCCAATCTTGAGTGGTAGTTTGGTTGTAACACCCGCCTGACTAGGCCCCCCCCCCCCAGCCTTTAATTCCTCCCCGCGTTCCAAGTGGACGCTCGGGCTATGAGGACAAGGGGTTTGATTGAAGGCAGGCGACGGCCCAGCCGATACCCAAGGCGGGCTGAATCATACATACAGCCAATGCAAGTCCGCCTAAAAAAAGCCCAAAAAATCGCGGAGTTACAGCGCACCTGCTGAAATGGGCGCAGGGCTATGGCCACCAAAAAAATCCTTGTTTTATTTTTCTTACTTGATTTAATACCAAAAGGACCCGTTCTTTGTCCATTCTCTCTCTCTTCTTTCTCTTCACACCACACTTGGTGAACACCAGTTCAACATACCTACCCACGACACCTATCCACTGCCAAATGCATATAGCAAAGTCTGCCGTCTTCCGTACTTCTTTCTTCCGATACCAGATGCGTGTCGCGAACTTCTACGAAATCGAGCGTCACTTCGAATCACAGCCCCGCGCAGATCCGGAGCGCCGACGAGGATTCCCTTGAATACCACGACTATCTGCACTTGTCCACTGTCTGAGCTGGGCGAGTGCTGCGTGGTGTAGTTATCAGAGCATAACCGTGCCGTTCCCAACCCCCCGAGTCCCGGACCACCACTTTAAATACCGCCCACCATGATAAGCCAGGCACCTGCCGCGGTCACTACCGTCCGCGGATTCCAGACTACACCTGCAACTTCGGGCGACGAAGACTCGGACCACGGACACAGCGAGGCCCCTACTCCGCGGCGCAAGACCCCCGGCCGAAACCTCATGGTCAATGATGTCGTGAGCGCCAACTGCAGCCCTACCTTCCGCGCCCATCCCTCGCCCGCCATGTCGGGCATCGCCAAACTGCGAATGCAGATGGAGCCTCTGAGCCTTGATGGAGGGTCGCCATGCCACTCCATGAGTCGTGCTGGAAGTCAACAGGGTCTGGCACTCGAGTTTCGAAAGCAAATGATCAGTCGTACGCACAGTCGAGAGGATGTTCGCAGCGAGGCTGGTAGCGAGATTTCAGACAGCTCTATTAGTTACGAGGTTAACCTCGAGCACGATTTTGCTAGCGAGAGTGTTCGAGAGCGTAGTGGATATCTCGAAACCCTAGAGGGCGGCCTTGTGCCAAACCGTAAGATGACGTCGGAGGACTTTGAACAGCTGCGATGTCTCGGCAAGGGTACCTATGGTACTGTATTGCTCGTCAAGCAACGCGCGACCGGGAGACTCTACGCCCAGAAGCAGTTCAAAAAGGCCTCGCTTGTCGTCCACAAGAAGCTCGTTGAGCAGACCAAGACTGAGCGACAGATTCTTGAGTCCGTCAACAGACATCCATTTGTTGTCAAGCTGTTCTATGCCTTCCAAGACCAAGAGCAACTATACCTAATTCTTGAATACGGACAGGGCGGTGAGCTCTTCACCCATCTAAACACCGAAAAGATGTTCTCGGAGGACGTGGCAGCATTCTACATGGCGGAGATGCTTCTAGCCATTTCTCACCTGCACAACGATCTCGGCGTGGTCTACCGCGATCTCAAGCCGGAAAACTGCCTTTTGGACGCTGAAGGCCATCTCCTCCTGACTGACTTTGGCCTTTCCAAGGTCTCGGTCGACCAGAATGAGAGCTGCAACTCGATGCTGGGAACTGTCGAGTACATGGCGCCCGAGGTGGTCCTTGGAAAGAAGTATGGAAAGGCAGTCGACTGGTGGTCGTTTGGAGCCCTCGGATACGACCTGATGACTGGAAATCCGCCTTTCCGTGGCCAAAATCACGCCAAGATCCAAGACAACATTGTCAAGCAGAAGCTGGTTCTTCCTTATTTCCTGAGCCCTGATGCCAAAGACCTACTCACCCGACTTCTTCGCAAGGACCCCAGCAAGCGTCTCGGTGCTGCGATGCCCAAGGATCTGACGACGATGAAGAAACACCGGTTCTTCCGCAAGATTGACTGGAAGAAGTTGGCGGAGCGCGAGCTTGAGCCACCAATTCAGCCCATGATCACGGACCCTGAGCTAGCCGAGAACTTCGCCCCAGAGTTTACGGAGCTGTCCATCAGCCCGGTGCTACCAAACAAGGAGGCCTGGCCTCGAAGTCTTCCTAAGGATGAGCTCTTTGGAGGATTTAGTTTTGTTGCATCTTCAAGCCTGTTGAATGAAGATCGATTCGCCGCTTTTGCCCACACCTGATTGAATACTGTCGGGAGGAGAGAAATTGCGACTATAGAATATAGAGACAGGGGAACGGGACTTGATTGAGAGGTATAGGTGTTATTCAAGATGCTTGCGTATTGATTAGTGCGTTTTTTTTGTTTTGTTTTTTGCGTTACCTAGGTACAAAAAGAGTAGCTATGTACCTCCGTACAACAAAGACAGGGCCTCAATGGCCGTTAGAAGGTACTGTAGTATCTGTTAAGTCAGTCTGGTTGTAGATTTCAATAGAGTTTTCGTTTCTATACTTGATCCTTGCCATCGACTAGGGTGTTAATAACTGCCCGAAACGTGCAAACAGGCTGGGCAAGTGACAAATAATGGATTGGGGCTATGAAGCCCATGATTAGCCTGGGGCTGAGCTGACAGGCTGGTATTTGTTGGGTTGTAAGAGCATGACTGCGGCTTCGTACTTGGACGAGTAATGCGGTTGTTGTGATGACTAGGTTGTCTGTCAGTCAAAGAGATGGAGAAACCAACGACGGAAGGACTTGATCTCACATAATCTGGAATAACATGCAGAAGGGTGAGATTGAGACACTTGAGCAGGTTTGTCTGAGTACCTTGGCTATTGGTGCCATATGTACGCGTCAACTAAACTTAAGAATAGATAGCGGCTTCAAAGGCTCAGTTATCGGAGGAATAAGTTGCATCGATGGGTGACAACTACAACGCCAACATCTACAAGCTTAAACGAATGCGTCACAGACTAGAGATCGGCGCGATCATCACATCAGACCACGATAACAGTGACAGACTGCATGAATAAATGTTAGAGTGCATCTGCAACATGAAATGGAGGGCCGCGCAATCATCATGTACGAGGCGTAGACTATTGCATGCCATCGACTGAGACGATACTATCAGACTGCATCTGCGTTTCTTGGCATCATCGACGAAGCTGCTTTGTGATGATCGAATAATCAAATCCTAGTACGAAAAGATTAAGGTGCTTCGCCTTATTCGGAGAGAATTAGAGTAGAGAATAAGCTTTGGTTTGGAAGAGCTGACGTATTCACGAGGCCAGACCCTTGTAGCGTCGTGTTGCAAATTGGGACAATGTCATTGGGCTGAAGCTTGGTTATAGTACCCGTTTTGGGGGTAGCCGTGGGCCTGGGAGAGCCCGGAGAGTGGGAGAGAATTGTTTATGCGACCTCATCAAACAAAATACGATACTGCCAATGGATAGACTCTGACGTGGACCTCTGAGGCTATTCACACGTTGAAACCTCGGTGCTCCACGTGGGATAACGCTGCTGCCGTGGGATGACTGTCTGATGTCGGATTGACCAATCTACCCGAGAGAGAAGCATAATCAGATCTTTTACCAGATTTGGGCGCCTAGTCAAAGAAGAGAGTCTTCCCGACAGCCCAGATCTCTCACCTGCGGAGACATCCCTGTAAGGGTCGGCCGCCATTTCTTTCAGTCCTTGCAAGCCTGTCACCACAGCCTTTCTCAGTTGTCGTATGCTCTGGCAGTCTGGGCACCCATCATATGGAGCAGTTGAGCGCGTATTCGAACACCAAGAGGTCTACTGAAACAGAGGAGGCCGCTCCCTCTTGTTCGGATAACGGATAGAAAGGCACACCATCACACCTTTCCAACGGCGACAGTTTCAGCATCATGATGTCTCGACTGAAGGAAATGTGCCGTTGACCAATCGTTCGGCCGTCGTGACTGTGCCCTGAAGCCCTTAAGCGGGCAAACTGCCGCCATCTCGGCACTGAATCCCGGGATGGCTTAAGCCTATTCACTGGCGTTGATAGCGTTGATAGCATGGATAGCTAGCTGTCTGGGCCGTGGCAGTGTGAGAGAAACCTTAACACATTTCATCTCATGCTTGACAAGGATTAACCAGGGCGGATCCGACAAAAGAGCTGACGACAACATCGATCCCTTCCCTTGGGTCCAAGCCTTGGGCTTAACTTGCTCGAGGAATCCGTCCGTTTGAGCCAGACTAACTAATGGCGGCACTTGTAATGTCATCTGCCGGGTCCCTTTGGTAGTATTCAACTTCGTAAATCGTCCCGTACCACCGGCACCAGGCTTTGTATCGTACAGCACTGCCGTGGCTTTGCGGCGCGTAGCGTCTGTGGCCCAGTGGACGATCGTCTCAATATAGGAATGCCCCCCTGGTCTATGTCCAGTTGTGCTTTCTTTGTGCTTATTATATTTAGTACTTTCGTTGTCCCCCTCATGTAAGATTCCAATCTCCTCACTCGCAGTAAAAATTAATTCCCGTATCTCTTCACTTCATCTGTCTCTGTTTCGTTCCCAATAATACCATGAAGTCAACTTTCAGCACATCATTAGCGGTGCTTTGTAAGTCGCTCCCATCAACTCAACGCACCACTCCCCCCTCCCAGCTAACAATTCTCCTTCAGCTGCTGCAGGCAGTGCACTTGCTATCACATCTTCTTTCTGCCCGGACAATGGCGACGTCTGTTTCCGATGGGGTGTCCCTGAGGCTTCTGCCAGCGCGGGGTCTGGTAGCTTTTACTTCCAGATCAAGGCACCAACATCCGCACAATGGGCAGGACTAGGCACTGGATCCCAAATGGCCGGATCTGATATGTTCATCATTTACCAAGACGGCAGCGGCAATGTCACTCTGAGCCCAAGGAGAGGCGTCGGAGAGGTAATGCCCAATTACGCCAAGCGAAGCGGACTCGAGCTCCTCGACGGTTCTGGAATCAAGGACAAGCAGATGATCGCCAACATTCGATGCAACAACTGTATTGACCTTAGTCTCAAGGGCACGAGCTCGTGGATTGCAGCTTGGAAGAATGGAAATTCCCTGGATTCGACAAGCATGGAGGAGCGCATCTCTGAGCACGACAAGCACGTGGATTTCAGTGTTGACCTTGCCAAAGCCACAATGAGCTCTGACAGCAACCCATTCACCGACAGCAACGAAAATACCAACTCGAACTCTGGCTCTAGCTCTGGCGGTGCCGTGACACAAAACGGAAGTGGCAGTAGCCCCAGCAAGACTGTTCTGCGAGCTCACGGTATCATCATGTCGATTGTCTTCATTGCTGGATACCCTCTGGGTGCAATCCTTATGCCCATGCTTGGAAAGTGGCTCATCCACGCGGGCTGGCAAGTTGTCATGTTGCTCCTCATGTGGGTTGGATTTGGCCTCGGATACGTATATGCTCGTGATGGTGGCTACGTAAGTTCTCCCCTTAGATGCGCTCGCATCGGAACCTGTCTAGTCTATCAGTACTAACGTGAGACTTTAGTGGGGAAAACAAGCTCACACAAGAATGGGCACTGCTGTTTGTGCTTTGATGACCCTGCAGCCTGTCCTTGGTTACATGCACCATCGGTACTTTGTGAGCCACCGCAAGCGAGGAGTTGTCAGCCATGTTCACATCTGGTTCGGTCGAGCCCTCATCATCGTCGGTATCGTCAACGGAGGCCTTGGTCTTCAGCTTGCCAACTCATCCACTGCGTACATCATCGCATACTCCGTCATTGCCGGTATCGCTGCCATTCTCTACCTGGCTGCTGCCTTTATTGGTGAGAGGCGAAGGAACGCTTCTCGTGCCAAGCAAATCTCTCCACAGATGTCTCAGGAGGAGGCACGATAAACTGTCTCGTCAACCTAAAAGAGGAGTAATATGGCGGAACTGTAATGCTTAGAAGGTGTTTCGGATATCGGGACTCGTGAATTGTGATACCATAGATTTTCGGCCCATCGGGGCTGGATCTGATAATTGGCAAGATGTTTTAACTGCGATGTCAATCGTTCTCTTCTTTTTCTTCTTTGTTACCTTGGAAATCCTTTTTTTAACTTAGCATATACCATATCAATAAACTCGATGAAAGGATTCGATCAAACATTTTTATTGGCCGTTGTGTTGTACAACCTGGTTAGCATGAACTTTGGAAGCTGTTGCTTCATTGACATTCGATATAGCAAATTGCGACAACTGGAAAGCGCTAAAAGGAGTGCGGCAATAAGCAAGACTCTATCAGTCTACAGTAGTTGGATATTTTCTCTCGAACAAATTGAGCATTGAAATCCATACTGACTGATCTCCGTGTAAGTGAATAGCCCAAGCAGAGAGGGTCCAATGCAACATTCCTACATATATCGATCGATCCTGACCAATCACACCTCTCAAATGTCACGTGCGATCGATCCGTGATGCTCCGGTAGCCGTCCAACCTGAGGCACCAACTCCACGATAGCAAGGCCGAACCGCTCTAACCGGGGGCGAAGACGCATGGTCCAGTGCAACCTCTCACGATTTTTCCCCCCAAAACCCTCAATCGACCTCGCCCATCTCCCCCGGAGTTACTCCTTCAATTGAGCCACCACCAGCCATTCAAAATGCTCATTCAACTCTCCAGGGCTTCGGTGAGAACAAAAGTCAGGCCCAGGCGATAAAAAATACTAATGGTTTTATAGCGCGCTCGCTCCGCTGTTGCGGCTGTTTCTCGTGTCGCCAGACCCAATGCCGTTCAGGTGAGGGGCTTCATTGCTCCCACTGTCTCCCGGAAAGGTAAGACTCTATCTACGCTGCTCTATGCTTCTCGGTCAATGCCTTTGGGTGTCGCGAATACATCGTCTCGACCACCTATTTCTCCCGGTCGGATCTGTCCCTCTATACCCGAATCTGCACTCCACCTAAGCTCCGACGTCGCCAAACAACCAGCATCAAACAATCTGGGTTCGAACTCCGTTTGGCTATATAATCTAGCGTCTCTCATCAAAATTGACAAGCCGTTATCCGATCAGCTCAAATATTATCTAACCGAGTCAACGTCCACTTGCTGACATCATACCTTCACAGCCGACTTCGTCCAAGAGCTTTATCTCAAGGAACTCAAGGCCTACAAGATCCCCGCCGTTAAGGAGTCCGATGCTGAGGGCAACGTCCAGACCTTCAACGTCCCCAAGACACCTGCCTCCCCAGAGGAGACCGACCTCGCCGGCAACCTGAAGGAGTACGAGAGCATGGCCGTTGAGATTGAGGGCCAGGACAGCTCTGCCCAGTCTGGCACCCCCGAGGTTGCTGACTGGCTTGAGGCCGAGGAGGAGGATGAGCCTCACCACTAAAGCGTTTTTCTTAACCTTTGGGAGCACAGAGGCTACCCTGACCGCGGCACATTTTTGGGTGTCATTTCTCACCGCCTAGCGCCGCCGTTCATGGGATAGCAAAAAGAGGGTGGTTGACACCAACTCACCCCCGAGAGGAAGAGCCGGAGCGATCAAGGAGAAAGAAGAAGCAGAAGCAAGTGGATTGGGGACAAGAATCCTGTGTACATTTTCCTAAAAATCAGCCCTTTTTTCCGGGTGCTCGTAGGAGCTAATTGCGAAATGCGAACGTCAAATGAAGCACAAGCAACTTGTTTTAACGATCATTTCCAAGTGACTCTACATATATTTCATTGCGTGTAGAACCTCGAAACCATATGTCTATCTCCTGGTGGTATCTGATTAACCGTGCCTCCACGTCTCAAGCTGCCGACCAAACTTTGCAGGGCATATGCGGATCAGCCTTGCATGCCTTCTAACATCGATGATGTATCCATGACTTCAACTTCCCTCGAATACTGTCATATAATCCAATACCATGCATCGTTCATCCCTCAAGCTATGCTGCACTAGCTCTTGGCTGGCTATCGACGTCAGGTGGCAATCAACGTCATCGACAGCCACAAGACGGACAAGGCTGGTAGGCTAGGCTCGAACTCTTCCATAGGCTACTCTGTCCAACAAGGACAAGTCTAGCATAAAATGAGAGAGGCCGATTTTCCTTCCGGGACCTTTCAAGAATAGCTGTGGCATTCTCATTTCATTACTCATATGGCCCTCCTGTTACTGCTGGGAATCAAACTAGGGGGAAATGACCCTCAACGGAGGGATCGACCAAAATAGACTTGATCCTCCTATTTTTTGTCTCTCGTTCTCTCTCTCTTCTCATTTTCCACAACCATAAAACGCCATCAGTCCCGTACAGTTCGACGATCAATGCAATGCAATACCAGCCGACCCCGATGCATACAATTCCACAAATTAGACATCCGTAACCCACATGCAAAACTGGGGAAGAAGAGGTGAGGTTTTTTAGTTTTGCGAAATATTACTTTTTGCTTTCTGTATGACACGTAGAGATAGATCAATCTCCAGCATGGTTGAAACGCTGTGGAGCTTGACTTGAATAATACTGCGCAGGAAAAAGGAGTTGCCGCATTATACGTCAAAGTGAGAACCACCCACCATGTGCTCATCATGTCCAGTCTTCATGATCCCGCTCATCCGGTTTGCCTTCCTGAGGTCAATGTCGTCGAGATTGTCCCAATCGTCGTTATCGCGGTTCCTGTGATGTTGTCCATCATCCATATCTTCATCAACGAGTCCTGCTCTGTCTCGCATATGATCATCTAATGCGCTTTCGTCAACAAACGTGAAGCCTTGGAAGTTGGCCTGAACGGAAGGAGAAAGAGGAGTTGAAGCGGCATAGCCTCGGGCCAACGCAGCCGCACGTTCGTTCAGAGAGCCATTCTGATCCAGCGCGGTCGTGAATTCGGGATCGAAGTATGAGACGTCTGTCTCAGACTTCAATTTGGGTTTGAAAGGTGGAGTGATAAGCTTCTTGGAGAGAAGAGTCCAATCGACATCGGCAAAGAAGGGGTGTCTCTTCAGCTCCTCGGCGTCGTCGGTCGCACCTAGTCTGTGCTTGGGGTTTCTATTGAGGAGTCCCTTGACGAAATTCCTTCCTTCCTGAGAAAGGGTATCTCGAGGAAACCTCACCTTACCGAAAGCAATATTCTTATACATTTGCTGCGTATCTTCGGCATAGAATGGGCTCCAGCCGCAGCACATCTCAAAGACCAAAACTCCAAGCGACCAGAAGTCCACCATCTTGGTGTAGCCAGATTCGTCGAGCAAAACCTCGGGCGCAAGGTATTCGGTTGTTCCACAGAAAGTGTTGGTAGTGTCATTCTTTGTGAGATTGGCCTTGGAAAGACCAAAGTCACAAAGGGCGATATGTCCGTTAGCATCCAAGAGGATATTCTCTGGCTTCAGATCCCGGTATACAATGTCATTATGATGAAGGTGCTGAATGGCCAAGATCAGTTCGGCGATGTAGAACTTGGCTCGCTTCTCGTCAAACCGACCCTCTTTCTGTAGATGCCAAAACAGCTCACCTCCAGACATATAATCAGTAACGAGATAAAGTTCTGATGGTGTCTGGAAAGAGAACTTGAGACCAACGATGAAAGGGGAGTCGGACATGGCGGTCCGAACCAGGATATTTCGTTCTCCCACGGTATGGGCAACTTCCTTCTTTTGCACAATAACCTTCTTCTGCAGAACCTTCATGGCGTAAATGCGCTGAGTATCCTTTTTTCGCACTTGATACACCTGACCGAAAGTGCCCTTGCCGATGAGTTTCAGAATCTCGAAATCAGTGGGGCCAAATTGCTTCCTCTCTGCTCTGTGATAGATGGCCTCGAGGAAGATCTCACCGGTTGGCGCATTTTCTGCCATGGTATCAGCATGGCCCTGCAGCTGGAACCAGCCCTGGACAGTGGCACCGGGATCCTTGCTGGCCTGAAAATCAACATGGCCGAGAAATTCATCGCCCGTTGCCCCATGATCATAAACCGAGACGTCAACCAGCATATCATAGTCCACAACATCGCTACTCATTGTCAGTAATGAATCTCAGACACAACTGTCCACAGAAGGCAACTTACAACTCGGCTTCGGCATCCCATTTTGGGTTGGTGAATGTAAGCTGACCTCCGGATCGGTTACGGAACGAGCCGTAGTCATTAATGCTGGTGTTGCTACTTTGCCTGCTCCTCATGGGAATAGCCAAGGGACGCCCAGAGTCACTGCCTGATCGCTGGATAGGGATACCACCAGCTGCCGGAGGTGGCTCAACACTAAGGTTATCGTCCTCATCGATGTGGTGGGGACCCCCAGAAATGAGCTCACTACGCTGGAACACCACAACAACATAAGGGTCCCGACTCTTCCTAAGCCCACGAGCTTCATTGATCTTGATTGTTAGCTTTCCCTTGGCGGCAGGCGCCTGGGCACCGGCAGAACTCCTTGGAGTCTGAGTACCGCTGACTTCAGCACCGTCATGACTGGTCCTCCCGGAGGATGGGGCTCTATCGGAGCCAGATGGTCGAGCAGCCGACATTGCTCGAGTAGGAGTCGAGTTGCCGCTCTTGAACGTCATACGAGTTAGCTCCTTGAGTCCATTAAGAAAATGCCACTTGCCGGGGGCAGCAGCTGAACAGGCGCCTGAACTTGTACTGGGCTCAGGATGCGAAGGAATAATGGAGTCTTTGGCAGGTGCTGCGTTTTTGGAGGAGTCAAGTTCAGGTAGTGATGGGTCATTGGAAGTTTGAAAGTGGGTGGTGGTGAATGGTGAGGCTGTGGGTTTCTTGAATTGTGACTGCTGTGTAAGAGACTTTTGCTCGACGGCAGCCCTGCCATGCACCCCTGAGTCTACAGAAATCATGTCCTGGGAGATAGAACCCCCCGAAGACGAGGGCTGAGAAGTGGGTGGGGTTGGGTAGGGGTCCGAAAGGTTATGCTCATCCCGCTGAGTGGTACTTGGCATAGAACCAGGACGCTCATGTTGAAGAAGCGAACGATCCAAAGCCGAGTACTCACAGCGGCGAGGAGAGCCTTCGGTGTGTGCCTGCAACTGCAGGCCGGCTGGTGGAGTGGGCACAACTGGAATTCGGTCTAGAGTGGTATCACTCTGTGACGAATTGGGATCTGACAAAGGCGTAGAAGGGTATTTACGAACCTGGCCGAAGTAGCTCATGATTCCTGGTAAGCGTTTGTCCTGTAGATCGGGTTGAGGTGTAGCTACACCGGATCGAGGAGTTTCGAGACCAATGTGATCGGCGCCATCCTCGTCCGCCGCAGACCTGACGTTTTTGTTAATAACCCCATGCATTTTTGTAAAAGATTTCCAGTGAGTGAATAAATGCTTCTACGCCGAAGCAGCGGCGCGGGGGAAAAAACAAAGTGGGAACACTAGTTCATGACGGTTGCCAAGCGCGTCAACTAACTAGAGGGTAAACAGGGTAAGGGCCGAGAGGGACCACCAGAGGAGATGAGATGGGCAACAACAGAGGTGGACTCTGACGATGCGACTATGACGAGAAAAACACGGAATGGGAAGGTCTTTGGGACTCTTGGTAGCCAGTGGTGTGTTCGCGCCGGTGTGGATGCGGAAGAAGCGCCAGGACCAGCGAGCGAGCAGCAGAGATTAGGATGGGATGCGAGGCCTTGCCGAGAGCGGCCGTGTAAGACGAACAGTGAAGGGACCAAGTGGAGAGGCCCAATACTTGAATCAGAGTGGAAGAAAGGACGATGACGAGATCAATTCTTTCCCGCGAGTAAAACTTCGCTTTGCGGCCGGGGTCGGGCTTGTCCAAAAAGCTTCCTTTTCTCTGAGGACTTTTGCCCAAAATTATTTGGACCGGGAGCAAAACGTGGAAAACTGAAGCTGATAGCGGGGCCGAACGCAGGGACTGACTCCGAGGCTGGGCAGCCTTTGGATTGGGCCCAATCACAGTTGGAGCGAGTCAGACCTGAGCTTGCAAAGTTGCAACATGGTCCTTGTGAGGAAAAGGAAAAAACAAAGTAACTAAAAGACGACCTGTCGCTTGCAGGGGAATGCGAATGCCACAGTAGCCATTGATTGCTCATGTGCTTTTTTGTTCGTTTAGAACAGGCTGTATCCAATTTTAAAGGCTGCAAAACGTATTTTGAGACAGCGGCGGCGAATGCTCGGTTCCACTGATTGGTGTTTGCAAGCTTCTGTTGTAATGTCGTGTTTCCCATGGTTGCCAGGCTTTGCCAACAATATCAGGGCAAAGGCTCGACCGCTGTTATGGGGAATCCATGCTCTGGCAGCCAACGCAAAGGCGAGACGTCGTTCTGCAGTGCAGTTACAGGGCAGCTGTCCACTAGATAGAGCCCAACAAGGCCCAATAGTGGGATGCGGTCCTGCGTGAACAGCTGTAGATGCCAGCAGCGGTTCCATTTCCATGTGAAGTGATGTGGGTTCCCGGCAGGCGGTGTCGTAGAACAAGGGATCCAATGGCAGCTCTGGCTGGAACAGGCGTCGCTGAAGCTACTGAGCTCGAGTGCTGCAAGTCCGTCATCGTCGCCACCACCGACTGACTACGCCTGGTGAGGGGCATGGCAGCACCACGTCGCTGGAGGTCGGGATATCGATCTCGAGTCCCCCCCGCCAAAAAGAAAAACATGATGGAAAGGGCACCGAATGGTTATAGCAAGAACACGCAGAAGAGAAAACAAGGCAAAATAGTAGCTTCAAAACACGACAGAGAAAAAACATTATTGACGAACCTAGACATCATTGCTTGAGTTGCTCTTCGTAGCAGATCAAAACCTCCTCCCGCATTGGAAGTCTCAGTGCCCGTCATGGCTGGCGGCGAGGAGCTTTATTAAAGCTGCCGCGGCTTAAAAACAGGGCCGAATTGTTGCGGCGGAGGAAGAGAGGGGCGAAGCGGGTATATTGCGTGAGATGAATCGTATAACGTTGTCGGATTGGGTGTCGGTGGCCCCAGGATCGTTGCTCGGGTCGATGGTAGGATGAAGTCGTGATAAGAGACGATACTCAAGAGCAGCCGACGGAAGATATAATGGTATTGTTGAGAAAAGGGAGAGGGGAAAGATTGAGATGGCGCGAGCAGAAGAAGCGATGGAGATGATAATTAGACGTCTTTTTTGGGGCAAGGTTAAAGGTGAGGTGGGCGTGGGTGACCTGGCGCGGGCTTTGGGGGTGTTGAAGTTAGTACAGTGCGCAAGACGAAGGGGAGGTTGGAGTACTTCACAAGCCGCAGCAACTTTGTGTTTTCTTTTCAACTTGAGATCCGAGTATTCAAACCTAGATTCAGACAAGCGAAAAGCACACAATTTAGCCCTTGAGGGGGCTCGATAGCCGTTAAGAGATGCTGTAGAGCTCTGAGATACTTGTATGGAGAGAGAGGCTGCATGATTACCTAGGTACCTTAGGGATTCTATTCAGGTACTTGATTACGGTTCATGTCATCGGAGGCAACGTCGAGTACTTTAATGCTTACATCACCCTACTATTCTGGACTTGAACTCACGGCTCAAATCCGAAATGCAGCAACTTACGTTAGACTTTGTATTACAGTTACGACCTCTGCTGTCTTCTCTGCGAGGCTGATAGCATTGGTGTTTCGGTATTCGGCTTCACGACCCAAACGTCCACCAGATGAACTGAGTTGGACACTGACCTGTTTATTGAAGTTGGCTCGGCGCCATCTGCCAAAAGGTTCGGGCTTCTTGGGCTCTTAGTTCTTGTAGAGAAAATAACCCCGCCTCTTGATAAACCGATAACGTGTTGAAAGATACGTTTGCAGTCAAGGGCTGCATTGGAGATAGGTCTAGGGAGCTGAAGGTGGATGCCTTAAGAAATGTCCATGACATCAGCGCTGCTGGAAACGAGCTGATGGGGCCCGGCCGCCAATATTGTCGAACTTGGCTGTGACAACAAACAACCTGTAAAGGCAGGGAATCCAGGCATGCATGATACCGTAAGTTGCCTTCTGGCTGCTGACAAAACAGCGGTGTCTTCTAGAAGATGCAAAACTACCAGTTAGTTAGTTGGTTTGGCTAAGGGAGGTTGTTCGGGTTTCACTGAATCATGATACGCACCCTACTGAGGCGTATCCACAGATTACAATACACACCCCACAGTGCGAGTGCGTATTTCGAATCGAGCTGCGACTTACACCAGAAGGGCTACCTACCTATCTAACAATAGGTCGGCAAGTGGAGGAGATGATCCATCCCTCTGCAAATCTGCAATCCCAATTCCCATCTTCTGAGACGACAGGAAACAAACTTCCAACCACTCACTCACAGACTGGTGGGGCTTTTTTACTTCAGGCGGGGGTTCAACAAGAGTTCTTCATTGCTGATTGCATGCTCCTCCTTGTCCTCTTATATTACACATCATCAACATCAGCAAACCGGTGGTACCTAAGGCTTGGCGAAAGATGCGTGCTGCCTTGGCTTGGCTGATAGTCTGGTATCTATCTCGCTTTGTTAACCGCTTTGCCAACCATGAATAATACGGTGTCTGGTTCAATAGAATGACCTGCTCACTGAGATTCGTAGAGTCTTGCTGGTGAAGCCTTATGGTATCTTGTTTTGATCATAATAATCCAATAACATGCATTTCGAAACAACACATCTCTGCCTACTAGTTGACCTTAGCTCCCACCACAGGACAACACAGGAAGCCCAGAACTCAACAGGTTCTCGTTCAACTCCAGCACTGCTGCATCCGATCCAGAGAATATGAATATCTTGTGATAGGTCAAGGTATTCCAGTACATCTTCACAGAGTACGAATAACAGCCTTGCAACCCATAAGCGTATGGCCCCTTTCGGCTCGGGGCGATTTCCTCGTCCCGTGAGGCCTAGAGGATCCAGCCGTACCCTGGCATGCATGGTCCTTTCTGTGATTGCTCAATACATCAGGTTCTAGCCCAGCTAACCAGAGCACCCAGGCCTGCCAGGAAACCGACCGATAGCACAAATGGACTCCGTGTACTCTGGTTCACACTGCTTTTCAGCCTCGCTGCATCAACATCGGCCTCAGCATCAATCATTGGTCGTAAATCTGGTTGCCTACAGTGCGTTACACCGGGTCTTTGGTGAACCGACAATACGGATACGGAGTCCCAGCATTTGCATGTGGTCAGTTGGTGAGGTAGTCATGCTTGGAGCAAAGTAAGCGACTGTAACATGACTTTATTGCCACTATCTCGAACAAGGGTGTATTGACTTTTGATCTGCTGCTCGAGTCATCTGAATGTCTTGATTGAAATATTGTTTCAGATACATGACTACTACATCTGTGCCATTCTACAGCACAGTACACTCAGTCCAGGGGAGGAAAGAAAATCCAAGACCTCGATCCTACATAGTAGGTAGTATAACTTAGCATAAATTCTTTTTTATAATTTGTTATAAATTTGTTACAAATTTAGGATACCCTTTGTTGAGTTTATCAGCACTATATATAAAGGTCTGAGCTTTCTTGCTCTCTAAGCTCAGGATGATATGCGCCGTGTTTCATTCTGATGTCCATACTCGTGTATCAAAAGAGACCTGATTCTCCTGCCTCAGTGACATAGATTCGCGTCCATCAACTATTATACATTTCCAACCAATATCGGAATCTGGTAGGCAAACATAGGCCCTAGTTCTTGTCCATGGCTTCTCTGGAATTGTGATGCATCGCATGCTTCAACTCATCCGCGGTAGGATTGACTTATAACTGAGACTTCACCAGGTCTGGTGTTCTCATCTATATCATTGTATCGACCAACTAAGTCATCACAAACCTGATCCTAGTTTGGTGATTGATCGACTTCCAGCTCTTGCTGCAACCTTCCCATGTTGCTGTTGTGTTACAATCCCCTGCCCTATTGGGCAATATTCCGATTGTGACACCTCAAACCAGACACATCGACTTGCTAGTGACATTTGGAGAGAAACAAAGTAACATAGCCTCGAATGAACTAGTAAGGCATGCCAGGGGTTCACAATGAAGCATCGCTAGTCCCGTAAGCTGAAATGCATGGCGCCTCATGCCTGGGACACTACCATAATATCAGCTTATTATATCCAGGCTGAGCTGATCACATTTATGCGGCATGTCACCGACCGTATCAGAGTTTTCGCAATAAATCCGATTGATTGGTGTATCACTGAAATCCTCGTAACAGAGAATGATAAACGACGATATTGTGAACTGAATGGCCATGAAGCCCAACCAATATGTATCACATAGACTTTTGGTGACAATGAAAACGGCAAGGCACTTGAAATATACCAAGTTGCCTTCAAGAAGCTCACTTTATTGTATTGTAGGCGCAAGTCAGATATGGATATAAATGACGAAACACTCCTGAGAGACTCTTCGCAACCTCTTCAGTCCGTCAACTACTGACTAGTAGATATATTTGAGCTCAGCCCTGATATATGTCGTGTGCCTGGCGTAACTGATTATCCTGCTAGGGCGTATCCTATTATCATTAAGTGCTCATATTATCATACAACTCAGACCAACAAGACTCGTAAGTGCAAATGGCCAGATAATTGGAAGTGTGCAACATATCGGGCCTCAAGGAATGGTTGCAATGGTATTAATAAGTCGCTCAATACGAAAAGATAGTTTAATGTTATAAGGAAGAGTAGAATAACACATTGTTACACTGAGTATCAGTGGTTGAAAGAGGGACTTTTCTTTCCCAACATGTTCATACCGCCGTGGGAGACTAATCCGCCTCGAGCAGGCATTCAGAAACTCATACACTGTTCTGTTTCAACATCTGAAGCCACCTCGCCTCCATCTCTGGAGTAATGCCTTGGGGGTAAACCTGAAGCGGTGCTCGAGGCTTCAAGGGATCTGGATAGTTTACTAGAGAACTCGTCAATAACTACACCGGAAAACGAACGATCCTTTGAGCCGAAAAGCTTACGCATGCTGATATGCTGATCAACTAGCTTTGAGCGCAATGTCTGAGTTTCTTCTGCATTTCTCTTCGCGCTTGTGTTGGCGGCTTGGTCGGCCATCTCTTGTTGAGGGGTGGGTGATGAACGTAATCCGCCAGCCATTGAAGTGGTCAATAGGTGATATCTAATGGACAAGAATGGATCTCGGTCACAAAATCAAGGCTGATCAATGCCAGTTGAGGGTAAACAGGAAGGCCTCTAACAAACGTTCCAAATAGGTTTGTATTTGGGAAAATCGTTACAAGACAAGAACTTGGTTTTCAGTGTTACGTATATACGGGCTACATGACAGTTCGATCAAGAGCAACGGCATTTCAAGGTTAACAGCCAAAACCGGCCCAGCCCAGCCTAAGGTAGGCCTGTTATTACCCCACCAAGATGGCAAGCCACCCCGCACTCGCCCTGTGAAATCCACAAGCACTACCTAAACAGTTGCGAAGAGAACCGAGATTTGTTACTTGTATAATAAAATGTATATACAGACAATTTCTATTAATTTTTTTTTTATGTTTGTCTTCGTACCTCTTTTTGATTTGAGCTACCTGCTAGACTCAGGGTCTTGAGCAGAAACCTAAACAAAAAGAGTGCAGGTGCCTGACGTCGTGAATCCATTTCAAGCCAGCTCAGCTCAGCTTTTGGGCCTAACTTAACCAAAAAAACCCACCAGCAATCAGCCCGTCCTATTCTTTCTTTTCCAAACTACCTAGTAACCCTACTGAACAAACAGTAATTGTTGGCTGAACCTCAACTCCATGCTCAACTTCACGATCTCCAATAACACTGTCAAGCATCTTTTCCCCCGACGAAGACGACGGCGTTGACATATACACAATACCTAAGCAAGATTGGTCCTGGCACGAGAAAAAGCTCTTCGCCATGGGCAAGAATACCGCAGTGATCCCTGACGCCTGGGAGGATGATTGGGAGGCTCAGGCAGACAAGATGGCCAGTGAACCCGAACAGCCGACACAGCCAGTGCCTTTGTCCAAATCGGAGCGCCTGGCGCAGCACGCTGAGCAGAATCGCAAGTTGTGGGAATCTGCGTAAGCCCTCCCACCTCAGCAATATGTCCCGCTGTCACTAACATGAGGATCCGATACAACAGCGACACACCACAAACCTTCCACTACATCGAGGCTGGTTCAAACTCGGGGGTTCCTCTCACAACCCCGTTCAAACCACAAGTCAAAGTGCTCAGCCGAAAGCCCAACATCGCTAAGCGCGATGCTACAGCAGGGATGTCCAGCCTTTCATTAGATGACGATAATGAAGCAAAGAGGGAGGTGCCGATGAGCCCAGAAGAAATACGAGCAAAACAGAAGCAAGACAGAGAAGAAAAGAAACGCCGATACGAAGAAGCTAGAGCCAAGATCTTCGGAGAATCAAACCCATCCTCAGGAGCCTCATCACCTGGCACAGTCACCCCGCCCAAGGTAGATGGATACGCCGCTCGCGGCCGTGGCCGAGGAAGGGGCGGATACAGGAATAACGACACGCGACCGATGGATAATCGTCAGTCTGAAAATCGTGCGTTTGATGCCCCACGAAGAATGCAGAACATGTCAGGCTCAGGGCGCGAACTATTCGACCCCAACTTCAGCCCAAAACCTGAACATCCTCCTCAAAGACGTCAGCCAGATTACTCGTCCCCTGGTAGGAGTACAACTCCTCGAGATGAGCAGCAGCAGCAGCAATTGCAACCACGGGCACCAATTCGATCACCAAAAGGACCAGACGGAAGTGGCCGAGGAGGATTCGGGTTTGCTCATCGAGGCAACAGGGGCAGTTGATTATTTCTATCGACATGCTCTGCTTCTACCACCCACCTCCGATCTTTCCGGCCAGCTGCACCACCGTCTCGTCCGTCGTTTTATCCTTTCCAACATCGCTAATAACTTCACGATATGTCGTAAACGCCAGTCTATCTAAGCCAATACCTGTAACTTCCGCCCAATGTGCCAGGGTATCATTTATATATGAGTGGGAAATGCCACCAATAGTCTCGGCAGTCCCAACAACCGAAACTTCAGTGCCCGCCTCGTCTTCGGAGAAATATGCCTCGTCAACCTCTGACAACCACATCTTTTGCTCTTGAGGGCCTGGATTTCCGGAGTAATTCTTTCTTTCCATGACAACAGGGTCATCAACTTTTATTTGGCCGCCGCCATTTGTACAGCCGCCAGGGCATGCCATGACTTCAACATAACTATACTCTAGGGAGGCTGCCTTGCCTGCAGGCTTCCGAGCACTTCCAAAAGGCTTGCCGCCAGGCATTCGAGACGGCCTGGCGGGCTTTAGTCTTCGAACGAGATTTTGGATATTCCTGAAGCCATAATACCGGGCAGCACGGAAGACTGGCTCGCCATTCACCAATATCGAGTACTCAGCAACATCAACGTTGCGGCCGCGTGTATGCACAACCTCTGCGCCAGGAGTCTGCGCTGCCCGGCTTTTGAGAATATGATAGAGAAGGCCCCCTGAAGTGCCGGCTTCGCGAGGTGTATTTCCGGTCCGTGTGCGAGGGAAAAGAAACTCGTGGAGCTTTGGATCAGGGAATGGGGTTAGACTTTTGCTTTGCAGCGGTGTCTTGGGGATATCGAAGAAGCTGAGACCTCTTGACTCGGCGAGCATGAGAATCTCCTTACTTGTGATGACACAGTCAACGTCGCGAACCCCACGCCCCCCGGTTTCCCCTTCAGCCCAAACCTCCTCGGTCAGCTCCTCTCGGCTTGCCTCGAGTTTCTTATCAAAGCATGGCATAACAGCCAGATGCCAGATGCGGCCAGGTGCAATACCCAGCGTTCGGCTCAGTGTCGTCTTTAGTAATGTGCCCATTAAGGCCTGTGGCGACTTCACCTTTGAGATATGGGGTAGAACGTGGGGGTGTGTCTTTTCCGCATAGCACACCCAACCGGGGCAGGACGAGGATAATATGGGTTTGGCTGGGGTTGCGGTTTCGGTCTGAGAGGTGCTGAGAACTTCATCTGCCCCAAGAACGAGGGTTGCCTTCCTCGCAGTATTGGTATCAACCACCCATGTGAACTTGTTATTGTATTTGCCGCCACTGGCGATTCCAGAGGGACCACGAAAAAGGTTGTCCAGCATGTACCCGGCATCGCCCTCTGACACGCCTCCGCCACATGCTGCCGCTAAGTTGGCCCTTGTTTGAGGGCTCACGCTAACAACAAAGAGCTTTGCATTCTCCTCCTCTAGCCCTTCCACCCTGAACTTGCCACTATCGTCTGTCACCAACTTCAAGGCTGGGGCCGAATCGAGAGTGGCGAGGACTTCGGCATGACTCTGGAGGCTCACTAAGACAGCCTCGGCAGATGTAACACATCCAGAACAGGCTAGACAGTCTGTGAGGGAGATCTGAGCGGGCGCATTCGGATTCGCAGCGGGCTGTTGGCCGTCAAGTATAACTTCGGTCTCGAGAGATTGCGGGGGCGGGGCAGCGGGGAGAGTCTCGACGGGTTTGATGCAAGCGACGCCAGGAGAGATGAAGTCGTTGAGGTCGTCGGCAGAGAGAATGGCACTCATATCGCCGGTTGTTTGAGGAGATACTGTATGCGGTGGAGGAGGAGGAGGATGCCCTCGTTGGCAGTGTGAGAGCTTGTTGAAGACAGGATATTCTTGTCGAAGTGCGAAGTTGCCTGTCTGAATTTTTAACTGGAGACTTGGACGTAATTGTGACTGGAGCAAGCTAGCTGACAAATAAACCTGCAGTCTTGTCCTGTCGATTTGCAGTAATGGGAGATTAAAGAGAAGAAATACTGATATCAGAACAAAAAGGTCTTAAATGTAATCCAGAGATAAGGTATGAAATGTTTCTGATAGTCACTTAATCCCGGGTTGGCTTACACATGGGCCTGGTTTTGTATAACTCCTCGGAGGACCGGACACGGCGAAGACGGCGCATCAGGCCGTGCTAATAAAGTGATAGATAGGCAATAAAAACGTTGTGATTTGCAATGGTGATTTTTAGTCCCTCCACAGTCAGGGCCTTGGGCGGGATAGTCTAACAGTGCACATGCGAGATCGGACCAGACAGAAGCGGCTCTATAAATTTTGGTGGCGAATCGTTCAAGCCGTCCAGCCTCTCGGTTCGGGAGTGTGGGGTTCCATAGCGGAAGGCAAGCCGGATGCGATGGGGCTCCTAGGCACATACCTTTCATACCTGATGGTGACGTCGATGCTTGGTCTAAGCCTCTGACCTCCAGACATTGATCAGCTCCAGAGCTTCAGCTTCAACCTCAACCTGCATCTTCAATTATAGCTTCACCTTGACCAAATCGTGACTTTGCCTTTTGCTATTCACATTCAAACCTTGCTTATATACACAACTTGGAACAATGAGCGTATGCGCTTCCACTATCATGCTCTCAATTCATCGACTGACAATTGCCAGGCCATTGCTTCATACACATATGGTAACTTTCTCTGGTTGAGCACTCAAGCTCTTCCTCTCATTGTCTGGCCCTCCTTTGTCGGGTCTCTTCTTCGGCCTGACAACGAGACATGTACCAGTTAGGCTCTCCTTCAGCTCCTCGCTATCGTGTCGGCTAACAACTCCCGAGCTTTGGAAACGTACTTTGCCCGCTCTTTAGGACTCGCTCTCCTTGCGCTCGGCCTTACCGTAGTGGTTCTCTCAGGCGTTCTTCCTCTCGATTCTGCTTCAAAAGGTAACAAACACCTCTCTCTTAGAGTCGCATACGTCTAACTCCCAATGGCAGAGGCCCCCGAAGGCGCACCATCTCCCTACGCTTCCGCTGCGGTCCTCATATCCACCCTCCACCACGCTTCGAGCGCCTTTTACTGCTACGGTCGCTATTCCTGGACTGGAGAGACGGGGTTCTTACTTGGCTGTTTAGGTAGTGCTGCCTTTGCGACCTTTGGATTGTACTGTGTGTTGTTTGCTGGTGATACCGCCATGACGAGCCGGTACCACAAGTTTGACCAGAGCACAAGCGGATTCCCGTTCAAGAACTCTCAATCGTATCGGGCCAAGAAGAAGGCTCTGTAAGAACAGGCTACGTGGGCATATATGCATGTATACCGTTTCAATTAAATCATGATTTAGTCAGCTATATTGGGAATTAGAACCCGTGTATTGTAAGCTCCCCATTTCTCATAACCCAACTCCCTCAACTCCCTTCTGTAAAATATTTTGTGGTGCAAAGTTTTATAGTGCAGAGCGTGCAGTTACCAGTATATCTGCCTTGCATACGGTATCCGGCGACGTCGGGGTGAATTTCGTCGAGGTATCAAGGTGTCGGTGGTCCTTGGTGAAAGATCTCCCTACGCAGTGAGCTCTGCCACCTCTGTCCCGTTGGCAGCTCCGTCACTTTCAGCGTTCGCACCGTTTATTCTCTCGCCCTCGACGCTCTCTACGGCGCCAGGAACGTGAACATCGACAACCCCTGTGAGAATGGCCTGTCGTCGCTCATGCCAATTGACCTCGCTCTGAATGACCTGCGCAAGTAGAACCTCCTTCTCGAGCCACTCCTTGTAGTAGATTTCCTCCCACTCTTTGCACTCTTTCATCAGAGACTCTCCAATCTCCTCGGCCCACTTGCCCTCCCAATGGCACTTTCGGTACAGCTTGTCGACAGGAAGCTCAAGCTCAGCATGAGTGAAGAGATCCGACGTCAATGGTGTGAAGTACTCGGCGTTAGATTCGTCGCCGTTGGCAGCATCGTCCATGTCATCATGGGGCCCTTGCGATTGTTGATTGGTCTTCATGATGATTTTTATTTTGCCTCCCTTGCCCTGTGGCCCAGCTTGCATCGACTTGGGAACAGGGTCAGACGGACGGAGTGCTTCTGTCTCGTGAACCGTACGCATATGTTTAGCAAGTGCATCGCTTCTTGTGAAAGACCGGTCGCATTCTGCAGCGAGTTAGCATGTTACGCAAAGGAAAATCAGCGGAGGTGATTGTACCAGGTAAGTAGCAGTAAAAAGGCTTCTCCCTTGTATGGCTGCGCATGTGTGCCTTGAGGGCATAACCACTGGCGTGCGGTAGGCCCTTTCGCGTACAGCTCATCCATTCGCAGGTATACTTCTTCTGCCGGTTCTCAATATGTGAGTTATGGATGTGTTCAACCAGCTTGTCCATGTTGCCCTGGTCGCCCGCTGGACAACCATCCCAGTCGCATTTCGTGACTTGTTCTTGGAAGTCTTCTTCGTCGAGGCGCGCATTGATCGGGGAACTGGGGATATCGCCTGAGGTATCCGATGACACATCGGACATGCCCTCAAGGGGATCGGGCTCAGGCACCGCTTCGGCTTCGACATCGGGAACTACAGCAGAAGATGTAGTTGAACCGGCTTCAAGTCGCTGGCGCTTCGAGGGTCGCAATGTTGATTCATCGTACTCGTGGCCGTCCTCTTCGTATTGATCTGACTCGTCCACCGACGAGAGCGGCGACTCAGGTGGCGAGTAGTCGCGTACCATTGTTGGCGACCTGGACACTCAGGCGCGTCTCCTTATCGATGAAGCTGAGAGTGATTGTGCGGGGTTAAATGATATTGATGATGTTTGAATAGCAGAGAAATCTAGCGAGCTGCTGGTTGATGATTGAGATGCAGAAACTACTGCGAGTATCTTTGATAAGCGGGTTGGTGATTATCTAAAATGTGAGAACTTGGGTTGCTTGTTCTTCAAAAACGCCAGTTGGAAGCTTATTAGCGGCACAGTGTTAATAAGATCAGGCCAGGAGCAATAACGCCGCGCCAGACATAACAACTTGGCTGTCACAGTGTGCGCGTCTGTCAGGGACATTGTGTGATACACTCCAATAAGGAAATGGCTGATTTACACAATAGAAACCTCCTCTTCGAGAGGACATAATGTGTTTTTAGTGCTTTTGATGGTTTTATCCACGGTTTGACCACCTTACAAGCCTTTTCATAGCCAATAGGCATAAGGAATGGTTGAATCGTGATAAAAGTATATATTAAAAGGCTTATTTATTGAGAGTTGGTATTAGATAGAAGGCAAAAATAGAGCCTATTCTGCCTAGGAGGAGAAAAGGTTAATCTCTTTTTTTCTTTTATCGAGTTTCCTAGATCTATCTCATCGAGTGGCGGGAAGTTGATGGCTTCAAATCAATCAACACGAAGGAAATCCGGCTATTTTATGTTAAATAACCTCACATCTTCTCATTGTCTGTTACTTTCCAGATTTCGCCCGTTTGCCTTATGCTTTTTATCTATCCTTTGAATCAAGAATCCATTAAACTCCAAGCCTTGAATCAAATACGCGAGCCACTGCAACAATATACAACCCCAATCCCAAAGACAAATTGTTCTGGATCGGGCGCTAAACGTATCACATGCCCATAATGTGGTAGAAATCAGAAATTAGGCTCCGTTTGAGAGCTTTCGGCGGGCCTTGACGGCCTGCGCAAGAGTCTCGAGTGTTGAGACAGTGTCTTCCCAGCTGATACAAGCATCCGTGATGCTTACACCATACTTGAGCCCCGACTTACCCTCAGCGGGTACCTTTTGGTTACCTTTAATAAGTTAGCTGGGGCCGATTCTGTTAACGATGACCGTGACTTACCCTCGTTGATGTTACTCTCAATCATGACTCCCATGATACCCTCCTCTCCCTTGGAGATCTGGCCTGCAATATCGGCAGCAACCTTGGGCTGGTTCTTGTGGTCCTTGGAAGAGTTACCGTGACTGCAGTCGACCATGACTCGCTGTCGTACGCCCTTCTTCTTGAGCGCCTCTTTGGCAGCAGCAATGCTCTCAGCATCGAAATTGGTGCCCTTGGAGCCACCGCGAAGGATGACGAAGCAATCATTGTTGCCCTCAGTACCAACAATGGCGACAACACCAGGCTTGGTAACAGACAGGAAGTGGTGGGGGTGCTGGGCTGCACCAATGGCATCAATGGCGACGTTCAAAGAACCATCAGTTCCGTTCTTGAAGCCCACGGGGTAACTCAGACCACTGGCAAGCTCACGGTGAAGCTGGCTCTCGGTTGTACGGGCGCCTATGGCACCCACTGAGAGCAGATCGGCGAGGAATTGGGGAGAAATAGTGTCCAGCATTTCACTGGCAATGGGCATACCCTTGGCTGTAAGGTCGACGAAGAGTTGGCGAGAGATTCGCAGACCCTTGTTGATCTGGAAGCTACCATCGATATCAGGATCATTGATCAACCCCTTCCAGCCAACAGTTGTGCGTGGCTTCTCGAGGTAAGATCGCATGACGATGAGAAGCTCATCCTTGTGCTTCTCCTTCTCCTTCAAGAGGAGGTCGCAGTAGGCTAGGGCGGCAGCAGGGTCGTGGATGGAACAAGGACCAATGACGACAAGCAATCGGTTCTTCTCGTCGGTGCCATTAACAATGGCTACAGTCTCATTACGACCTTGCAGGACGGTTTTCTTGGACTCGGGGGTTTGGGAGATCTCGTGTTGAAGGAGGTCGGGGGGAGTCAGAGGGTTGTAACCGCGAACTAGAAATAATTAATATATGCGCTGGAAGGACGAGTTGTTTAAGCCAGAGAGAGCTATTGGCGGATGCTTACTTCTCCAATCTTCCGAGTCGGCTTGGTTGCCAACGTTCTTGTTGGGAATGAAGAACTGAGATCATCGTGAGTCACCCCTCACACTGAAAGCAGAGAGCGGAGAGTAGAGAGCTCGAAGAGGTGGACTTACAGAAGACATGGTGACGGCGATGGTGGGGTTGGAGGGTGTACAAGTCAGAGTGGGATGTTAAGAGAAGAGAGGAACTGAATTGCGCGAATCTTGGAATACCGCAGAAAGGGGAATATGATGAGAAGAGCTAAGTGTGAAAAAGTAAGAATAACATCAAGTCCTCTTGACCAGGGCCAAAAAATTATACTTTTATGTGGTTTCCAGACCCTGACCTGTCCCTTTCTTCCTTCACTTTCCCTTTGCGCCGGCCTCGGTGTGTCACACTCAAGAGAGTCACTCAACGCCTTTCAGGTTCGATTATCCCGCCACTGATTGGATGAAAAGAACCATGCCCCGCAATCTAGCTGGCCGGTTCAGCAACGATCCCAAGAGGTACAGTACAGGGCCGAGACGTGCAATCCTGGTGGAGGATCAAGTACCCATTGTCTAGGTAGTCTAGTCTAAGTGGAGTGGACGGGAAGGAAGCTCCAGATTTTTAGCTTGACTCACCTTTAGCGAAGAGACAAAAATGGCGAACGGCCACTACTTGCCACTTTGGCTGGTGAGGTTTTGCACTAATTAAAGTCGGATATTTAGCGGCGACGATGGACAGAAGCTCTACGGACGACGACTTTGGCGGCGTTCAGCCAGTGTAGCAGAGTTCGACGTCACGGAGAGGGCTCTTGGTTTCTACATACCCTCACGGGCTCAGCATGGATGTCAAGAGTGAGCTAGTCGTATCAACATGGCGATGTGGGCGTTTCCCGATTTTGCAGGCTCGTGCCCGGTCATCAGTATTACTATATGATATCAATGTTAAGCACCTTGATATCCTCCTCGGGTTTCTCCTTGTGCGTCCGTACGTTCTCGATTTTGTGGATGATGTCGAATCCCTGGGTAGCACGACCAAAAATGGTGTGCTTTCCGTCTAGCCATGGCTGTCCAACATCAGTGAATGCTCATCGTTAAGAACAGGAAGCAAACTTACCGTCTTCTCTGTTGTGATAAAGAACTGGCTGGCGTTCGTGTTAGGTCCAGCATTGGCCATGCTGACTGTGTATGGCTTATCGTGTTTGAGGCTGCTAAACTCGTCTTCAAATTCACGGCCCCAGATGCTCTCACCCCCAGTACCATCACCTAGAGGATCTCCACCCTGTATCATGAACTTGCGGATGACACGGTGGAAGATTGTGTTGTTGTAGTAGCCATTCTTAGAATGTGTGACAAAGTTCTCAACCGTCTTTGGTGCCGCGTCAGGGAACAGGCGGATGTGAATGTCTCCATACGTAGTGTGAATGACGGCTCCGGTGCCCGTCTCGGTCTTCTTCGCTTGTGCGTCCTTCTTGTTGCCCAACACCATCGGTTTCTCGTTCTGCACATCTCGTGTCGACTTGGAGATGTCTTCCTCGTTAGAAAACATGTAAAACCGCACCTTACCAACACCAGTGGCAACCAGAATTGGATCTCGGGTCTCTGCTTCCTGTAAAAGGGGATTACTGGAAGCACCCATTTCTACTGTCGTCACTCCCTTCTTCTGGGGTGCCCCTTGGTATATGGCAATATTGACAGCGCGGAAGTTCTCATCCTTGCCATACACCTTGACCACTTGGTTGGTATATGTATTGAGCACCTTGATTCCCAGCATGGAGCCGTAGATAATAAAGTTCCCTGATTCGTCGAAGATGACATTGGACTTGTACTTGAGCGTCTGCGATTCAATGTCTCTCTCGTGAGCTGTCCTCCGTCCAAACTCGACGTTGTCAAGTTTAGCAGCTCCCGCCCCTGAACGGTGCATCTCCTCAGCAACCTGCAAAGATTCGTCGTACTCGCGATGTAATTTGGCTGTTGCAAAGTCAAAGATGCGTATTTTCCTATCTGGCAAAGAGAATGCTACCAAACTTTTGCCGTTGGGAGATATGGAGAGGCATGACGGCACCGATTTGGCCTTTTTGAAGTCGAAAAGGTTGGTCGAACTCTTGTACTCGAAAACTCCATCTGGCTTTTCGTAGTCGCCGCTCGGTCGCCAATATTCGAGCATACCACCCTCGTCAGCGGACACCACACAGTCGTATGCCTCGTTGAAAGCCATTAGATGCACAGGCTTCCTATGCAAGCCCTTGATAGTGTGGATAGCCTCCTCCTTCTCGCCTCGTCCGTCGTAGATATGAATCAGGGGTTTCGTTTCCTCGGATACGGCCAGGAGTGGCAGCGAGGCGCCCTTGCTATGAACCCAGCATACACAGTTGGGAGCATAGTTAAGAGAGATCATGGATAGTAGGTCGAATGTGATGACGTCGAAAATCTTGACTGTTTCGTCGACACCGGCCGTCGCGAAGCTTCGTCCATCATTGCTCACGGAAACCGACTTAATCTCGCCATCGTGCGCCTTAAACTCCTTGACAAACTCAATGCCTTGAGCAATCTTCTTCCAGAACTTGACGACACCATCGATCGAGGACGTGATGAGGAATTCGGTCAGGGGAGTCCATGTCGCAAAGAGGATCTGTTCCTTGTGCATCAGGGACTTTGAATAACGGGGCGACTTGGGCAAAGCCGCGACGTAAAGCTTTTCGTGGGGCAGGACTCGCCGCTTCTTCTTGGGGGCTTGCGAGGGCAGTTGAGGGCCCATTTCATCGTCGGAGGAGCTGTCTGGACGATTTGTTAGCATCGTTATTTGTGACGCGATAGGGATTGCTGTACTAGACGCATCATCACGAAACTCGGAATGGTTGCGCTTCTGTGAGCGATTGTCATCATCTGAGGCCATCTCGATTATCGGCCTGCTCCAGAAATTTAAACCCGTTGTTTCTGGTTTGTTGCGACCAAGATGCAGTTTTTCGTGGATGTACACTTTGCGACAGGCACAGATTCCATGTTGTCGAGACAATTTCAGCCTCAAGTGGCACGACCTCGAATTGTGGCGTTCCTAGGCCCAGTACCTAGGTACCTAGTAGTAAATACAATGCCAATCAGGTCCACATTGTTGAGATCATGACATCTATTAAACGTACCTAAACGGGATCCCACGAGGTCCGAGACCCCGGCTCCGAAGACGGGTCAAATCAGGTTCGTTTCCTTGCTTTCCAGTATTAGTTATATCATGTGAAATATCCGTAGTACATTCGAATTCAATCGTTTCTAATCTTTCACTTCTATTCTCCGTTTTATATCATATAATTCTTCCTCTCGACTACGGCTTGTACATCCCACCTGAATAAGCGCTGAATAACCTCTCTGGACCGCGACCATCATGGCACCTCGTCACCCCCTTCAACGACTTACGTCGCCCTCACGAGGTGTTTCGCTATTGCTTCATATCATCGGAATAGCTTCTTTCAGTTACAACTTTCACTTTCTCACAGTCTGGGATACACCTATAGCCAGGTCTTACGGATGGCATATGCAGTTCCTTACCATTATTGGCCTTTCAGCATCACTTATTGCCTTTGTTCTCGGGGCATTGGCCGATATTACCCTGAGCCAAACACTCTTCCAGGCTAAGAATGCGGTTGCTGTTCTTGCTACACCCTTGGAAGTTGTCATCTCAATCTTGTATTGGGGACTGAGGCTCATTGACCCCAAGCTGCTCATGCCTGATGACTTCTATCTGCACATCGTCCCTGATATGGGATTTCACCTTGCGCCGGCTGTACTCCTGAGTCTGGATCTCGTCCTTCTTAGCCCTCCTTGGACCATCCCAGCTTACGGTATAATGGCAATCAGCACTGTCATTGCCTTTGCCTATTGGTACTGGGTTGAGCTCTGCTTTAGCCACAATGGATGGTAAGTTGTTCTTGACTTCTCGGTGAGTGTGAGTCGATAGATCGTTAACATCTATAGGTACCCGTATCCACTGTTCGAACTCCTTTCCACTACCCAGCGAGTAATGCTGTTTACATTTTCAGCTGGGCTAGTCACAGTCTCTTCCTCGTTCCTCAAGTGGGTGTATGGCCGAGTGAATGGCTTCGAAAAAGCAGAAAGGGAGGCACATAAGCCTCTCAAGAAGGTCCAGTAACCATCTCAAACAGATCGGGGCAAATGCAGAACATGTAGATGTGTAAAGATAGGGGGGTGGGGGGGGGGATGATTTGAAGGATAGAGGTGATAGGCAATTGCTTGGTGCGGGATCAACCACTGAAACATAGAAGGCCAACAAACCTTGTACATATCCGTGAAGAACAAATTCAAGAGAGCTTGATATAAGCATCCTTCTTTTAGGGTCAACATTTACGAACAATTGCTGAAAAGAACGTCAAGTCTCGGGTGTCAAATGGCGAGGACACCAATTATAATACCTACCTAGTATTACAGTGAGTGGCCCCGCTCCCACAGAAACATCCATTCCCTTCAGCCTCACAAATACACTCCACCATACATAGTCTCACTTGACCATCAACCTGAAGAGGAAAATATATAATATAAGCCAGCCAACTGTGCCACCGAACTTTCTATAACCTTTTCTGCCTCATGATTCGAGAACGATTTATTTTTTGAAATGGATATCGATGACATTCTTCGCCAAGTCGACCCCACGTCTCACAGAATCCCCAGCGAAACACGCGATCTGCAAGCTTTGACGCGTCTCTGGGTTGCTGAACGCTCAGCACCTGAGCTTCTCGAGTAAGTCTTGAGTGCTCTTTTTTCCTGCTTCCTAATACTCACAACTTCTATGTAGATGGCCAACAGATGGCTTGTTCGAGCGCGTCAATGCACGCATCAAATCCCAGATCGAAAAGGTTGAGGATATGACGGGTGATATGGATCCAAAGACAAACTTTGCCCTCATCGTTATTCAGACTGAGCTCGAGAGGTACAAATTCCTCGTTCGAAGTTTTCTTCGGGCTCGCATAGCAAAGGTAAGTGTCCTTAGTCTCATTAACCTACAGGGAATTGACTGTCCTTAGATCGATAAACACACCCTACATTACCTCTCAACCCAAGAGCTGAGAGACAGAATGTCTCCGACAGAAGCGGCCTATGCGACAAGACATCAGGCTCTCCTGCACAATCACTATCTCTCATCCTTCCTGGCGTCTTTTCCGCAGCAACTACAGAACCTCAATGACACTGCAGGCAACATCAGCATGATCGATTCACCAGATCTGGATATGGCTGTCTTTATCCGCATGCTAAGAGACAAGGACGTTTATGGTAAAGGAACCGACGACGACATCACTCTCCCTGCCAAGAATGGCGACGTGCTCATATTACGATGGTCAAGTGCAAAGCATATGGTTGATATCGGTGATGCTGAACTTGTTTGATGTGCTCGCTGGAGCAAAGCTCGAACCAGGTAGGCCACGATACATCAAACGTATTTTTTCCATACAAGACAGTTCAGCTTTGTGCACACCCGTTATCACCCTGGCTTGCAGCTCGCAAGCATCGACTTGTTGCATTCGCATTCGCATTCGCATTCATTTCTTACGCATAAGCGTAGATGCAGTGCTATTTGACAGGGGCATTGGGCAAGTCAGGAGTGTATTCAGAATGCTCAGCCTCTGCTTGGCATCATCGAGACTAGCAAACCTTGTCATCTCACTGATTCAACCTCATTCCCAAAAGGGTAATCAATCTCAGAGTGGCCCCAAGCTCCTAGTTCAACCACGGATTTAGGATTCAACGACAATCAATATCGGAGACAGAGATTAGAGTCACCAACATGACGACAACCACATGTTTCTGTGTCTGATCAGAATCTATCCTAGATATAAAAGAGCAAGAAGTGCTGTGAGGAAACGGTTTGCTCAGATCGCCACCATACTCAACGGGACATTACTCATTATCAACACTCACGCAACCTAACCGAAAAAGACACGATCATGTCTCTCCCTACCATCAGCCCCAATACCACTATCGCCCTCGTCACTGGTGCCAATCAGGGTATCGGCTTCGAAATCGCCAAGAAGCTTGCGAGCGAAAACAATGATTACCACGTCATTGTCTCTGGCCGCCGTTTACAAGCCATACAAGAGGCGAACGCTTTGCTTCAAGCTCGGGGGCTTAATGTCTCACCTCTCATACTGGACATCACATCAGATGATAGCATCGCCGCTGCAGTCGAGACTATCCGTGATAAATTTGGTCGTCTTGACATCCTTATCAACAACAGCGCTATCTCAGGCTATGGTATGGCCGTGTCTCCGCGAGAACTTATGATGGCCGTCTATAACACCAATTGTATCGGAACCGCTCTCGTCACCGACTCTTTTATCCCCCTCCTTGAGCGCTCTACCAAGACCCGCCGCATTGTCTTTGTCTCTACCGCCTTGGGCAGTTTAACACTGAAGGCCGATCCGGCGAACCCAATGCATAGCTTTGATTTCGGTGTTTATACGCATAGCAAGTCGGCTCTCAACATGATGGCGCTCCACTTTGCCATCAGGTATGAGAATGATCCGCAGTGGAAGATCAATATTGCATGCCCAGGGCACAACTCCCGGACTGCCTTGAATGGATTCGCAGGAACCGAGCCAGTTGATCTGGGTGCCATTAGCTCTGTGAAAGCCGCCACCCTGGGGCCTGATGGGGAGACTGGTACTTTCAAGGACGATAAGAGGGATATCCCCTGGTGAAAAGGTGAAGCAGCATCTTCAGGTCTCAAGGCACATCGACAATGGTCACATTAGAAGAAGAAGAAAGTCTCTCGGAATACGCAGTCGTTATATAAACACTCTGAAATGGTATCCTCTACATCATGTCATGCTCCAAGTCTAAATGCTTTGTATGCAGATGACATCGAATTTAACCAACGCCCTTACCAAGCCATACCATTTATGGACTTATCGGCCAGTTGCCTTTCCTTTTCTTCCCATCCTTCGTGTCTGCCATCATGATCTAACAGTATCTTTTTTGGATTCTTATTTTTCGGAAGTATATATGAAACTGAATAAACATGGTGCAAGTCATCATCATCATTGAATGGAGCTAGATGATCTCCAAGTTCAGGCCTCGCTATGAGAAGTGCCTGGTCGTCCTTCCCAGAGCGCCTGTTCACGGCGCATCTGTTGCCAACGGTATGGCAACACAGCACTGCGAAGACCAACAGAATGAAGCCGGCGCTGGTCTGGCAAGCCGATAAAGCCAGCTGACGGCTGTCGGCGATGGAGGCCGTCTCGCCGCCACGCACCACTAGCGCTCTTGGGAGCATCCTCGATGGGTGAGTGTTCTTGATCAGGGTCGTTGTGGGCATTGAGATCAATCTCAAGAGTCAAAGCGGTCGAGTAACGGCGCTCGGGCAGTGTGGCAGTTCGAGGTCGTACTCGAGGCCGAGCCAGGGCGTCGGCGAAATCCGAGGTATCGAATGGCTTTCGAGGGTAATCTTGTCCCTTCTCCTTCTCCTTCTCTTCTGGTAAGGAGGAGAAGAAGTTGTCCGGGGTCAGCTGACTCTCTGGAGGGGCAGAGGCAATAGTGGGCATAAGGGGAGGTTCCTCGAGAGGCGTGAGCTCCTCTGGCATCTTGGGTGAATTGGACGTGACATTCTCGACATCTTCAGCTACAACTTCAGTAGGTTCGAGAAGAGTATCCTCAGGAACAGTTTCAAGAAAGTGAGTTACCATCTCAGGAAATTGTTCATCGGTCGCATCTAAGTGCGGAATATGCTGCTCATCCTTGCCAACGACATCAGCCTGATCGTCTGTCTTCTTGGAAGGGAGAGATGTGTTCTCAGCAAGCTCTGTTACAGCTGGCGACTGAGCCTCGCCGTCTTTGGCATCACCCTCCATAGAAACGCCGGAATCACTAGAAGTAGGTGCTCCCTTAGGCGCCGGAGACGTGATCACTTCTGAATCCTCCTCCGCTTGCTTCAAGTTAGAAGTCAAGGTCTGAATTGGGGTTTTCCGGCTATGCTCTTTCTGCTGATCGTCACGACCAGCCTCATCAGTGTCGGCGTGAATAGAAGGTGGCTTAGGGAATTCTCCAAGTGCAGGCGCCTCCAGTGTCTTCTGCGCAGCATCAACCGGTGGAACGTCGTGTTTCTCAGCAACGACAGGCTCAGCCTCAGGCGTTTGCACTTCAGAGTCATTAGACAACTGAGCCTCTACTTGCTTCTCATTAGAAGGCTGTTCTTCAGCGGTAACTGTCACAGTAACCTCAGGGGTAGAAATGTCCTTTGTCTCGGTATCCTCACGAATGCTGGCTTCAGATGTAGTACCAAAGCTAGTTTCAGATTTTGAGTTGGCCTCGACTTCTGTTGGATTCTCGCGCGGCTTGTCTTTGGTCTCAGCCGTCTCCCACTGCTCCTCTTGAAAAGCTCGGTGGGTCTCGCCGGTGCCCTTCTCAGTGATGGCTTCGGCCTTTGCCTGTCCAGGTACAGGAACATCTGGTCCAGGTACTTGTTCTGCGGCACTCTCAGTTGAGGGCTCTTCAGCCATCATTGCCTTCTGAAGCTCAGGTGTCGTAGGGGCATGAGGCTGTGGCTCTTGTTGAATTATGACTGGCGCGTGCTTCTTTACCTCAGGAAGTTGATCTATGTTTCCAGAGAGGTCCGGCATACGAGTGTCCAGGGATCGGCGAGCCGCTTTCTTATCAGAATTCTCGGCCGGCTTCTCTTTGACAAGTTGAATAGGCTCGTCATCGTCGGTGATCGGGCGGTGGAATTGCACCATTCCACTTGCGATGGCATCCATGTCAGACTGCTCTTGGTAGATGATTCTTCGTCCATCATCTATGATACGAAGTCCCTCGTTGGACTGATCATGAGGCATGGCTCGCGAGGGGGTTGCAACGACACTGTCTCGGGGGCTGAGGCTATCAGTATCCACCAGACTTGGAGTAGACGGGGGTTCGGACTGGTTCTCATCGTCTGCCATGAAGTCAGACATATACCCATGCTTCTTGGCCATTTCAACACCTGAAGGTACTCGGCGGATGTCCGGTGATGGGGTTGCTGGTGCCGAGGGGCATTCAACGGGATCCCTCAGACTTTCCTTCGCGAGCTTCTTGGTAAAAGAGTTGTCAGAACGAGTGCTGGCCATGGATCCATGGAAGGACTTCTCGGAGGGTTGGCGAGGAAGCGAGGCAGTAAACGAAGGCGTGGTTGGCGCAGCAGATGATGAACCAGCTGTGGAAAAAGGAGGCCTCATCAATTGAGGTGCTCCAATGGAAGATGCAGCTGTTCCGCTTGTCTTTAGCCGCAAGTTTGGCAGTGTATCAGGACAGTCTATGGCACATGTGTCTCTACAGAGCATCGTAATATCTGAACGAATGCGTTCCTTTAAGTGGGCTTCGAGGGCCTTTCGCTCCAGATCAGGTGTCGCAAATTTCTCGTGATGCACACTGTCATCGCCACCAGCACCGTCAAGGAAACCGTCAAAGATGAGGTGTCCGCGCTTGTGAACAGTCATGGTAGCAAGAGCATCCTCATGATGTTCAAGGACGTTACTGATGCCAGTCTGGAGACGTTCCATGACAGCTTCCATGGTTTGGCGACAGTATGTAACCGTGGGGTCGAGTCGGACGATGAGAGGCTCATGAACAGACCAGTTCTTGCCACGGAGCTCTCGGATGGTGAGAGTGAAATCATCCAAGGACCGCACAGATTTGTCTGTCATATCACGAGCTTTCTCTAGCTTCGCTTTGACTTGGTTGGCGAACTCGTCAAAGTCGCGACCATCGTGGTCATTAAAAAGAACCTTGCTTGTCTGGATACGATGGGAGAAGTAGGTATAGTCAGGCCCAATGTGGTTACGGACCTTCACCATGATATCAACAGCTCCATCCTCGATATGAGTGCAGCCACCGCTGCCCTCCAGGCCATCGCAAGACTTGTGACGCTTGTCAAACTTGCGCTTCCAGGCGTCAACTGGGTCAATGATAAGATTTGAGACACGGGTGGTCAGTTCTTCGCCGAGCAGGAGGGGTAGAGGTGAAGGCTGTCGGCTGTCAATCTTGATAGAAGCATTCCGGTTCTCTGGATAGCGGGTAGCGCAACGGCTGCGCAAGAAAAGCTCAATCGAATACCCAGATACAAACTCGAATTTCTGCGTGTCGCTAACAAAATGAGATCGGGGGATGCATGCCATGGATTGAGGCCGGCCGGTGCACGGCCGGAAGGTCTCGGACTCGGGACTGGTAGCTTCAGACTCAACGGACTCGGACCATTGGAATCCGGGGTCGTGCCGCACTAAGAAGAGACCGATGATCCGGTCGGTAGCGGCGACAACCTCGCGAGCATCGTCATGTGTCAACTCATACTCTTGGAAAGAGCGCAAAGACTTTTCTACGAGAATAAGGCCATCACGCTCAACACGGTACGTGATGCGATAACGCAATGGCTTAACGTCACGGTGTGGCTTGCGGAGCGGGTCGAGAGCGTTACTATCGTGGCGTGTGATAAGCTCAGAAGAGCAATGCTGCAGGCGCGAAAGCAAAGCTTGGCAAATGCGATCAGTAGCTTTCAGCTGGGGGGAAGCTTCATAGTCGCGAACATGCTCCGAACTATGAGGGGATTCGAATTTGACCTGGACATGCACCCGGAGTCCAGGTTTGGCAACTTTCTGAGAGGGTGAAGGGGATGCTGGTGGTGATGGTGACTGCAAGGGAGGAATTGAGGACTGCGACACGTCTGAGTGTCGGTTCCTTCTCCTGCTTAAGAGGGGGAATCGGCGCTTGGTACTTGACAGGGAGAAAGAAGGTGAAGATGTGGTAGAATGGCCGTCGGCCGAGTTGCTTGACCTTCTGAGAGGCATGTTGGGCCAATGTCGTGGAAACCCGTTTCCCTAAACTCTTCGTCTGCTGTTCAAAAGGGCGTATAAGTCGAGATGTTCGGTGCTCAATGGCACAAGGGGTCCATTGGGGACCGTGCTAATGTATATTGGCGTCTTGAGGCAGTGAGATCGTCCACTGATACTGTCGATTGGCAACTGAAGACACAATAGGGAAAGATATCGAGGAAGGAAAAGATTGAAGCAGTGAGGTCGGGCGCAAAAGCAAAGTCCACAGCAAGGAACTCGGCGGCGGGGGTCACTGATTGCAACCCGGGAGTGATCGACTAAAGCGCAGGCGCGGGCGGAGTCCAAAAGTCTTGGATACCTGTTCGGCAAGCCAGACTCAGACAGCAAGATAAGTCAACGGAATGGATCAATGAGCGGCAGGGCGTTTCCAAGGATGTGCGTGCGCTGGCGCAAGTTGAATGGAACACCAACTGTGTCCGTATACGGGTAAAGATCCTATCCTATAGTAGCCGTGTAAGGTAAGGAAAGAGAAAACCTGTGGCTGGTCAAGCTAAGTAGTAGAAGCACTAATGCTTTGTGAGGATCGCGAATAGCAAAAGATGGGTTTTCACTGGTGACTATAAGGTGGGAGGGGAGAACCGCCTGCCACGGCGCATGAATCACGGCGGGTCTTTTTAAGGCTCTTGCTTGGTGTTGCTCGCCATCCATATCCCGTGTGTGCTTCCGGCTTCCATGGATAATGGTATTGGAGTTGGCACATGGATCGATTCTCCCCAGGTCAGAGTGCTCAGCACCCGGCGCATATGGTGGTGTCTCTGACAAAGTGGACTGTCATTTTGTCATGATCCAACACTTCTGTACCGGGAGACGCCGGGCTGGAGGGAACCCCCGGTGTTGGGTCTTCTTAGATCTCCGTATGTTCTTCGTAGGCAACGGCTGGGATCATGCCACAGCCCTGGGCTTGGGTGGTGTCCATGCTTGGCTAGCAGATGCTGGATTCTACCCGCTGAGAAGGAGGGAGGACAGAGACCCTGCTCTTTGCCGTTTAAAGTAACGGTTTGGTGGGCATGGGCATCTTGATGATAGCGATGGCGTGACGTTTTCGTTTATTTAATTGTCGATCAACCAGCCTCTGGGAATACCTAGGTAGTTACGTGGTTAAGTTAAAGTAATTCGATTTATCTGGAGCTCTTTCATTTAAGGATCATGTACCACTCGACTTCCTTCGACTTTTCTTTCCAAATTTCTTCCTCCACCCCCACCAAAATCGACATTTGTAAACGGCTACCAAGATCCGATACCTAACAAGCACCTACCTCCTTGCATTTTCGTGCAAGTCATTATGTACCTCCACCAGGTATGGGTCTTAGTGCGGGTTACCGACCTTACATCCCCTGGAAGCTGGAGGCTGGGTCCGAGCTTATGGCGCCTCAGTGGATACCTGCATCAGAAAACCTCCACTGCAAAATTACCCATTTAATCCTGGGCTGGCCGCTGGTTCTCTCATCTTTTTATCATTCGATAAGTGGGTTTATGAATGGAAATTTTCCAGTACCTAGGTATGTATGTAAGTTAAACGAAGCCAGGCTCAGATCTGGGCTCAGGCTTGGGTCCTGGCTACTAAGGTACATACATTACCTCAGATCAATTTTTATGACCTGCAGTAAGACAGACGGCTCTTCCCCATCTTTTATGTGTTCAGCTTTCTCGGCTGTAGATAAGTTAGGGTACTGTCAAGGGTGAGGGTGCAAAGTGAGGGCTCTGGTGAATATGTGCGCATCCAGCTTTGGGCATACAAAAGCAAGGAATGAAGGTTTTGCAGGATCCATCCAAGACGAATCCTTGCTCTCGGTTACAGGCGCATTCGACATGAACTTGAAAGTCAGCTCTGGACAATCACGGACAGCTGACGTGCTGTACAGTACAGTACGGGGGAGTTTCCATAATAATCCTCCAAGTTACCATGGGATGAGATGAGGCCTGGGCATATGACGGGTTGTCAGGCAGTTCCGGGTTCAGCCAGCCAGGTCAACCGTTAGAGTTTCTTATTCTGATTTCGGCAGAGTGATTGGCTGTGTATTACATTGAGGTCAACTGATGCGCCCTTGGTTTTCCTATTTTTGACATCGCGATCCTCGTTAGGCATCTGCGTCTGCTCGGTTTCGGCAACAGCCTGTTGGAGTTGTACATACTGGTAGGTAGTCTGGGTATCAAAGAGGAAGCTGACCAACCACGGCTCAAGCCTCATAACTCGGAGCCCCGGCCCAGCACACCACATCATTCCACTTCAGGTGGCCACAATCAATATCAGCCAGCTGAATGAACGCCTTGAAAAGTATCGGTTGCATTCAGCAGCCATTGACGAGCGTGGCAGGCGCTTCTATGGATGAAAGATTCATCGATTCATGCCGTGCAGCCTGTCTGTCTGTCTCCCTACGCGGGTAAGGAGTCACCAAGGGCCTTGGTCAAAGACACAGGCTCTGCGGTTGTTCTACGTTTGGATACCGCTGGACTTCCCCAAGAATCTCGCCTAGCGGCTTCCTGAGTTCAATCAACATCAATCATCTACAACAGCCTTATAATATCATATCTTCTCTTAATATCATTATTTAACTATATCTAGATAACCAATTAACAAACACCCAGGTCCCAAGCTGTTATCTCAGTAATTAGGTATATCTCGAGTATTTTTTCACTTATCAAGCTTCGGCAAGCGTGCTAGTTCGATGCGGCAGAACCCCCCTCGCACCTGCCCGTAGGTAAGGGTCAGTTATGCAATCCTGATCAATGTACCTTTGTCACGCTACGCCCTAAGAAGGAAGGGGCCCTTTAGGTTATAGGTAATACGGATCTAGGACGGAATTAGCAGAAAATGCATAGATGGATTCATTGATTCATTGACCGATCTAAAGACCTGGAAAAAACACATTTTGTGTCGCCCAGTTGCTTTGAATAAACGGCAAAACAAGCGTATACAATCGATCCATATACTGACACATCCCGAACTCTAGTCACGTGACGATACCGCCTTACAAGGTCAAAGCTCCACAGCCTGTACAACCGACCTAACCTATAGACCTAGGTTGGTATCTAGGTATAGGTTATGTACGAACCGTATCGAAGGTGCCCGTTCGTAAATAACCCCACCATTGACGAGTTCCAAAAGATACTGCAGACCAATTCTCTTTCCACCATCATACGCGACTCTTGAACGGTCCTCCTTTGATCGTGTATACTTCCAACAATGGCTCCCAAGACCATCATTGCTCCCTCCATTCTGTCAGCTGACTTTGCTCAGCTTGGCCATGACTGTGCCCGTACTATGGAGCAAGGCGCAGACTGGCTTCATGTTGATATCATGTAGGTCGCGAGTAGTAAAGTCAAGGGAACTATGCTGACATTGTAGGGATGGCCACTTTGTTCCAAACATTACATTCGGCCCGCCTGTCGTCGCATCTATTCGAGGACACGTCGATCAGCCCACAGAGGCCCATGGCCGTGGCACCTTTGATTGTCATATGATGATCGCAGAGGTAGGAATTGTCCTTCGGAATCGAATACACAGCGTGTAGCTTACACCGGGATACCAGCCCAAGAAATGGGTCAAGGAGTTCAAGAAAGCTGGCTGCAACCTCTACTGCTTCCACTATGAGGCCGCCTTCTCCAGTGCCGCTGAGAGCCCAGAGCAACAGACCGACGAGAAGACCAACCCCAAGGCTCTCATCCGATATATTCACGATCAGGGATTGCTAGCTGGAATTGCTATTAAGCCTGACACTTCTGTCGATGTGTTGTGGGAGATTCTGGAGAACAGCGATGAGAAGGAGAGGCCTGATGTAAGTCTCACTGATTGTAGTCCATGAAGCATGCCAAGTTGACATATAGCTACAGATGGTCCTCGTCATGACCGTATACCCTGGATTTGGCGGCCAAAAGTTCATGGCATCAGAATTACCCAAGGTCCAGGCCCTACGAGAAAAGTATCCCGAGCTCAATATCGAAGTCGACGGTGGCCTTGGGCCCAAGACCATCGACGAGGCTGCCGACGCTGGTGCCAACGTCATTGTTGCAGGCAGTGCTGTCTTTGGGGCCAAGGACCCCTCTGAGGTTATCGCCCAGCTGCGACAGGCCGTTGATACCCGAAGTACAAAGTAAATCTGAGATATACTATACGCGCGGACATAGATCTATTCATAAACTGCTTTACCAACTGGACTGAAGTTTGTATCCAACTGCTCGGCTTCGCTATCAAATGCCTATCGCGCGAGCGACTTCTGCCGAAATTCTGCGTCACGATCTGGCCACTCAGGATTCCGTTCACCATGGATTCTGGGTCTGCTGCCATCCAGCACGAAGAAGTCAGACCACGCTTGCGCACGCATGCCAGGCTTCCCCGGCGGCATTTACGCACAGTACATACTCTGCATTGCATAGCGCAGTGCGTGCATTGCAGTATTAACCCCGGTTTATTAGAGTTGCCTCGCTCTCTAATGAGGCCCATTTCGAGGCCTTTCCAGTATCATCCAATTAACAACGGAATAGCCATTTATGTCAATGTGTGCCACTACATACATACAGCGCACGCCCAATTCAACCGCAAGTATTACAAACGCTCACTCCTTGAAGAGCCTCTACATCAAAAAAGCAAACTGCATTTCCATCATGACATTATCATTCATCCTTGTCTTTCCTTCACCCGATTTTCTCCGTGATCTCAGATTAGTTTTCGCTGCCATACCCTACAACGGTCCGATCATTGCAAATTACTAAATAAATCTCATCATGTTCGTTGGACATGTATGCCGCTTCAATTCCTTGTCTGCGAGCCTGAGGGTCTTTCTTCCTTTTATCCGTAGCTGCTCTGGTGCGAATTGCCTATTTAGGCAATCCAACAGCAACACCACTGAAATCTTAAAATATACTGCAAAAAGACTCAATGAACTCACAGAGAATCATAAATATAAGAAAGACTGCAAACTGTCAAAAAAAGACAGCTGATAGGCACTGGAGACTTGCTCCCACCAGGGCTTGAACCTGAGACCTTCGCATTACCGGATACTCGATGTGAAGTATTAGTACGACGCTCTAACCAACTGAGCTATGGAAGCCGATCAGCTGTTTCTTATTGTTGAGGACTGACGTGCAGTTAGAGCATATGATAGTAACAAAATGAGTGGCGGTAGAGCTTTCTTGAGCGTGAAGAATCTCTTGACATACGAGTATGTTGTCCCTGAAGATAAAAAGCCTAAATGACAGAGACGCCAGACATCCTCGTAAACATGGAGCTGGCACAGTAGCTTAGATCCAGTGTTTGTTGTCTCTGTGCCAACAAAAAAGTTCGACGAATAGACTGTAATGCTTGCACTGATTCATATATATATATATGTACGTGTGAGCAATCTTACAATTTGTTGGCTTGATGATAAGCTTATTGCTAGAAGTAGTGCATAACGCGTTATGTAGTGGTTGCGTTTAGAAAACGCTATCTGTGGCTTCGTTTGGCATTTATTCTTAATGTCTACCTATACAAATCAGATAAAACACAGAAGCTGGTTAGGAAAGTGAACAAGGAAAGGTGGAGATGTGAAGGCCGCCTGTAGCGGATAACTGCCTCATGGGCAGACAGCAGACGGCAGCCTGCAGTTATGGAAGTCTTTCGTAACTCAAGTGAATGTTGCCAGGCCATTCGCATCTTCGTCACAGGACTAGCCACAACGTCACTTCGACCTGGTCAATATCACTGGTGCCTTTATATGTTATCCCAAGAACATAAACATATCGATTCTGCATACTCTTCTGTCGTAAGATCTGGCTCAGAAGTCACCAACAAGTCAGCATAACCACTCTTCACTCAACTTGAACACGATATTCCCACCTCAGTCATGACTCGATCCCTCGATGAAGATTCAGACAGTGATCTAGTTGATTGCTTCGGTGTCATCGTCCTTACCCCCTCCAACTCGTCCGAACCCAGTAGCAAACATGCGACCCTCATGGATCAGTGGAACGAGTACTTCAAGAAAGGCACCCTGCAAGACTTTCAGCGACTTTGTGTCGATCTAGGCCTACCGAATGACCTCCCTAGCAAGACCAAATGCCGAGACGTCAGTTTTCAAATACCCATGATTACTTCCAGATGCTGATTTACTGCAGGCGCTCAAGAGCATCAGCGTCAACATCAAGCAGTTCCTGCAATGTGAGAACAGGCCCGACGATGTCAAGCTCTTCAAGAATAGAAAGGAACTTATCGTCTGGACGCGCAAGAGGAAGGATTTCTTCCCCCGACACCAACTGCCCAAGGGTAGCCCACTTCGGACGCTGTTGAAGCACATGTTCAACTGACCAATGTCTGTATGTTGGAGAAGGATCAGACACAAGACATTACACTGGATACTGGATAGATCATCAATGGAGTGACAGACGATATTGATTGCAGATAATCATGCGCCATTTTGTGTTCATTAAATGTCTAACTTCTTATCTCCCAGAGCCTAATCTTCCCTGTGTCATTACCAACCGCCAACAAGTCACTCTGGTTCCCGAACGCGACTGCAGTGATTCTTCCAAGTGGTGTCTGTTCCGTAGGCCAGTTACGGTACACGGTGCAAGTCGGTAGATGCACAAGGCGCAAAGCGTCCTTCTTATGTTGGCTTCCGAAAGCCATGAGCTGTCCATCTGGTGAGAAAGCAATATGTGTAATGGGCGTGACAAGCTGCTCGAAGACTCTTTTAGGTGTCGGTCGCTCCTTGATAGATACATCCTCCGACTTAAGTACGACAAGCTCGTTCCGATCGTAAATGTTGGTGATGCCGCTGTTAGAACCTACAGCGACCCATCGATCGTCACCCAGTACAGCTGGACCCTGATGACCACCAAGACTGAGGACAATACCACCAACACAACCCTCATCATGCCATATTCCCAAGAATGAGCGACTCTCCATGCTGTACTCACCAACCTGGCCATCTCGACCAAGGATGGTCATGCCGTTTCCAGTGCTCCACCAAGCGAAGTCTGCAATGCCATTCTGACTAGCGAGTCTGGCAGCCGAAATCCACTGCATAGATGTTGTGTTCAGAACGTTGATGATACCGCCTCCCTTTCTGGTAGATGCAACAATGGCCATGTATCGACCGCATGGGCTGAGCTTAAATCGCTCCATAGTCTTGTGCTCGAGCCTGTGACCGAGGATCTGAGTTGTCTTTTGCACCGTTCCTGATTTGAGATCCCAGTGGTGGAAGTATTTTCGTCGGCCGGCGAAGAACACCTTGTCGCCCCGAGGATACAGGAACTCGGCCCTTCGAACATCAACTTGCTTGACTTGTACTGAAGTCAACTGAGGATTAGGTGTAGGATGAGCGGCTGGCGCGATGTGGTGGAGGTAGAGGACAGAAGCGGTGCTGGAGGAGAGGAGGACCGGGAACTCGGGGTGGAAGGAAAGGTTGGCGACGGGGGCCTTGTGCTTGTCTGGAATCTCTCGTGTGCGTTGGATGTCAATGACTTCGGGTCGCAAGCGCCTCTTCTTGGTCGATCCGGCCCCGGCCAGACTGTTGACGTCGCGAAGAAACTTCTCAAGAGGCTGAGCAGAAATCTCAGAGTCGTGATCGCTGTCTGCTGAAGAGTCAGACGCAGCAGATGATCGCCTTCGCTTGCTAGGTCGCCCATCTGCCTCGCGCGCCCACGTTGGAAGGGGATTAAGTCGGAGGTATTGTTGTCGCAACCGTCTGCTGTACTCAGTTCCGCTCACAAGATCCTCGGCCTCCGTCTTGCGCAGCTTTCGTAAGCGAGTGGCTCCAGCCAGGGAAATGGCTAGCCTGTCGTCATCACTATCCTCCCATACAGGAGCATTTCCATCGGTGGGCTTTGCTGCCTTTGTGACCTCTGCAGCGCCTGCTCCAGCACCCGTGTCGAACATGAACAAGTCCGCGTCGTCGATTTCCTCCAGCCCAGGATCTTGCTCGACAAGCTGGAGTTCCTTACCCTCCGCGTCCCAGATACTATCAAAAATCCCATCGTCTTTGAACAATTGCGCTCGGAAGCCTGCCTTATTACCTAGAACAAGTCGCTCCAACTCTTCCTCGTCCGAATCTTTATCGTAGAGCGCAATGGTTGGCTTCTTTTGAAGAACCTCATCTTCTGAGTCAAATTGAGACTCGTTCTCCGAAGAGGAGGAAGATGAGGTATCTAGCATCTCTTCGTCTTGTGGTGGCGCCATTGTTGTCCTTCGGCTCACTGGAGTAAGTTTTGCGGTTTCTGGTTTGGAAATGTTTAAGGCCATGGAATTTTTTTAGAGGGTCCGAGCAGCCTTGCGCACGCGATTCTTTATGATTGGCTCTCTCAATTTAACACTAGCAGAGTAGTGACCAATCAAACCAAAGATTGAACGAGGCTGATGATGCATCCGTATAAGACAAGCAAGACTATTCGAAGAAGTTAACCCTGAAAAGATTACTCAAGAATGGGCTTCAATGAGCTTGGCGAGCTCACAGCGACCTTCACAGGCCCCCATAAGTACGGATCTGGTGTCTAGCCTACCGAGGTACCTAGCAGGCAGGTAGATATTAGGATTCAATGGAAGTATACGCAAATGTGAGAAGTTTAGGATGCCGGGAATTACAGGGAAATCCAGAAGAGAAGAAAGGATAAAATTGTTTTAGGGTATTCAATCGTCCTTCTCCCACTACTCTGCTGCTGCCTGTGCCAACACACTCTCGAGTCTGTGTAGATCAGGACTCACCGACTCTGGAGACTTTAGTGTTAAACATGAGCCGGCTTGTGCAACATCAATGAGGTTTTCGACTTTACCACCCTGAGCCAACCCAGAGATTAAAACACCGAAGAAGGTATCTCCAACACCGTTAACAGATACAATGTTCTGGACCTTTTCAGCTACAGAGAATAGTCGCATATAGAGCCCACCAACGCTGGGGTGGTCGCTCATCGAGCGAGCAAGGATGTACTCTTCGGAGTCAGGATCCTTCAGACGGGGATCATCCTTTGCGAGGATAGTGGTCAGGAGAACACCTTGAGGACCAAGTTTCGTTACAATAGTCGGAATATAAGGAAGTAGTTGAACTGACTGAACGGGAACACCAGCGTCAGTCAGCTCGGCTGAAGTCATATTAACGAACCGATCTCGAGCACCCCGCATGCCAAAGGCATCGATGATGTCGAACCACTCTGGTGCCTCAAAGTAGCCGTTATCGCGAGCTGCGGAATACATGGCTGCCAGCTCATAGCTGTTGGGAGAAGCGATATCTACCGTGGGTCGAGGGAAGACTCTAAGTTTCGGATGCCCTCTCTGAGGACAGAAAAGGTTCATAGACTTGGCTGTCGATACCGGCTCGAATGCAATCTTGCAGCCTTGGTCTTGGCCAGCCTTGAGCCATGCCCGAATATCTTTCTCGCTCCAATTGCCATCCACTACCAACCACTTGGGCTTGGTTCCCCGGACGGCAGACTTCCAATATTCGGGAAAAGAGTGGTTTGTGAAGATGCCCATATCGGCCATAGCCATGACTAGATTCTTGTTTGCATCGTTGACAGCAACGTACTGAGCCGTTCTATTAGAGCCGTGATATTCATGGCCTAGTTGTCGAATGTAGGTGGTGTCAAGGCCGGAGGCTTCGAGCCCATTAAGAATGGTCTTGCCAGCACTACAGCACGTCAATAAGGGTCAGGTCTCGATACGAGAACGCGCTTACACGTCATCACCAACCATGCTACAGAGCCGTACTCGTGCATGTTTGCTTACAGAGTGGGCAGCGAGAGCTACATTGTGGCCGACACCTCCGATTGACTGGCTGATACTAGACGGATTCGAGGTGTGGAGGACGGGTGAAGCGTCACCCGACTTTGGGGCATAGTCACAACTCAGATCAACAGCGACAGAGCCAGCGACAAGGATATCGACCTTACTGTCAGACGCTACTTCTGGCACCTTGAGCTCAGTAGGAGCAGGAGATGTAGGTGCAGATGGAGCGGCAGAATATGAATTACTATAGCTACGATTAGATTTACGTCCGAGACCATTCATCGCTGCACTTACAAAGTCTTGACTGGTTCGGAACCAGAAGACAACAGTTTTGAGAGTTCGACAGCGATGTTGGTGGCCCGGGTGATGTTGGACGTTACCAGCGCCTTGTTAGCAATAACGGCCTTCTCTCCTGTGAGCTCCTTGAGCCTGCCCAGGATATACGGAGTGTTGGCGCTGCCAGTGAAGCCCTTCTCATTGGCCTCCCTGACAGCCTGTTCGATGTAAGCCTGCATCTCAGGCGCGGGGATGCCAAATTCCTCCGGGATTGGGTTGGCAAAGAGCAAGCCTGACTCAATTCCAAGCTTCTCCTGGGCCAGAATGATAGCGGCAGCCTCCTTCTCAGTGTGAACAACAGAAGGACTCTTGATGCCGCTATCACGAGCCCAGAAAGCTGGGAAATCAATCTTTCCAGACCGTCCGTCTGCAAAGGTCGACACATGGGCACCCTGGGTCTCGAGGAATTCCAGTGTCCTGGGAATATCAAGGAAACCCTTGCAACCGCTACTGATGACAGCTACCCGTGTTCGGCCAAGTTCAGTGAGATCAGCAGAAACGTCCATTGAGTCATGGCCTCCGCGGTGAACGCCGCCGAGGCCACCAGTACCAAATACTCGAATGCCTGCAAGCCTGGCGAGCAACATAGTTCCTGAGATGGTGGTGCCGCCGTGAATCTTCTGTCCTGTCAAACCCTGAAGCAAATCTCAGTCAGCCCTGTAGCCTATGCATATCAAAGATGTTGACTATGGATACAATGCTACACACACGTGGCATGACCAAAAGCAGTACCTGACTTGACTTACCATTCCCGCAAGGTAGGCAATATCTCTCCTGGATGCTTTGACAGCGCTTCCACTCTCGATCATGCGAAGGATGTCAGATGCTGTTGCCCCAACAGTAGGAGCACCATCAACAATGGCGATGATGGCGGGAATACCTCCATTGCTGCGGACAAGATCTGAATGTTGGAGGGCGAGTTCATTGCCCAGGGCTCCGTGAGTGTAGATAGTTGACTCAAGGGCAACGATGGGTTTGTTGGTGGCAACAGCATCTGTGATCTCGTCCGAGATCTTGAGCAAGTCCTTGACAGCAGCCAAGGAGGAGCTCATGAGGCGGCGTTGAGGATAAGAGCAGCCCGGCCGAGATGCGGCTCCGGAGCAGCGCCGAAGGACGGAGCCGTGCCGGGCAACGAGACTTGACAGCCGCATGTTGGATATGCTGTATGGAGTGGAATGCAACAGTATACGCCAATGAGCAAGGGCTTCTGGGGCCCCTGAAATTCAAGATGAGGAAAAAGAAAGAAAAAAGACGTGTTTGAATCAAGATTTGATGTTGTTGAAGCTGATCACCTTTACTGAGAGGAGGGGGTTGGAGGAACTGACCTGACAACCTGAGTTAGCGCTAGAGTTGGGCAATGGCAAGAGCCTCGGATCACAACTATTAGCGATCCTTTTAGAAGCCAATGATTCCCCTATCGTGAGATATCTTCTGTCACGATAAAAGAAAAAGAGCTCCACAGCCGCCAATTTGGTAACTCAAGAGGATCTTTTGCTCTGAGCAGGCGGTGTTGGTGGTTCTTAGCTCTTGGCTATCGGGGGGCTCCGCTAGTAAATGCCCCTCTACTCAAGGAAGTAATTCCGCTGCGAGTTGGTGACGGCGGGAATTCCATCTTGAAAAGTCAACAATGTATAGTTATTTCGCTTTTTTTTAATTTTTAATTATTTTTAATTTTTAATTATTTATATTTAATTCTTGAGCTGTAATTCTTTTCTTCAACCGGTGAAGCAGTACTTATGTAGCTAGGTCCCTGCATTTTAAATTTCAATGATTATTGAATCCCTGTCCAGTTGATTCTGAAACATGGCTGTTGCTCGTAATGCACTGCAACACTACAAATGGTTGAACGATTATTACTCTATGAGTGTAAGTCTGATATTCATGAATCAATGCTATTTATCACCAAGCATGTCCCAGAACCGAACTCGGAATGCCATCAGTTCAAGATAAAAGACTGAGAAACAATCATTCATCCTTACTATCTATGTGCCTAGCCTCATTTACTGGTAAAACACCCTTGTAATCTTGCTTTTATCAAGGACTAAGCCCCCGTCCTCAAACATCTCCCAAGGATTTTGCAGCTGTATTGGATACTCGGCCAAGCCCAATTTCCGGTTTCAAAAAGAAGATGTAGTCATTTTGGCTCCTGTGCCGTATTTCCCGCGATGGTGAATTTGTTGTTGCCGTTACATTTTCTCACACCTCAGTTTTGCTAGGACCTGTATAGTAACTGATACTACCTGGTAATGCTATCATCAAAGCAACAACTGACAGCCGTGCTGCTCCTGGCTGCGCGCGTGCTGGGACTGAACTTTACAATTTCCAATGGCCAGATCTTTACACCTGGTTTTGTGGTGCTGGATGCCCCTCAGCCGAACACGCCGCTTGGAGGAGGTAAGTTGACAGACATTACGCCGTCGACGATAGCTTCACCTCACTAACACTGTTGATACAAGATACTTTGCACGTGGCTATAGACGTGACTGCCAACGGCAAGCTGCCGTTGCCACCGCATGACGAAGATGACGATAACCAGATCTTCAGTATCGACATGTTCCTCTACAGTTACATGTCAGGTCGCAACCTGACCATCTCCAATGGAACGGCGACCGCTAATAATGCAAGTCTCGGGGAGATCATGACCCAAGAACCAAGCAGCACGGTCAAGCATATCAACTGGGTGTGGCCTGACTGCCTCGTTGGTGATGGAAAACCTGAAGGAGATAGTGACCGTGGTGTTTACAACGTGAGCAATACCTACTTCTACACTCTTTCTTACCTTATTAGAATATGTTCTGACGATATACCTAGATTTCCATCCGGCAAAACTTTAGGCTCAACGGCGATGACCACTACACCATCTTCGACGTTCCAATCAATGTCACCAACTCGATTCCTGAGGATGACGATCGGCCGTCTTGTGATGAGCTATCGAATGATATTCTCTCGCCCGAAGAAATCGACGCAGAGGCAGCTAATAAAGTGGGCGTTTTGTTTGCGCCAGATGACTCGACCGAGCTTGAAGCCAGTGGTGAGGCTTCGAAGGGATCTGTCCTGGATTCGAAAGTAGCGGTATATGCTGGATTAGTGAGCTTGTTCATGACGATTTAATTTTGAAAGATCTTGATTAGGTAGCCTTTTAACTGACATTCTGATACCCCCAACTTACAAGAGGAAGCTCTTTGATATGTTGTATCGTATTCCAGCAAACTTTTTCCAGTAATCCATTCTTCGTTCAAACGCTCTCGAGCCATAATAATTCATAGTTCCAAAGTCAGGGCGTGAAAGTTGAAACAGCTCGTCTTGGATTGTCGCACATCTTCAAATCCCACTAACCAATGCAGGTTACCAAATCGCCATGTTCACCCTCATCTGCCATACCAATTAAGGAATCATCCCCGTTCAGTATAGCTTTAAGGCGATCGAATTGCGGGGTCACCATGATGCCGAGGAATAATCCACAAACAATGGCTAACTCATGATAGCCCAGCTTGGCGCGAGCAAAGATGTTGTTCGGTAGGAGCTGCTACGAGAACCCTGACGAATAGCTCTTTGACTATTACCCCGGATTTCCCATCCCTGCCAACTACTGCAGCGAGCAGCGAGTTGGTAGCTGTTCGTGGAAAAGGACCTCGGTTTGCATGCTCCATCATGAGAACCATGCATCAAGCCCATTCCCCCTCCATAAGAGATGCCTATGCGCATCTGAGGCGCAAAGTACGTTGTTCGAGTACTTGAGCTGCTCACCTGGACCTGTACACTGCTTGTTTTCCATTTGGAAAAGTAATCGTATCTCGGTGTAATCTGACCACAAGATATTGACTTACACCAGACTCAGACGCCATCATGCCGATCCATCAAGGACTCATCCCGCGAGAAGGCTTTTGCGCTGACGTTGTATTACGACTCATTCGTCAGACTGCCCTCAACCCAGCTCTCCTACTTCCACTCGTGCTATTCGCTCGCCTCACCAAGAAGGGTCAAGATCTATCCATTCTTCATCCTAGCGCCTCCGGCCACCTCAAAACGCTATTCTACGTTGCTCTGGCACGATGGGCCAGCGGATGGTGGTCCGATAAGACCAGAAACAACTGGGTTGACGACAAATATGACTGGAAGCGCGAAGTTGTTCTCGTAACAGGTGGTGCGGGAGGTATTGGAGGGCGAATCGTGAAGCTATTTGAGGAGATGGGCGTCAAAGTTGTCGTTCTTGATGTTCAGCCCATGTCTTTCGAAGTTTGTATGTTATCTTATATCTAACCCCCAGTTCAGGCTCAGAACAGGAAGAGGAGGCTGACTTCACACCCAATAGTGGCCAACGTGCACTACTTTCAATGCGACCTACGATCGCCCGAAAACGTCGAGGCCGTCGCCGAAAAGATTAGAGCTGAGGTGGGACATCCGACCGTCGTTATCAACGTGGCTGGAGTTGTCAGGGGCAAGACTATCTTGGAGTCCCAGCCCAGCGATATCCGCTTCACCTTTGACGTCAACACCTTTGCGCCCTTTTGGATAGCAAAGACATTTGTTCCTGATATGGTCGCCAAAAACCACGGCATGGTTGTGACCTTGACATCTTATGCGAGCTGGCTGACAATTCCTAACCTGGTAGACTATGGTGCTTCAAAAGCAGCTGCTTTAGCTTTCCACGAAGGCTTGACCGCTGAGTTGACTACCCGATATAATGCGCCCAAGGTCAGGACTGTAATCGTCCATCCAGGTCCCACCAATACTGCTCTTTTCAAAGGATACTACCAAAACACCGACTTCTTGATGCCACCACTTGCACCCGAGTCGGTGGCCGATGCAGTAGTTAGGCAGGTTCTCACAGGGCGTAGTGGGCATGTTGTGATTCCTGGCACGGGAACCATTCTGGCTGCTTTGCGTATGCAACCGGACTGGTATGCAATTCCCGTGAGAGCCAAGGCAGAGGCATATATGAAGAACTTCAGTGGTCGTCAAGTCATTGAGGATGTGGATACAGCCATTGAGAACAATGGTGAGGAGAAAGAAGCTGAGGGGAATGCAACCGCCAGTACGGTTTTGGTGTCCTGATCAAGACTGCCTTGTTAGGTGCTAGAATGTTGCGGATGAGTTGTGGTTGCTATTGTTTCATTTTGCCATATTGCACCGCTTGTACGTTATCACATTGTATGGGACTAGGTAATTGTGGTAGGCAACACAGAACCGCCCAGTCGTGATATCATTAATTGTCACTGTCAGGGAACGTAGTCTAAGCATATGGTGACAGATAAATGGAACACTGGAGCATTAAAGACATTGTAAATCTTTGTCTTTTGCAATAATACAGTTTTCATACGGTCTACTGAGGTAGGGCCCATGAGTTTTAAACAGAGACACTTGATAAACTCATTCTCGAGCCTATTCAAAGTGTCACTCTACGACAAGACCCAAGGTCCGATTATAAAGGGCGTGCGCGGGGGCTGGGGCTGCCTAGATACCTAAGTCCGAACCAGCCTGTGCGTTATAGGTCATCCATGTAATAGAGTACCATTGTGTTGGTGATGTCCCAGCCCGGATGTTATATCATGTTGGTGGTGCCAACTGACTGATTTAAGAGCACTCAGACATGCCGCTCTAGTAGGATGCATACAACGCGCGGCATAATTCGAATGATGGGCCGATATAATGACACGATAAATGAGTCAACATATTGACATCCAGTACTTGGGTTGGCTCCAATGCGGAAGACTCCCAACGGGTGAGCTGGCTGGCAAGGCACCTACAAACAAGATGAGATGAGAGACATCGCTTACGCTGCACTGCGCCAAAGGATCAGCTTCGATGCTGATGCATATACAATATTTGTGATGAGTTTGACAGCTTGCATATGCAATCAAGGTGAAAAGGGGGGGCGTTCTGCCAGATACCTTGCTCAATTATATATCATGAGATGATCATCGTTCGCTGCATATCGTGGTGAAGGGCTCCATCGTCAGCTCAACTGCTTGAAATGTGGCAGCGTAACATGTAAGGCATGGGTCTTTGCAGACTGTACCCAGGTTTCATCCTGGGACAGGCGATACATGGCAGACCATGAGAATCTGAGAATTTGTGAAAACTAAGTGGCTGTCCGTTTAAGTAACCAACAAACGGTGTTGAGAAAATTGCAACACTTGCAGGTTGCGTTGAATCTTCATGCTAAGTTAGTCCCTTTTTCAGTATCATGCTTGCGTCTTCTGTTGCACAGGACGATATCAGGTACATAAGCCCTGAGCTAAGACCTGCATGTATCAGTTTGAATCTGTGTGTTACTGCCAGCAGATCCATCCCATCTGAGTCAATGAAACGGTTCCTATATATAACACAACTTACGGTGTGGCTTTGCTGCATTTGCCAATTCCCCGACTTTAGATAACTTCAGCTGATAACCTACAGAACTTAGCCAGATATGTCATTGCCCTTACAAAACTTCAGACAAAGGCCGGGGAAACCGGTGTCAGATGGATGGATCGCACCCACTCGCCGTGCTTGATAATGACACCGCCCGAGAACGGCCTCATCCTGGCTCAAAGACCCTGAGTTCCTGCAGGCGTATGGGAGAAGAGGCAAAAGGAACTTAATAACATGCGATGTCAGACACTGATACTCCATCGTTCATGTCCTGACCGCAGCTAAACCACTGGACCAAAGCTGAAAAGGGTATAACAGGTTAGCAGATGCGGATTGAATATTGTACGAGAAGTCCATCTACGTACATAACAAAGTGCATGATCCTTGCTGCTGTCAGAGCAGCAAACACACAATCTGGGACCAGACACACCACGTTCTCATCGGAGACTAGAAGCCGCAGAAGTGGGTTCTTTGACGAAACAGTGCGAGCGTGTGCCACGGGTTCAACGTCTTTTTTTGTCTTGGCCCAAAGTGTCATTGTAAAGGAGGAGGAGATAGTAGTGTTGAGAGGATTGGTCTAGGTCTTGGTGCATGACCTGGTCCGTGGTCTAGCCTTCCAGACCTTCCTTCTAGCGGTGTTTATTTTCTGCCGTCGATTCGTCACTATTTGCTTCAGAGATATCTGCACTTTGATATAAGTGTTTGTGCTTGGATCTGATTAAAGTGATGATGCCAACCGGGCTGTCCCATCTATTTTTTCCCTTTTCCTTCAAAACTTCTGGTGCTTTGGCTTTGGGGGTTGACAAAAGCATTCAATTCATCAACTATCGTCCAATCACATGCTATATCGTCAAGCGGGGACAGGTCCAGAGACAGCATGTGGATCCCTTCAAGTTGCATTCCAACAGGAAGGACCCATTGAAAAAGAGTGAACGAGCTTGGCGGAAGCATTCGAGGAAGGGCCCTGGAAGTTAGACCCAGTTGAACGTGTCAACCGTGTCGTCTGAGTGGACCGTGTGGCAGCGAACCAGCAAAATCTCCCGCGAAATCAGCCCATTTCTTGTCTCCTCGTCAGGTCTGGCGTCGCCTGCCTCCGCCTGCTGTCGATAATCGTGTCATGCCATTTTTTCTGCTCCAGGCAATTGTGACCCCATCTCACTTGCCCTTGTTGCCCTCGACCCTGGGCTGGTCCTTCCCATCCATTCTCTGTCTCTCTTTTTGATCCATGTAAGGTAGGCCAGGGCATCGTAGCACCCCGGTCGTCGCTTGCCATCAACCCCCGAAATCCGGTACCTGCCCGTTCGTGGGTGCTGTATTTCCTATATCTGACCTTGAGGCTCGGAATAGCTTCATACTTAGCCCCTCTCTTATCCTCTCTTCACCTCGGTGTCCCTCTTCGTGCTCCGTCGTCCGTCGTCTGTATCTTCGTTCCTGCCATCGCTGTGGCCGTCTCATCCGCCTTGTTCGCCATTCTCATCGTAGCCTGCATATCTGCACAAACCCTTGTCGTCTCAGTTGTAGCTTGTCAGTCAGATTCAGCTTGCCCAATAGTTTACTCGACCATTCTGCCCCGCGACCTCAAAAACCCCATACACTTACCGATCGATATCTTCTATCATACAAATCCAATTAATACTACTGCTCGACCTCCTCGACATCTCCTTGACATCTTACGACATATTCAATTTTGCGACTTCGATCTTGACAACCTCTTCTCATCGGACGATATCACGGAGCTCACATAACACCCCGGGTGTGATACACACAGCACCCGATAACTGAGTGGACGGACTTCCTCGGAGAATATCACCTTACCGAATATCCTTTGCTTTCCACACCCTTTGCCGTTTGTCGCCAGCTTGATCATACGCAGCATCTTCTACCGGAACTCAGAAGCCTCCGCCGCCTTTACCTCTCGCAACTACTGCCGGACGACACTCTGTCAACAGTCTGAACCGACAGAGGTCGTCCATGATCTTGTGATCCTCCAAAGACTTCCACTGTAACATGGTGCCTAGCATTGTCCAATCTGACGACATGGATCAAATGGAAATCCCCTTTCCAGCACATCGCGAGCGCCAGGAAGGCTCTCCTCCTCCCTTTCAAGATCCTCTGGCTCTTCTTCGCAGTCTTCCTGAGCCTCCGCTGGAATGTCAAGTATGTGTTGTTGGCGCAGGACCTGCCGGTCTAATGCTGGCCGCAAACCTGACCAGATTCGGCATCAACGTTGAGGTAATCGATGATCGAGCCGATCAGACGCCCGTGGGAAGGTAAGCCTATCACCGCCATTCAATTGTACCACTGGAAACAACCCAATTGACCTCGACAATAGAGCCGATGGCCTTCAGCCAAAGACGATCGAAACCTTCCGACAAATGCGACTATCAGATACTTTGCTAAAACAAGGTGTTCGTGTCTTCGATATCGCATTCTGGCGCAGCACCGCGGACGAACCTCTTCGTCGGCTTGGTCGCGAAGTCCATTATCCGCCTATTATCGATGTTCTCGACCCCTATATTCTTCTAGTCCATCAAGGCATGGTCGAAGGGCTGTTTCTTGAGGATATGAAAAAGCGTGGCAAGGAGGTTCGTCGAAACATGGCTTTTGAGTCGTACAGCGTCCCCGACAACAAGACTGGTCCCCTTCAAGTCAACTGCCGTGCCAATGTCAATCAAGACAAGCGTTCGGTTCTGACTCAATACCTGATTGGATGTGAGTCGCAAACCCTCACTTATTGTACGCTCAGAAACTGACATTACTACTTAGGTGATGGCGCACACTCCAAGGTTCGCAAGAGTATCCCCGATGTCAAGGCTGTCGGCATGTCTCAGGCTGCCATTTGGGGCGTTCTCGACGGCGAACTGATTACCGACTTCCCCGATATTTGGTCCAAGACGCTCGTCTACTCACAAGAGCACGGTTCAATTCTCATCATTCCTCGAGAGAGGAATATGACTCGTTTCTATATTGAGCTGAAGGCCGGTGCCAAATTTGATCGCCGCGATCTGGGTCAGGAGTTCATGATGAAGCGCGCGAAGAAGATTATGGCACCGTTCCGCTTGGACTGGAAGTACGTTGAGTGGTTCGGCCGGTATCAGGTTGGTCAGAGGGTTGCTAGTCGCTTCACCGATGGCCACTTGAGAGCATTCCTGGCTGGTGATGCTAGCCACACCCACTCTCCCAAGTCAGCACAGGGTATGAACACCTCAATGCACGACTCATGGAATTTGTCGTGGAAGTTGAACCTTGCGGTTCGAGGCTTGGCCAAGCCAAATCTTCTCGAGAGTTACGAGGAAGAACGACGCAAGATTGCCCTAGACTTGGTTAACTTTGACTACGAGCATGCGAACCAAATTGCCGGTGGCGACGCTATTGCACTCGCTGAGAACTTCAGAACCAACGTTCGTTTCATTTCTGGAATTGGTGCTGAATATGGTGAGAACGCCATCAACAGGCCAGGAATTGGAAATAACCATTTTGTAATGGGAGACGCCAAGCCAGGTTGCCTTCTGCCTCCCGCCAAAGTGACTCGATACATCGACTCCAACCCTGTGGATATCCAGCTTGACATCCCTATGCTCGGCCAGTTCCGAATCTACCTTCTTATGTGGGATGTTCAACAGTCAGCACCGTTTCTGCAGACATTCTGCCATGCTATTGCAGGTACAGACTCCTTTATTAGCCGTCTATCTGCTGCTGCTAGCGCTTCTTATGCTTCTCAACCTCGCGCACCAGCTCCTGAGGATGTTTATTCCCGACCTGAGCGATACACCGTTGTCAGCCACCTCTTCACTTTTGGCCTTATCAGTAAGTTCCTTCGCATCTTGTACCTAGAGACCGCTTGCTCACAAGTCAATCAGCCACCATGCCCAAGACGGAAATCGAAATCTCAGATCTTCCACCTCTTCTGCAGGATAGCCGTTGGACCTTCTACCTCGACGATATTCCCGATCAGGACACCCGTGGCTCCTTGTGCACGAATAAATGGCTTGGTAGCCTGGGGCCTGGCGAAGTAGCGATCGTTAACGTTCGTCCCGATGGTTATGTCGGCTCGATAGGTCGCTGGGACTCAAGCCTTGATGAGTCTGGTGTTCAGGCAGCCCGATGGCTCGATGAATATTACGACGGATTCATGAAAATTCCAACGCAGTAAGCTCGGGAGGGTATCATGAGTTAATATAGAGGACCAGCCAAAGCCCACGCAACCCTTAGACTCGCCCGTACTCTATCTGAAATTCTTCGAGAGCCATCTGGGGGATAAGAGATCCCTGTGCACATTGGCATTTTCGAATTCTTATATCCAGGAGTACGGAGTTGTTGACAATATACTATCATCCCTGATGCAAACTCCTACAGTACCCAGCATGGGCCTGCATCACCATTGAGAAGAACTAAGCAAGACAGGCCATCGCGGCCTGATCAATCACCACTCACAGAAGGAGGAGGGGCCAGGAAGGCATATTTAGACACAGACGTTATTGTCGGCAGTAGAAGAGGGCCACCACCACAGTAAGATCGATCGCCAGATGGGCGTAATCTTGCTCATGTTACGACACATTTGGTAGTTAGTCACTACTCATATCACGGAATCTATTTTATTTATCAGCTTACATTTGTTTATTATTACTATCATCGTGTTTTACCGCCGTACGTACGCCTTCACATGTTCTCTTTCTTATCAGCTCTGAATACATGAGAGAGTGTGCTCAGGTGTCTTTTGCCCGTCAAGGCACTGATATTCCAGAGAATACCTAGGAAAAGAATGCATATGTCTCTATCTAGAGCTGCTTTCTAAAGTCCCTAAATTACACTGGTTCATCTGGGATTCTCTCTTACCAGCTGTTTTTCTTCACCACATATCTCTCTACTAGTCGTTCTTCCAATCTTACGCCTCTTCATAGAGGCAGGGTGGGATAATTGTTCTACATCTGGCACTGAAAAACATTCTGACACTGCCAAGAACATATATCCCACATGTGGCATAGTCGCAACTACGACAAGACACAAGATGAGTACGACACATGGCGAAATATAATGAAGTTTCCAATGTTTTTGAAATTCATGACACTCAGCTAAGCCCAACAGCCTGACTATTGTCCTTATTATGCTAGCAGATATGCATTCTACATCAATATCCCGTTTTCCATCTTCCGTTCTTGCTTGTTCGCTTTTGCTTTTAAATCAAATCCACTCTCTGAGTTACTGCCTGATTATTGTTGGGTAGGCATGGAAACATCAGCCTTTTTAGCAACGGCATCAGCACTCTGCCATAGAGCTGTTACAGTCTTGAGCTGAGTGTAGAAGTTGATGCCAGGCTTTCCGTAGAATGTGCTGGCACCACCACCAGCGATAGACTTCTTGTTACCAGTGAAAGAGAACATGGGCAGAGGGACAGGGATAGGGACATTGATGCCCACCTGGCCAGCCTCAATGTTCTTGCGGAAGGTCTCGGCAGTAGCACCAGACCTGGTGAAGATAGCAGTACCATTACCATACTCGTTCTTGTTAACAAGGTCGATAGCGTCATCAATGGACTCTGCGTTGAGGCAAACAAGGACTGGGCCGAAGACCTCCTCCTTGTAACAGGTCATGTCAGGTGTGACATTGGTGATGATGGTAGGGCCAACCCAGTTGCCGTTAGGGTACTTGCTGGGCTTGTAGCCACGGCCATCGAGAAGAATAGTAGCGCCCTCCTTCTCGGCAGACTCAATGAGCTTCTCGATACGCTCCTTGCTCTGCGGGGAGATGACGGGACCGAGATCGGCGCCCTCCTCAAAGCCACCATTGACGTTGAGATGCTTGGCTTGCTCGGCGACCTCGTTGAGCCACTCCTTGGTCTCGCCAACCATAACAAGAGTGCTCAAAGCCATGCAGCGCTGACCGGCAGCACCGAAAGCGGCACCAGTAATGGAGTTGATGAACTGGTTCTTGTTGGCATCAGGAGAGACGACGGCGTGGTTCTTGGCGCCCAGGTTGGCCTGAACACGCTTGCCATTGGCGGAACCACGGCTGAAGATGTACTCGCCGGCCTTGTTACCACCAACGAAGCTGATCGCTTTGATAGCGGGCTCATCAAGGATGAAGTCGACGGTGCGGTGGGCGCCGTGAATGATGTTGACAACACCCTCAGGGAAGCCAGCCTTCTGGACAAGCTCAGCAATGATCATGGCAGCACCGGGGTCACGCTCAGAAGGCTTAAGTATGAGGGTGTTTCCAGTGATTGTGGCAATAGGGATGCACCAAAGGGGAATCATGGCAGGGAAGTCTACACATTAATTAGCTGAGGGATGATGCTAGCGACTCGCCAATTACTCACTGAAGGGGCAGATAGCAGCGGTGACACCCAGAGGCTCACGGTAGGTTCGGGTCTCCATGTCCTTGGAGACTTCAAGGACCTCACCCTTGAGAAGCTCTGGGGCGGCAATAGCAGCCTCAGCGACTTGAAGGCCACGAAGGACATCACCCTTGGCGTCAGCAAAGGTCTTGCCTTGCTCGAGAGTAATACTAGCAGCGAGACGGTCCCAGTTCTCACGAATAAGCTGGACAAATCGGAACATGATCTGCTGTCGAGAGATGACAGTAGTGTTCTTCCATGACTTAAAGGCCTTCTCGGCGCTTGCAACAGCAGCCTTCATCTCAGCGTCGGTCATTTGAGGGACGCGAGTAACGAGCTCGTTGGTAGCAGGATCGTGCAAGTCAATGTACTTATCGGTCGAGGAGGAAATAAACTTGTTGTCGATGAAGTAGGGAGTATCGACCGCCTCGACCTTTGCGTGAGTGGTAGGGTAACTGCTGGCGGTTGAGGCCAGGGCAGCCGTCACGGGCTGAAGCTGTTTGCTTGTCGCATGGATGCGCCTGGCAGCGACGTGGGATGCACCGCTTGTGATGTTAGATGAGGCGAGGAGAGAAGATCGAGAAAGGGCGGGAGTAGATCGGCTGGAAGCACCCAGGCCGCGAGAGATTGCGCGACGCATGATGGTGATAGTGATGATGAAGACGACAGTATAGTCTATGAGGCTCAAATACGTTGTGTATAAGTGAGAGAGACAAGAGCTAGGAGAGCGAGAGCGAGAGCGAGAGCAATTGACCTCGATAACTTCCAATGAAGCAACAAAGAGGCCAGAATTCAAGAGGCCATGGGTTCTCTAGACTTTTATACTGAGAAACTGTCCCGGCTATGTCAACGGTGCGGAGGCAATTGGAGGGGCGTTTCCCTCTGAGAAGGTCACCACTTACAAGCACCAAAGGCGAGTCAGTGCGGGGCGGCAAGAGCAACTCATGATAAGCTAGCAACTTCCCCCAAGAGCTGGGCTGGAATTTCTGGAAAGTGGGTACGGTCCGACTTTACCAAATCACATAGTGTGGGGTAATTGCCGAGTGAGCTCCGGCTTGTCCGCTGGTTACCGTCAATGCCGATGGATACCACGGTCTGAGGTTCGTCTCCCAATTCAAGACTCCTACTGGCTGAGATTGCCGGCCAGAAACTACATCTATCACTCCGTTTGTTCGTCTCCTTTCGCCTGCCTAATCGGGAAACAAATCTATCTCAACTTCGCAAGTGACCTGCCACTTCGATTCTTTTGACTCTATCTATCGGACGTCGGGGTCACCTTCCATGATTCTCCAACGTAAATATATGTTTATGGAGGGCGTTCGTCTTTTCAGTTCCGATCTAGGCTGATACTAGATACTCTTATCTGTGAATGCACGCCGATTTCGGTGAAAGGGTAAAAACCTCTACCAGAGGTTAAGACTTGTCGAGTTGACCTACTGTAAATACGAAACTAAACAAACCGAGATAACAATGCCAGCGCCATACTTCATAGTACCTCTTGAGTGGTCTAGACACATGGAACACCAAGACGAGCCATTAACCGATCAAGAGTGAGGTCAGCTTGAAAAGTTATCAATTGTTTTGATATCCCTATCGCTGCTCTGGTGCGCCAAATCAATCAATCGTAAGAATTGCATACATTTTCTTCCAAACTTGCTTCTCTTCTTAGCTCCACAGGTTCTCCGTCCGCTTTTGAATATCACTCCACCTGATACAACTAACCATCTGAGATTACCTCGTTTTCCTTATGACTGGCTACGAGTGGTGCGCTTGTTAACGGCGCCCTTGACCTGCTCAGCGCCGGTAGCGGTGGCCTCAGCAGCCTTATCCTTGACCTGCTTGGCCTTGTCGGATGCCTTCTCGGCAGTCTGCTGAACAGCGGGTGACTTGCCAAGGTTGAACAGAACAGCGACGAGGCCAGCGGCAGTAATGATGATGGCGACAAAAGCTCCAGCAACCTCGGGGACGAACTTGATGGCCTCGATGGGATCCTGAGCGGCAATGGCCTTGAAGAGCTCGACCTTCTCGGTGATGTAATGAACAGGGTCGTCGAGGAACTTGAGGTCGCTGGGGGACTTGGGCTTATCCTCCTGCTTTGGCTTGTCGGCCTCAAAGAGGGCCTTCTCGATGGGGTGCTTGACACCAAATGTCTCCTCAGCGAGCTTGTTGGCGTCCTCAATGGAATGACCAATGTAGATGTTGTCAAAGAGAATATCATTTTGCATAGTCCAGATCTCGAAACCAATGGCTCCCATGGGCTCAAAGTTGGCAGGGGTCTTGTCCTCGAAGTAGTCGGGATTCTTGATCTTGCGGGGCGCCCAAGTTCCCTTGTATGCCGGGTTCTCAATGTAAGGCGCAGTCCACTTGCCTTTGTAGTCGGGGTTGCGCTTCATCGGTTTGGTCCATGGGCCGCAACCAGAGGCGTCGGCGCACTTGGGATTGGGGACGGTAGGGGCGATCCAGTCGCCATCCTCCTCGTCATCCCAGTCATCTGGCTTCTCGGCCTCAGGGTCGGGGACGGTGGCGGGCTCGTTCTCGAGCCAGTCCTCGGGTTTCTCAGCTTCCTCGTCGACAATCTCGTAGGGAGCTTCCTCGTCCCAGTCCTCAGGCTTCTTGGCCTCAGGGTCGGGAATGCGTGCTTGGTCAACCCAGTCCTCAGGCTTCTTATCGTTCGCATCATCAATCTCGGCCGGGGGGTTGACAGCGGGGGTGAAGTCCTCCAAGAGGCTGCCGGTCTTGACCTCCTCATTATTCTGCTTGATGACGTAGGTATTGTTGGGATGAACGATCAAGGTGTAAAGCTCGGTGGTCTTTGTAATCTTGGCGGTGGGGGGAGAATCGAGATGCTTCTCCTCATACTCGCCAGTCTTGGGGTTCTTGTGGTTGAAAATAAAGTGGACTTTGTTGGTGTGGCCACACTTGTCGGGACCAAACATGATCACATAGGGGGTTGTGTTTGCGAACTCTTCCTGGTGGAGAGCCTTGTTATCGCGAAGGAGCTTCATGTAAGCACCACCACACTCGAGGCCATCTGAAGGGGAAAATGTCAGCGCGCGCGATCACCGAGTGGGATTCCAGAGTCATGCTTACTTTGCAGCTTCACCTCATACTGGACGACGAGGGTGTTGTCCTTGTTGTCGATCTTCTTAGGGAACTTGGCGGAAATAGCATGGTGCGCCGCAGGGTTCTTGACAACAAGACCCTTATCGCCCTCGATGCCCTTGTACTGTACGGGCTCTTCAACGGCCCACTCGCCAACATAAGCCCATTCCTCCTCGGAGCCAGATGTGTCCTTCTTCGCGTGAGAGGGCTTCCATCGCTGGTCCCAGTCGTCGGTGAACTGCTCGAGGAAGTCGGCTTTGACAACGGTCGGCTGTACGGATGGGTTAGCCATCAATTGACTGGGTCAAGAGCTCATGAGGAGCTACATAGCGCTCATACATGAGCTCAACTGCTAATTGAAATGAAGAGGGGGATAAATAAATAAAAACTCACAGTGAATGTAGGGAGCTTGTCGGGAACAGAAGGGGAAGCCTCCTTGATGTCCTCGGCGTGGACGTTGCCCGTAAGCATGGCAGCCGACATGGCCGCTGCAACAGCGTTGAGCTTCATGATGAAGGAAGTGACGGAATAGCTTCAGCAGGTAATTAAGGACGTCACTAGAGGCTGCGCAAGAAGAGGAGCAGGAACACAATCAAACAAAAGACGTATGGCTGAAGAAAGAGTGTATGCTTGATGAGGGTATTCCCAGCGCTCGAGGAGATAAGAGGTCCAGGAGTGAGGTGGAATGTAGAATGGGGAGAGTGAAGAAGCGAAAGGTGGCGTCTTAACAATGAGTGGAGAGCTCTGTGTTAGTGTTGAGGACACGTAGAAAGAAGAAGCCCAGAGCCGCCTAAATTTCAGGGATCACGAACAGGTGCAGAGCGGGGGCCGTGGCCCGGAGCCACTAAGGTTGGAAGAAGGAAGGTGCAGATGCCGACTGTCAGGTACTCCCATGGAACTGGGGGGGCGGGGAAATCAACGGAAGCCTCACAGCCTCTGCCTTGTAGTTACAGAATAGGTCATGTCCCACAGAAGGCTCGAGAAGAAGACAGCTGTCCATGGAACAATTGGCGGATGAATGGTTAATTTCACAAGCGTAATAAGCCTCAACTTTAAATCAAAATAAAATGTTGGCTGATTAAGTCCAAGAGGCATAATAGTGTTTACAAGGACACACAGAGCCATAATTGGATTATTCTTTGAGCTTCGGTATAAGTGTAGAAACAGCTGTTCGGCCAACAGCAAAATTCGGGATTTTGAGTACCTTATGCTTCTGAACGAAACAAGGAGATGTCTTTAGTGGTTTGTTAGTCTTGAGATTGATCAACGCAAAAGATGTGAGCCACGAACTTTGAATCTATCAATAAACATTGTCCTTCTCCGCACCAATACCTTAATCATAAGTGACATCAGCCAGTGGTAAGAAATCTGTCCTAAGGTAGTTTAACAGCTACCCTATGTTGACCTCTGGACTGATTGACACGGAGCATAGGCTTGAAAGGGTTCGGCTCCTAACTTAGTACCCAACTCAGTACCTTAGTAGGTACATACTGCCTAGTGCCCAGACCTAACAAGATAGCAACAAGATCAAGCACACATGGAACACTGTGGCGTCAAGGGTATTGCTGCAATCAAACCGTAATTGAAGGCGATTGTTCTGTCATGACGTATCTATACAAGCATCAGCAACACAGGAAAAATGGTCGGTATACAAATAAACACTCGAAGAGGTGCCTACGAAATACGAATTATCTCAGTTTCGAAAGAAAAAAAAAAAGCATGATAAAAACACGATTGAATTGGACTCGAGCATTTCCTCCATTGGTAGTGAGACAATCACTTCGCTTGTTTACAAGCTAACACCTCGAGCACCCGATTGGGAAACAGTAACCAATCACAGGGCGACACCCCACAACCACCACAACCTTAGTGGTCATGTTGTGTTTTGTTATAGTCTGACTTCAAGTCAACTGAAAAAATGCACATCAAGCAGAGATTACGCAGAGCGCAAAAAAAGAGGTATTGTATTGATGCTCGTGTCGAGCCGTATGTGAACGCGTAAGGTGTCCCAATAATTTGTCCATGAAAAGTCGATACGGCCCAAAGAGGCCTTCGTCATGATGCCCAACATGTATCACATGTGAAATCAAACTCCAATCATTACCGCTCTAGAGCAAATCCATTAAAATCCTTCCATTCTATCAACCAGATGTCCAAAAGAGGCAATCCAATTTACAGAGCGAAGACAGCGGCGACGAGACCGAGGAGAGAGACACCGCCGACGAGAGCAGTGGCAGCATTGCCAGTCTCGGTAGACGAAGCAGCGGAGCCGGAAGCAGTACCGGAGGCAGATCCAGAGGCGGTCTCAGAGGCGTCGGTAGCGGTGGCATCAGACTCAGAGGCAGAAGCGGTGGCGGTGCTGTCCTCATCGGAGGCAGTGCCGGTGGCCTTGGAAGCAGCAGAACCAGCAGCGGAGGAGGCCTCGTCCTTGGAGCCAGCAGCGGCGGTCTCACGGGGAGTACCGGAGATGGTCTTCCAGTAGTTGTCGGCGATACAGTCCTGGAGACAGACGGAGTACTTCTCGGTGTCGGAGGCAGAACCCTTGCCCTTGGGGCAGGCGGCAACACACTCGGTGGTGGCGTTGATGTTCTTCTCATCGGGAGAGGGGACCTAGCAAATCATGATTAGACCCGTCTTTGTCCACATGGTGAAGCATCGGACTCACAGTGATGCAGTAAGACTGGCACTTGACATCACCAGCATCACAGGCGTCAAGGCAGTCAAGCTGAGACTGTTGAGCGGGAGAGACAGAAGCAGTCTTGCTCTGGGCAGCGGCCATGGTGGCGAAAGCGCCGGCGACGAAGATGGAAGTGAAACGCATGTTGATGGATTTCGAGGTTGTTGATATTAGAATTAGTGTAAAGTAATCGAGATGAATCTCAAAGCGAAAGTCTGAAGTAAAATTCTTGTCTTAACGAACGACGGACGGATGACAACGAGGGTGAGGGAGAAGGGAAACAAGAGCACGCGACGGGGCAGCCAGGACCTTTTATGAGTCGAGTCCTCAACGGGACGTGGACGGTTTGCAAAGGGGCATCCACACCATCAAGCCAATGGGCAAACCACCACCGGTTAGGCCCAAGCAAGCCTACCTAGACAAGGCAAAGCAAAGTCTCAGACCCCCCCCCCCAGGCCAGGCTAGGGGAAGCCGTGAAAGTCACAGGCTCAAAAAGCCCAGGCGCAGGCACAAGTCAACAAGACTGACCTGAGGTGCAGGCAAAGGGCGCCAAGCTAGGCCCCGGCTCATCGGGAGATAGGGGACCCATCAGGACCTTCACATTTTGCTTGTCAATGGCTCAAGGTGGGACATAGAGGAGCATGGACTGTGGACATGGGGTGAGGGAAGAGAGGACCCCCCATGATGGCGCCAGGATTAGGATTGGAGCCATTGAGGATCCATTTTGTCTGATCAGGAAGTGCAAGAGACTGGGAGGAGAGAGAAACGAAGTATCCATCACCTTCTCGGGGATGCTAGGTATTGCTGTCGGCCATACCTTTATTAGGCACAGAGTATGTATGCATGATGCACATTCGGGGTCCCGTTAGTATCAAAATAACACAGTAGAAAAAAAGGATGAGAGGAGTTTTGGGTATGCCACGCAAACCCCCTCACACAAGTCCACGTCCACGTTGTGACACAGTGCAGTCAGTACATGCAGTGGGAAGACAACAAAGAAGGGACAAGCACACGCAGAAGCACAAGCACAAGCACAAAATTAGAGTGAGTTGCAGTCGGGTCGGACTGTAGCGAGCGAAGAAGAGGAGCCTGAGGAGAGAGTACGGATACCTGCTCCGTACTCCGTAGACGACTGATGTGATGTGATGTCGATCGATGTTCGTTTACTTTCTGGTCTGGGGAAGCCCGCCGACATCAATTTTAAATTTGCAAGCCATGGTCCAAGAGACTGCCACTAATTTGCCGTCCCTGTCCTGCGTTGACCAGGGGAAGAAACGGGCTAATTATTTGCCAGTTGAGCTGGGGGATGTTCCTGTAATTCCGGCTCAGCGCAGATCTTGCATCTCTCCCTTCGTTTAACGATTCTTTTTCGGCTCAGATGATTGAAGATAGCCATCCATGCTGTGAGTGAGTGAGTGGACTCCTCTCGACCGTGACTGACAAAACTTATGATGGATGGAAAAAGACGTTGGGAGACGAAAAACACAAGCGACCCACACATATTGGATGGATGGATGGAGGATCGATCCTCCACTTGCTCGTCCATCCAGCCATCCATCCATCATGGGGAGCTTCGCCTCCAACAGCTCGTGTTGCCTGGCAACATGACCACCATCTGCCGTCCTTTCTTACATGTGGTGGTGTTCTCTGCTTTCTACCCCTAATTTGCACCTCCAAAAGGTGACGGGACACGGCTGTTCTTCTCAGCGCGCCTAGGTCACTGCACTAGCATCGGATCTCTCCAAATCCATTGGGTTCGAGGTTGTCTCAGGGGGTGACCCTTGGGACTAGACAATAATAGACCGGGCCTCCATTTTGGGACAAGGGGTGGGCGGAAGTGTGTCCGAGACGAGACTCTGTAAACCATCAGCGAGACTGAGCCAGTGAGTTTGCAATCCAGCCAATACAATGTAAACAATAACACACTTGAGGATTTTCTTCTTCTTCTTCTTCTTCTTCTTCTTCTTCTTCTTCTTCACAGTATGAATGAGTAAATAGAGAACAGACTGGAAAAGCCATGGTCTGCTACTGTACATAAGTTAGCACCATACCGGCCGACTCAGGGAGTCGAGGCCGCCTTGGAGGGCTTGGCCAGAGTAATTAAAACGGCCTCGTTTTCATTGGCGTACATGTATCCGTAGTAAAACACTTTGTTTGGCTAACACGAGCGTCACCTCAATGCACTGTCACTAGGTCAAAATAGAGTACAATGCTCAAGAACTCAAGTACTCAACAAACTCAAAACTCTCTTCTTCCTTCAAAGTGATGAGCAAACGCCGCGTGGGACTTCCAACGGATGCTTTATGCCGGGTTGCCACCTGCAAAAGCCGTCGGCTCAACCTATTACATCCTCATCCATGAATACGAGGTAGCCTAGAGAAAAGGCCCCGGCGGTGCTCCCCGTTCCCCCATATGCCACTTTGTTATTAGGGGCACCTGTGATACTGCTACTACTATCCGTACAGTGCAGCTCTACCAGGACAAGGTTGTTGGCGTCCCGGCACCGGCGCTGAGAGCTGAAAAAGGCCATTCATTACATATAAGCAGGGACAAGGGTCAACATCTTAAGACAAGACATGATGCTCAGAGCCTGTTGATGGATTCTCGCACTCATTAAACGAGTATTATTACCCACCTGTAAAGGCTTGTGATTGAGGCGCCATCCTTGAAAATGTTAAAACACAGGCCAGGTCTGTTCCAAGGCATTCGTCCATTCGTCTTCAATCCGGCAAGCTTCTCCATCTGATGCCAGGGCTATTAGTTATCACATATTCAAAACTCCGAGTCATTCAGATAACATGAACCCTTGACTTCATGCAAAGATGTATACCATACCCATATGCGTTGCAACAGATGGTTATCTGGCCCAGTTCAAACCTGCGGCGATGAATCTTGATAGAAGAGAAACCCTATCATCATCAGCTGGGCTCCGTGTCTTTTGGTCCATTCTCGGCCGTTCCGTCTCCGTTCCTATTCATAGCTCACTCGCTTGCCACCATCGACGCAATACAACCTCAGATCAGACTGAGGTGAATCAATGCCCTTGGAAAACTGAGGTTGCACGCATTGCCTAGAATCGGGATTCAAGATATGTAGAATATTCCGGACAAAACAAGATTCTATCAGCTGGCAAAGATTCTCGAGAAAAGAGAATTGGGTTGGTGTAGATTTTGGAGAGCCGTGGACCAGGAGAAATACGGCCTGCCCACTCAAGACTAGTAACCGCCCAACGTTCCCAAGCCATTGTTTCTGATTGTTTGAGACATTGCGCTCATCAGCCACGAGCTGCTTCTCCGCAGAATGACCTTGGACATAGAGAATGCCTCGCGATTGTTAATTGGCTAGCGTACAGTAGGTAGTTCTCACAAGAGATACTCTTTGATCACGGACGGGATGGATAATTTCGACAGCACAGAGCACAGAGCAAAGAGCACAGAGCACCCCAATCTATCTTCCTCAGCCACTCAGAGGCTCTGAAACCACAGCCTAGGGAGGTAGACAGGTGCGGCTTTGGCCTAACATTAGGTAGACAAGAAACTATCCACCACCATCATCAGCTTCAGCTGCACTACGCTGGCTGTGCTGCTAATATCTCATTTCCCAAACCTCAACACTCAACTGGATATCTGGATCTCTGTCTTCCCGGGCCGCTGCGTTCCGAATCAGAAACCCTCTGCAAAGACACAATTCAAAGCACGTTCCGTTTCTGCAGATCTTCCTCCAAAGACAAAATGTCAACTGAGCAACGCCCAACTGGCGATGCCCTCATTACTTCCGAGGACCCAAACCACCCTGCAAACCTGATCCCTTCGCTATGCGCAAAGTTCTGGACCCTGGGCTGGGTTACGGGAACAGGAGGCGGTTGCTCTATTCGAGATGAGTATGTTTATGTTTAGCTTGCTCGTTTTTGAAATTTCATCATTTTTTACCCCGCGACCCCGCCATGATGAGTTGGAGAAGGCGAATTTATTTATTACAAGACTCATGATACCGGTGTATACTCTCTTCAAGTGGATGGGAAATCGTCTGAAACTTCTCTTGAGCATTTGTTATCGAAATAAGGAGCAAACGTTTCTCTTAACTTACACCATGATCGCAGTGATCTCGTATACATCGCACCCTCGGGTGTTCAAAAAGAACTCATGAAGAACACCGATATCTATGTCATGGCTCTTTCTGAGCAAGATCCTAACCACAACAAGCTCAACCAGCGCACTTATCTGCGATCTCCTCCCTGCTACAAGCCTTCTCAGTGCACCCCCTTGTTCCTTGCTGCTTTCACCCGCCGAGGAGCTGGCTGTTGTATACATACCCACTCTCAATGGGCTGTTCTTGTCACCCTCCTCTTAGAATCCCAAGGCCCCGGAAAGGACCGGGTTTTTGAGATCAACAACATTGAGCAGATCAAGGGCTTTGGCCGTGGCATGAACAAGACAGGCAATCTGGGCTATCATGACACCCTTCGCATCCCAGTCATCGAGAACACTCCTCATGAGGAGGACTTGACCGAGTATCTTGAAGAAGCGATGGATAAGAATCCCGACACATACGCTGTCCTCGTCCGTCGTCACGGTGTCTACGTCTGGGGTGATAACGTTCATAAGGCCAAGACTCAATGTGAGAGGTAAGGAAGATATACCAAGCTCACTCGTGATCTGCGAATGATTATGCTAATACAACGTAGTCTCGATTACCTGTTCCAGCTTGCCGTTGAGATGAAGAAGCTCGGCCTTCCTTGGATCAGCGAAGTCGAGCAGATTGCTCCCCAGCGAACATAGTCGGAGAAGCAGTAAGAGTGTAACTAAAAATCCCGGCACCTTAGTTTGTGCTCTTGACGAACGGGATTGCTTACCAGGTAGTTAGCCTGGAAGCCAAACGAGGCACGGCGTTATGTGAGATGATGGCTCAAAGAAAATTCAAGGGTAGTCGATAGATGGATGAATGTGGTCGATAACATGACAATGACCAAGGGACGAAAAATCTCTTTCGAAGAATAGAGCATGCCACCATTGCGGATCATTCTATTGGAGAGGTTTTTATTTTTGTTTTTGACGGGCATCATATGTTCCAAAATTAATTTACAGTTCAGCCTGCGGATTCATGAATTTCGAACATGATGCTGACAAGACTTGCTTCATAGTTATAAGCATAATGCCTAACGTATTTAGGACGTTGTTACTATAACATTAGTAATTATACAACTCATAACTCATCTCTAGGGCGTTGCTGCTCAACAACTTCAGGCTCCTCCCACATCCTCTTCTTGGGATTACCGATATTGTCTTCATCACCCCCTGGGATATTCCCCAGCTCATCTGCCTCTCTCACAACGTTCAGAATCTTATCCACCTCCTCAAAAACTTCGGCCTGCTTCTCAGTGTCAACCTTGGCGGTAGGCAATTCATCATCCGGCAGGCCCTCCACCGGAACTCCTTTGCTCGCTTGTCCAGCCTCCTTCACCTGGCCCTGCCCAGAACCCGCGTGCATTACCGCACTGCCTGCTGACGTTCCCAATCCAAACATCAACCTCAGCGGTAGCCAAACAATCCACCACATCGGTCCATACAGCAGTCTTCTGAACAATAGCCAGCCGAGTGTACAAGCTAGCATGTAAAATGTCGTCTGAAGGTACCACGTATCGCTTTTCTGCGAGCGCAGCAATGTGCCTAATAAGTCCTTGGAGCTCGCCAGCATTGTGTCCAGAGAGCCATACGACTCGTTCAGTTGCTTCAAAGCAGCAGAAGATTCCGTCAGAGTTTCATGTGCAAACTCGCTACGGGCCAACTCCGCCTGGATCAAATCATGTGTTCGTCGTAGGGCGTTGGTCACATTAGCACTCGCACCAACGTTCTGTTGATCCTCTTCAGTGAGGCTCGATTGCTGCTTCTGAACATTCTGCTGATGGCGTGTAGGACGAGCAGTCTTTTCATCGTCAGGGTAAAGAGAGTTGGTCTCGGAGGTAGGCTGTGAAAATGATGTAAGGAGGATCTCGCGCTCTTGTCTTTGTGCCTGAGCGAGGCTATGCTTTGCCGACAGTCGTGCTTTTCGAAAAGAGAGACGGCAGCTAGAGTACGTTTAGACATAAATACCATTTTCCTCTCCGTGCAAACTATACCTTGCAAGCTCCTTTCCAATCTTTTCGACACTCTCTTTCAATCGGTCTTTGTCATGCTCTGCACCACGTAGAAACTCCACTTCTTCCTGTAAAAGCTCCTGCTCCTCTTCTCCATCTCGTAGAGTGCTCGTAATTTCTGCGCTGAGTTCGCCGCTCTCGCTGCTCTCGTCGTCGGTGGTCAAGGGCACGGAGCCAGGTTGGAATTTGAGTGTTGCGAGTCGATCGATAAGCTCTTTGAGCTGCGTTGTCGTCTCTTGCAGAGCCGTCAAACGCTCCTGCAGACCCTCGAAGGACATTTTCAGCTTGTTGAGCTTGCGATATTATGCTGGTGAAGAACTGTTAGGTATATGCTGCTGTGCAAGTCGATCTCGAAACGTGGTCCGTCATTATCATGACGTTGCAGTTAGCTGGGTGCCACCCCTTTAGGGTGATATGCATGTACCGAGACGTTATCGAACCTCGAAATTTCAGCATCGCCAAACTACCCGCCTATAGCTCTTGAGTGTGTTAACGACCACGTTCGACTCCCTTGCCAAAGCCAATTACTCTTGAGTATTTCACGAGCTTCGCCTTTACTCGCCGCCAAGATGATCACAAAGTTTATGACTGAGGTTTCGGCCAAATTCAACCCGTTCTCGGCCTGCGCAAAGCCAGCTCGTCTGTTTCTCACATTTCTGCCTCCGAATGCCCGAGCAAATGGAACAACAATCACATCGACCATTCTACCCCGAACTTCGAAAGAGCCCAGCTCCCTACGAGTGAAATTTAGTACGTAATACTAGAAGGCTATTAGTTTTGCCCAGGGGGTCCAATGGCTAACGAGATGCAGAGGATGGCAAGGAGCTCAACTTCGACTGCCAAAAGATCAACATCAAAGGACTAGTGGAGGAAGTAGACCGACATTCGCGTCAGCTACAGAAGGCAGCCGACTTAACAGATTAAAATTTGTGAAAAACATCGCTATGCTTTATCACTCTGCGAAAACGGCGTTTAGGAAACGAACCATGTACATATACGAAACCCAGTATGGCATAGCAGGGGTTGGGGGTCTTGTATAATATTACGACAATTGGCATCATTTTTATATATTGTTCTTGAGTATCTCCGTGCTCAACTTTTGTCAAGACTACATGTCTGCCATACTTCTTCCTTTTATGCAAGATGGTTGATCTATGAACACTTAAGCAGAGGCACCGCTGATGAAGAACCACTTGTCGATGGAAGCATCGATCTTCTCGGCGGGGACGTCCTCGTTGGGAGGCAGAGGGGGGAGGCTGGTCAGGAGAGACGCGAGAAGGAGAGTTCTGGACAGTGACGTTGGTGCTATACAGACATTAATATCAACAGTGTTAGGAAGACAGGTTAGAGACTTACGTGGAGACACCGCCGGCAGGGGTCTTGCCAGTGATGAGACGCTCCCAGGCCTCAGCACACTCACGGACGACGTCGAGGGCGTAGCTTAAAATTGTCAGTCTTGGGCTCAATGAGCCGGAGTTTCAGAACTCACCTCTTGTTCTTGCACTCGCCAGTGAAAGCAAACTGGTTCTCGGGCTTGCCATCGGGAATCTTGTAGATACGGAACCACTCGTTGGTGGCACGGAGGAGACCGGGAAGGTGTCGCTCGACATCCTCGACGTCGTTCAGCTTGGAGGCGAGAGGGTCGTTGATATCAATGACGATGACCTTCCAGTCAGTCTCCTCCTCGTCGAGGAGAGCCATGACACCGAGGACCTTGACCTGCTTAACCTGGCCAGAGTAACCAACAAGCTCACCGATCTCGCAGACATCGAGAGGGTCGTTGTCACCCTTGGCCTTGGTCTCAGGATGAACGGAGTTGGGATCCTCCCAAGTCTGGTGATCGAGTTAGGGATGACCACGTCAGATTGGGGTAAATAATGAGCATACCTGGGGGAAGGCACCGTAGTTCCAGAGGTAACCCTTGTGGGGGAAGCAATTTCGGACGTATCGAAGCTTGCCCTTCTTGATATCCTGCTTGATGGGGTTGAGGAGCTCCTCCTTGGAGATCTAGAGTGAGGGTTTTGTCAGTATTCATGTTTTGCGTTTTGTCGGTCTGGGCAACGATTGCGCAAGGAGGAGGAGGGAGGGGTAATATAGCACACGACAACTGTAAATAAAGCAAAGCGTGCCGAGGAGGTAACAAGACAGCAATTGATGTTGACCAGAACATACCTCGAGCTTGGCATTGGTCCATCGAGGAATCTCGACAACCATGTTCAGGATGGTCTGCTCCTGGTTGGCATAGAGAGGAATATCATGGAAAGGAGAAACGGGCTGGCCATCCTTCTCGATGTAGACTCGGTGCTCGAGGGTGTTGGGAGCCGCAACCTTGCGGACGGTGTAGTTGGAGGCCATATCGGGCTTCTGCTTTGAAACGGGACCTGTTGGTGAGGATGAGGAGGAAAAGTGTCGAGCAATCTGAGCTGTTCGACGGGAAGAAATTTTGGAGGTTGACGTAGCAGCAGAGTGAGAATAAGAAGAGGATGGAGGGGGCGGGGCACCACTGGTAACGACACTATGGCTCCCGCCGGGGCCTGCAGCGGCAGCGGCAGGGCTACGTGCTGCCAGCGATGCCATGTAATTGGCCCGGCCAGGTACTCGGTATGGCGACAGCGACGGCGCTGCGGAGGGACTGTACAGCAGTGTCCCAGTGGCTGCGGTGCCTGTGACTGTAGTGCGCAACGACCTCTGGAGCAGCAGAAGCCGGGAACTTTGCGGCTGTAACATCAATACCAAGCTGATCTTTAGGGGGCGGCTTGAAGTGGAGCAGCCCCGGGGAGAAGGGTGCAAAAGGGAGAGAGGAAAGGGATCGGGAGGTTATATCAAGAGTATACGGTGGAAAGAAACCTTATGGCTAGGCCTTACACCGCGGTCGTCGGCTGTAGCGCAGGGCTTCGAGAGAAACCGAGGTCGTCTTTTCGCGGGCACGGGAGTTGGGTTTTCGGACGGTTGATATGGACCAGAAGCTAACTGGTTCTGGATATCATGATGGGTCTCAGTTGTGCTAATTTGATCCTGATCGCCATGTCGTGCCATATCCACAGAAAAAACACGGCCGACAGCCCGGAGACAAGTCATGACCCGATGAACCTATTTCATTACACCTGCAGCTAAACGGACTGAAGTAATGTCTAGATTCAAGGTCCTTCTTATGCTCCCCTCTTGTAGTCAATCCAGAATATTGACGGCGAACACGATTGATTATTTCCTTCTGCCCTGCAATCAAACCTTTCATGAAAATTCTTCCATCTCCGTAACCGGAACATGAGCCGTCTTATTATTAGGTGCAACACCAAGATGCAGACCCCATCCATCCACCCCGTTTGAGAAGCCAGAGCCCCAAATGATGCATCAGGACCCACGATACTGATCACCTCATATCGATTGGTGCTGAGTGATTCAACAATGAATTGAACATGAGCCTAAGCCCGTAGTTTGCGCCAGGAGCCGATTCATGGTCGTCGTTCTTACACCCAAGGTGCAACATACACTACGAACCTCAACATGACACCATTTAAACTTTTGATAGGCACGCCTATTCTGATTCAACTAACGAGACTAACTAATCAATAATAATAATCAAAGGATATAAACAAACAGCACTTCAAAAAAAACCCCCTCATTACCCGGACTTATTATACCTAGGAACTGGTCCCTCAACGACGCCCAGACAGACTGCGATGACAGCAAGTGAACTTCTCGCCTGCTCAAGAGAACGGAATGATCGAAACAAAATCACATACCAGAATCGGCGCCCTTATTCACTCTACTGCAATTGCCAACTTAATTAGCCAGCGACCTCAGCATAGACAGAGGACTTGGTACCCCGTTGCTCCAAAGGAGAAGTGTCGGATTCAACTGTAGCTGCCTCAGACTGAACAGGAGACGAATTGTCTCCCGAAGCCAGAGGCTCCTTTCCCTTTCCCTCAAGGGTTGGCGATCGGCTTTGGACTGGAGTAGAAAAGCCCTCGGCCTCGGGTCGCCAGTCTCGCAGATCATCCTCAGCATCGTTAAGGATTTGGCGTGCCTGGGAGGAGTGTTGATAAGGCACTCGTGTATCGCCAGGGACCACAGGCGAAACGTCGAGAAGCTCCAACAGACGGCGGCCATGTTTGGCTAGGATGATCTGCTTTTCGGCACGCTCGATGGTTGCCGCGAACTCGGCAACATAGGCGTCCTTGAGCTTTTGTCGGGTCTGTATGATTGGTCAGCCTTGCTCAAATAGTTGATGACGCGATGCTAGTCGCAACTCACGGTGTTGGTCAATTGAGCCTCGGCCACCAGGTTCTCAGCCTCAGCCCTCACCAATTCCTGCTCAAGGACAGGCAATCTTGTGCTGCCAGGCTCCTTCAACTTCAACTTCTGGATCTCATCGGCAATCTTGTCCTTGTTTTCGCGGCTGGGTTGCACACTCTTCTCGGTGTTTCGAATAGCCTTGAGTTCGGCGCGAGAATCATCAAGAGCGTGAGCATATGCGTCCTCCTGCTCGCCCATTTCACTTAGGATAACTCCCACTTTATCCGAAATATCACTAATACTGTCATCTCCGGTGTGCTCACCCCATTCAGATAACTGGGTTGCGATGGAAACTCGCTCACGGCCGGCGGTCTCATGGGCGCCAATGAGGTTGTTCTCTGATTTGATGAGGCGGAAAAGCTTACGGGACAGCTCAGGTTGGACCTGGCCGCGGAGTGAGTTGAAAGAGAAACCCGGGCGCTTGGCTCCGGCACCAGCGCCAGAGCTGCCCTTGGATTTGTTGGATCGAATGGAGAGTGCGCGATTCCTATAAAAGGGTTTTATGTCAATCGGGCTTTCCGAACATAGTGATTCATGGCGTGAAGGAGAGGCGTCGAAACTGAAGCGAGACATTGTATTTTCATATACAGTAAGGTTGGCTAAGGCGCGACGACAGATGAAGTTTGACAATTGCTGAAAATGCTAACGGGAGCTTACATGTTGAAGACCTGAGGAAGGATAACTACCAAGGTAGAGAGCCAAGGTAAGGTAGGTAGGCAGGCAGGCGAATCCTGCAGTTATCGCTCAAGAGTGACCGCGACTCGGCCAGAATGCACCTTCTTCCATATAGTCAGCTTTCACATCACAAAACATTCTTGCCTTCTCCGCTTCCTCCTAATGGAACAGACAAGGCCCAGCACCTCCTGACACAAATAGGTGACAGCTTACAGTGGAATAAGGCGATTCAAGAATTCAGCTGCAGAGCCGCTTTGGGTGGTAAATCACTGCAAATCGTCTGGGTCCGGGTCAGGTCTCTTACAAGGGGGATGGATGTAAGAGGTCTCCAGATGTTAAAGCTGCCGATACAAGGCAGGGGTTGTGCAGGCTTTAAGCAAACAGGATGGCCTTTTGAACTGACGTTGACGACACCATCTTGGATCTGCCCTGCTTTCGGTAGCACGAGTACATGTTTTCAGCTGCACCTACGCTCACATTTGGAGTAACTCGCTGTATCTGTCCTAGAGAGCCTTTGGATGTTCGGTGGCGGAATGCAGAGTGATGTCATGAGCTCTTCTAGCGACGATCCAGCCTTGCGGGACACTCCGCACCCCGCCCAAACGATACGTCAACAGGCTCTTCCAAAGGGTCACAGAGTGGCAGCTCCAAATGACGAAGGTCCGTGGCTCCCGAGAAAGAAGCACGAGGCTCAGCCTTTCATGTAAGAGACATTGATCGAATAGTATCTTGAGATTCTTAAGTTGACCTCTTTTCTACTGTCACAACTTATGATCAACAGCCAATTGAGCCAAAGCCAACAAAAAAAAACTCCATCATATTTGCTTGCGCTATGTCGCCCATTCCTGTGCATTATTAATAACGCCCACCCTGTTTCCAATATCTTTAACCAGACAGTTTCCCCAAAAACCTTGCCCAAATAGTCATACGTTCCTCATTTATACATTAAACACATTGCCAATGCCGCTAAACACAGCCCGCCAAGTACCGCATGCTCTGTACAACGTCATCGTCTCTAATTACACCCACAATTCAGCATTGGCGCCCTCAGTCGATCAATAGCGCTCATAGACAACAGTGCCACTGTTTCGTGGGCTGTGGCTGTAGGACCGTCGAGAGACACTGGTGTAGCTTGCTCGGGGAGAGCGTGAGTGATGATGGTGATGGTGGTGATGGTGATGATGACCTGTGTATCGTCTAGAAGGCGTAATCTCTTCGTGATAGTAGTACTTGGTCCTGGGCTTGGGTTCACTGCCGAAACACATCCTGGTGGTTGTTTGAGGGTTTGTTTGGCGAGGGTGAGACTGGTCGTAGCTGTGATAGGACAGGATCAGTCGAACGAGATCGTTAAAGCGACTGTAAAGTGAGACCCTGATTTATCAGCCTCAACTTGAGAGATTGGTTGTCAAATTATAAATGCAAAAGAATGTGTGAGGCTTCGAGGAGGGTTCTCATGTTCAATCTTATACCAGTGCCCTGGTTTCCTTTGCCCGGTTTCTTTTGACTAACCCATGCTGTCAGAACCTGGCGCAGACAAGGAGAGGGTCCTCAGCCAGGGTGGCCATTCGGAGCCTGTCTCGCCCACCCATCTCAAGCTCAACTGGGAGACACAGTCCCTCCACACATCCTTCGTGTGGTACCAAGTCCGTGTTAGAGCCTGGCAAAGTATACAAGAGGCTCTCAAAAGAGGCTGGGCCTACCTGGCTTACGGAGTTGCCCGCCTTTACGGATAATGGCTTGGACCCTGTCCTTGGTGGTGGCTTTGCTGCCTTTGTCAAGCGTGCATTTGATTGTCATATGATGCCTCTTGCGTCTTGGAAACTGGAAACCTAATCCATTTACTAATACGGTCCCCCTATTTTACACTTTTACATCTTTCCCAGCAACTGCTTCCAGGCTCTTCATCATGTAAAGGTGAAGACCCCTCAATCAAAAGGCACGTTCCGTTTCTATTAAAGCGTCTATTTCTTGGGCTTAAATCCCACCTGCACCTGGCCCAATGCCCAGGTAGTGACAAAAACTACCATGGCACTGGCAAAGATGACCAAAGGTTTTCGAAGAGCGCTCGAGAGAGGCGCATCGTAAGAGATGATGAGTTGGCGGTCTCGGAATTCGTCGACCAGGTTTCGCGCCTTAATGCTGACAGCTGTTCTGCCGACAGTATCGAGGTAGGTTCTGGTCAGATCAACCGAGGTAGATACGATCGATGATTCGGGAATGTTGGTGTGGAACCTGACGTTCCTGTATCAAAGTTAGCAAAGGGACAGATAGTGTGCTTGGACTGTCGGCTCACTCGGCGCCTTCTGGAAGGAGAATATTGACGTTGATGTGCTCATATTCAACGCCTTCTGGCTGCTTGGGGCCTTCGAGGAAAGGAATTCGAAGTACGAAACTACCAGCGGCGGTTTTTCGCAGGAAGTTGGAAGCATCGGAGTTCCATCCAATAGTGAAAGGATATCTCCATCCACCAAAAAGAGGGTATCGCGGCTTTAGAACAAAAAGAGCGTCTCGGCTGTCGGTTCGCCAAGTAGACGTCGTGACGTTGCCGATCACATCTGTATAATAGGCGTCCACGCTTCCGCCAGGAAGAGGAATTCGCAACTGGTCGAGGTAATGCGAAGGACGAACTCCCGCAACCCCATGCTGACGGTACAACGAATGCTGAGAATATTTGATTCGATCGAAGTTGTCAGAAAGGTTGGCACCGCCGTGATACATCTCGTAGTGCTCCTCGAAGGCGATGTTGCCGCCCCAGTGGCTGACTTCAATCAGACGGTCCAGCTCCTTGACGTGAATAACCGGTTTGGTAAACTGAAAGCGAACGTTTGCAGGGAAGACAGCACCGGCGGGCTTTTCATCGAAGGGACCATATATGAGCTTGGTGCCCTGCTTCACAGGAAACTCCTTGGCCTCGCCACTGCCTGGAAGCTTTGTATAATCGGGGACGTCGGCCGAAGCAGCCTTAAGCTCGGTCTTCTGCTTCTTCGTGATGTAGGCAGATGGTGCATAAACGGAAAAGTTGAAGCTCAGGTATTGGTCATCGTCCTGGGAAACGGCCGCGGGGAGAGGAGTGTAGGCTTTCAGGTAGTAGTAGGTGATTCCGAGCGTTTGTTGAGCACCAGGCTTGAGCGGCGTTGGCAGTCGGATACGATAGTACTGAACATCGCTATATTGCACCATTAGTAGTGAACTGCGACATAGCCAGGCTCGAAAACACATACCTGAGAGGATCGTACTCGACAGTCTCGGCCACGAACGGTCCGGCGTTCGCGTCCTTACGATCCTTAACTTCGAAACCTCCTATACGAGGAAGCTGTTCGGCAGTAAATGGCACATAGTACTCTGTCTGTGGCTCCTTTGCAACGTTCTCGACGAGGACATTGATCTGTTCCTTTACGTAGGTCTTCTCTAGAGAGATGACGTGCACCAAATTGGCGTTCTTGAAAACCTGTGGAGGCTTAAAATCGACGGGCAGGATGACCTTTGATGTCTTGGAGTCTGTAGTTGCGCCAGCGAGTGCGACAGATATGAAGCTAAAGAGCGCCGTGGTGATGGCGAAAGGCTTCATGATGACGGCTTAAGATGGGGATACACTCATTTATTGAGATATCCGAAGCTGTCAAGAATAAAAATTTGTCGTGGCCGTGTACCGTAAGGTAATTGTGGTCAAAGTTTGATTAATGCAAGCTCGCAACTCTCGAGACACCTCAACTTCTAGACCCTCCTGAGACAGCTCCCCAAAAAGCATACGTTGCCCATTTGGCGCGTCAGCGGAAGCTTCAGGGTAGGTTCCGTAGCTAGCATGTCTAACCAATGAAAACGTGGCTAGATCGCAGCTCGGGAGAATCGTAGCGCCGGACCCGAACCCCCGGTACCTTAGCTAAAAGGTGGCTGGCCCAAGCACCCCTTCTTCCTGATGAGGCGGGAGATAGGTACCTGAACGGCAGAAGAACCAAGTACCTAGCCTTGGAGATCCCCCCCACGAAGGTGGCTTACTGGGACCTGACATCATGTTACCAAGCTGGAGCTTAAACTGCCCAGAGTGAACGTGGCCGACCCCCATGCTCCCCAGCTTATGAAGGTTGAGAGCAGTGAAACATGTGCACAGTCAAAGTATCATGAATTTCATACTGATTTTGACTTCGAAGAGATGGCACTAACCAAGAGGTGCAACTAAAAAAAACGCAATTGGAACTCTAACGTGTTGTGCGACTTTCAGTCAGAGTAACCACTAATAAATACCAACGGTCCCCTCCATCAACGGCCCGACAAAATGGGCTCCAGTTGTAGTTGAGGAGAAGAGACAGCTCAACCCACACGCATCTCAGACCACGAATGTCTAAGCGTGAGGTGCCTGAGTTCTTGTTCGGGCTAGTATCATTGTTGAGGAGAGATGTCTCTTGTTTGCTTCTTTTGCAACGAAGCGGTCAATCTACCAACCCACGAAGGATATAGAGGTGGCTCGGGTGCCCAGTGAAGGGGAGCAGACACAAGTGTTCAGTAGAAACCAGGTGCAGCCTACATACCTACTATATTTTGGATACCTACATAGTATGTAGGTACTAAGTTAGTTGAGGGTCAAGATGGCGGAGACCTGGGACGATCTGGCTGTCGCCAATTGGTCACAAGATACAAGATCAAGTACATGTCAACCTTTATTTACAGGTAGATGTACTTTGCTTCTGGCCGATTGATGACATGAGAAGACAACTAATAAGTCAACTCCCTGCAAATCTCCCGCTCAACGGCCTGTCCTGACCTCGACTCACTCAATTTACTCCAGTCCAGTCCCTCCAAGACCTGCTAGCAGGTACCTACCTTACCTACCGACGTAAGGTGCTTTCTTCTCCACCTCCCTTCCATCCCATCCCATCCATATCTGGTCTGCTTTAAAAACCCTGTATCCCCCTACCTACACCATCCTCCCTATACTCCTCAACCCATTCTAAGTTCTAATTGTGTTTCTTTCCTTTCGTGAATACCTCCTTCACCCTACAAACATTTCTACGGTGACCTACGCGCTACGAAGCTTCAACACGACACTACCCCGCCAAATCCGAACCCCGCCAAAAGTCAAACCTCCCTCATCAAAATGGTCGGTCTTGGTCCTCGACGTCCTCCCTCCCGAAAGGGTACGTACACTGAAATGCTATCACTTGCTATCTTATGTTATGACGTCCCCACGACCGAGAAACTCTATAACTCGTTGTTTGGGAGCATCAATTCCTGCTGGCCACGAGCTGTTGCTTGTCCACGAAGAGGAAGCTCGCTCGGTGGGGCAGAGCCAGCAAAAATGCGCCGCGATGACGATGTTTCTCCATCCTCTGCAACATTCCTGGTGACGAACCTTGGAGGCAAGACGAAGTCGTCTTCTAGAGTCACGACGGTGAAAAAAGCCGCCGTGCGAGATCGAGAGCCATCCTCATTGGCTCTTGGGGCTCGGCCAAGAATCGGCGACAACAATGATAATCGAATGTGCATGCAACTATGACCTCAAGTTTCGGGGAAACAACGAATTTGCAGATAAGGTGTATTACGTGAGCTTGTACTTCGTGGTTACTGAATGCTATTGGGTTTGCCAGCTGGCAATCACTGTACTACTGTCAGAATGTAGATGCAGTGCTTGTTCAGTGACCATGCAGCACTGAAGTCAAAATGCGCTGCCCTTCTGTTAACCTTTCTCACCTCAGAGTCTCTTGTTTTTCCAACTACATCCAACCAAAATAATATCAGCCAGCTCAAATCTCTGTTGCTAACGATAAATCATGTCAGGATCAATGGCCGATGTCCCTAAGGATCTCGCCGATGAGATTCACAAGCTCGAGAAGCTCTTCACGGTAGAGTCCGCTAAGCTCAAGGAGATTACCGACCATTTTGTCTCCGAATTAGCCAAAGGTGAGCCCTACTGTTCTGTAGACTACAGGGACGACTGTCTGACTCTCAATAGGCCTCAGTGTTGAGGGGGGTAGCATCGTGAGTTCGAAACAGACACCTCCAATCCTGCTTCTAACCAAGTCCATAGCCTATGAACCCTACCTGGGTCATGTCATACCCCGATGGCTATGAAACCGGAACCTACCTGGCCTTGGACATGGGCGGAACAAACCTGCGAGTCTGCCAAATCACCCTGACCGAAGAGAAATCCGAGTTCGATATCCTCCAGTCCAAGTACCGCATGCCCGAGGAGCTCAAGTCTGGTACATCTGAGGAGCTTTGGGAATACATTGCCGAGTGTCTTTACCAGTTCCTCGAGACTCACCATGGAGACTGCAGCAAGCTGGAGAAAATTCCTCTGGGTTTCACATTCTCGTACCCTGCCACCCAGAACTATATCGATGAGGGTATCCTGCAGCGATGGACCAAGGGCTTCGACATCGATGGTGTTGAGGGCAAGAATATCGTGCCCATGTTTGAGGAGGCCCTGAAGGCTCGCGTACGCTGAACATCACTCTCAAACCCCAAGAATCGCTGCTGATCATGTGAATAGGGCGTCCCCATCAAGCTTGCGGCTATCATTAATGATACTACTGGCACATTGATCGCTTCAGCCTATACCGATACCGCTATGAAGATCGGCTGCATCTTTGGTACTGGTTGCAATGCTGCTTACATGGAAGACTGCGGTTCCATTCCTAAGATTGCCGACCTGAATTTGCCCGCCGATCTGCCCATGGCCATCAACTGCGAGTGGGGAGCTTTTGACAACGAGCACAAGGTCCTCCCCCGAACTGCCTACGATGTGACTATCGATAAGGAGTCTCCTCGCCCAGGACAACAAGCCTTCGAAAAGATGATTGCTGGTCTCTACCTTGGCGAGATTTTCCGACTCATCCTTGTTGACCTTCACGATAACAAGGCCATCCATATCTTTGAGAACCAAGATATCGCTCTGTTACGCAAGCCTTACTCCCTCGATGCTTCCTTCCTGTCTGCTATTGAAGAGTACGTTTTCTTCTTTTGGCTGGGTTTACGTACACTGCTAATTTTCTGCTTTAGGGACCCCTGGGAGAACCTGACTGAGACGTATGATCTCTTTGTCAAGAAGCTGAACCTGAAGCCCACACGCCCCGAACTGGAGCTCGTTCGAAGGACCGCCGAGCTCATTGGCACACGTGCTGCTCGCCTTTCGGCTTGTGGTGTTGCTGCTATCTGCAAGAAGAAGGGATACGAATCTTGCCACGTCGGTGCTGATGGCTCCGTGTTCAACAAGTACCCCTACTTCAAGGAGCGAGGAGCTCAGGCTCTGCGAGAGATTCTTGACTGGCCTGCGAAGACCGACAAGAAGGCCGAGGACCCTATTGAGGTTCTTACTGCTGAGGACGGCAGTGGTGTCGGCGCTGCCCTGATAGCCGCACTGACCCTTAAGCGAATCAATGAGGGCAACATGGCGGGTATCCTCCATCCCGAGAACTTCAAATAAGCATGAGCGGGGGTCGATTGATGAAAGGCGCGTGATGGGCATCAAAGGTTAATATTAGGATTGGACGGAAAACGAAGATAGACGTGGACTTGAATGAAAGCACGAATAGAGACGAAGGGTTTCTTAAAGACTATCAAGAGCATGTGCCACTGACAGGCCTGGAATTCTTTTGATGGATACATTCGTCTAGCCCATGAATGTGCAAATAGGCAGTCGGTATTCTGCGAAATGAAGTTAGCTTGATAGTGATGTAAAATATGTGGTATGTCTTACTGTCCAGGGTCCAGTATCGTCTCCGTACGCCCTCCCACTCTCCCTCACCAGCCTTTTCTAGACCAGACATGTTTACATCACTCTCCTCCCATTCGACATCGAGCCCTGCATCGGCGCACTGCATCTCGACCACCTTGGTGTATACGTCGTAGCAGATCTTTCTGTCAGCTCCAAGGCCATTGAAAAAGCTAAACTTGCCATCCTGGTCCATGATGCCAATGATGCACTCAGAGAAGAAGTGACGTAGCTGAGAGTAGTCTTCGCCAAAGGTGTCGAAGTAAATGGCATCATAAACCTCACCATCTTCCAGTAATTTTGGCACAACATCTTGCCACTTGCCCTTGTGCACCTTGAAGGCGCCCTCTTCAGGGCCGCTCTTCTCCCAACTAGGGCCAAATTTGGATTCATCCTTGGAGAGGTGCTCGAGAACGCTCGGGTGTGCCTCGATGATATGATGGCGTGATGGCTTCAATTCAGCGAACATACCATCAACGATACCCATGCCGAAACCAATGTTGAGGATACGTTTGCCGGGGGCTGAGTCGGGAATCAGACCGGCAACCGACCGGCGCATGATGTCGGTCTCCCATGCCATCATGACGCCGTTGAGGTCAGAGTCGACGAGCTTGGCATCGTCATATACAAGTTTCGAGTTTAGATATTCCTCACTTGTGACTTGCTTCTCTTGAGCGTCAGGCGGAATGAACTTGGGTTCTTCTGGGTGAGGGGCGGTGTCTTCAGCGGATACCAGTTGAGGAGCTTCTTCGCCATCTTGTTCAGCTTCCATCTCTTCGTCACCATCATCTGAACCAGATGACAGTGCTTCATAATCCCCCATAAGAGCGAACAAGAGTTCAGCTCGCACTCCAGCCTCTACACAAAGGTCGTATAGAGGCTTACGGCCAAGCCTAAGGGCAAGGCAGCCTGGTGTCTCATTGTTGCTATCGACATCGTTCCAAATCGCACCTCTCAGGAAGAGATCGTGAACTATCTCTTTAGCCTCTTCAACGGAGCCATCCTCTTCCTGGTCGTCATCGTCCCCAGAAGCTGGCCCGCAGGCACGGATAGCTGCATGCAAGGGTGTCTCCCCAGTCTTGGGGTCCTGAGCATTTGCCTTGCCGGTGGTTTTTAGCAGTTTCTGCAGACCACTTCTATCATGACCCCAGGCATGGTACAGGACCTCCCGGATCTCGTCTGGGCAATCGGAGGATATGCGCGCCGGCATGGAATCATCGATTTTGTGAGCCATGATGAGGGGCACAAAATAAAAACTGTGTCGCGGGGTCGAGGGGCACGGAAGTTTGGAGATGGGTGGACGATACCCGAGCTACAAGGGTTGAGCAACGAGTGTACCTGTCTATCTATGCATATAGTAAGGTTGAAGCCGGGTTTTCGAGTTGAGGCTGTAAAAAGGAATCAAGGCCAAGTTTGTGCTAGGGTTGGATCTGTACAGGTCTAGAGTTCAGTGGTGAAGCATCTTGATCCGAAAAAAATGGGGGCCGTCTCTGGATGGTGCAAAGAAAACAGAATATAAAATCTCGCATTAGCTATAGCGAAGGTCTTTCACTTGCTATGAAGTGTTTTGTCGTTCTATATTAGTTACTAAAGAATGATGTATCAAAGTTATCAATGCGCAGAGGTATAAACATTCCCCCACAACTTGGAAGTACATCATAGGCAACTACCCAGGGAAGGGTATGTATGATAATTACAAGCCCTTTACTTTTTTATATGATATTTTATTCCTCCAGGGTATCGAATTCGACACCGAGCCTCAACATATTTCTCCACCTTGTGCTACTAGTATTAGCTGGTCTCCACGGCTGAATCGATCCACTCTCGCAATTGGGCAGTTGGGGATTGTAGTGCAATGCCGGTAAGATGCATTTACACGTGCATGAAAGATGTTTTCTGACAAGCTTGGGCTTGGGTGCCGAAGGGCTCAATTGGCGAATAGGACAGCGTCAACTCACTTGTTAGTAGGTAGGTAGGTACTGCAGTCAATGCGTATCCCGTGGATGTACTGTAAAATGACGCTGGCGCATGCCTACATTGCACAGCACCTTGGGCGAGACACCCCAAATACCTTAGCTTAGGTAGGTATGGAAGAACGGCCGCTAAGAAATACGGCGGACCCTCGCTTCAGCAGCACCAGTTTTTCTCGTCGGACTCCCCTGTCCTCTCTCTAGCCTCGCCATTAAGTTTCCTTCAGTGACGTGCACGTTCCTGTAGCCACCAACATGATTCGCCAATCGTCTCAGGTTCAGAGCTTGTCTTGAACAGAGCTCTCGACCGTGACAACGCCAACTAAACCCATGTCGGCCTGCTGCTCCACATAACGCCCGGCCTAAAGTCAGTTGCTCGACTAGTCAACGATAACAAGACAAAGCGAAGCGACGAAAGAGTTCACATCAGGTCAAGGCAAGGAAACCTGGAACTTTTCTCGTACCTGGAATCGACTTACAGTGCTACGGTTACCTTGCATATTCGTTAAAATAGTTCGTCCGTACCTGACCTGCCGGCTCGGAAGCCCTGACCTGTTTTGTTACGCCTCGGTCATCTCGTAACTTTCGGCGACACCAAAAACATTGTCTCTCTCGCCCTCCTCTTCTCTTATTATCGTCACCAGGTAAGCCCGCAAAAGGTTTGTATCATCAGCATTCGTCGATTGACTTCCTCGGCTGCACCGTGGTCAAACGTTCCATATCTCTTCCATCCATCATCATCAATCAGCCTTGGCTATTCGAGCCCAATTCCTTGGATGTTGTATCCAGCCTCTTCAATGCGCACATGCTGATCGTTCAAGACCTCAAGACACGTTCCAGAACCTGGCTCAGTACCCGCGACGGCAAAAATCTCTCTGTCCGACCCGGCGTCGTCGTCATGAAGTTCGGAGAGCAGTTACGCTCCAGCGTTATCCAGGAGTATCAGTGGTACTACATCGATTACGAAGGTTTGAAAAATGAGCTCAAGGGACCTACAGGCCCTTTGAAGGCAGGCAAGGGCCCAGAATGGACTGAGGATGACGAGACGCGCTTCGTCGAAAGGCTCGAGTTAGAGCTCGAAAAGGTTCACACCAAGCAGAAGGTCAAGGCTATGGAGATTGCCCGTCGAATTGCTGTGAGCGAACGCGAAGTCAAGGATGTGGTTAATCGCCTGAATGAGCGTGGACTTGGCGAGAATGGCCCCAGCGAGGAAGAGTTTATGCTTCTCGAAGAGGACCTCAGCGACATTATAGCCGATGTCCACGACCTTGCCAAGTTTGTGCAGCTCAACTACACCGGGTTTTACAAGATCATTAAGAAGCACGATGTAAGACTCAACCCATTGGAAATAACGTAGCCGTTGCCTAACGAAAGTTCCAGAAAACGACCGGATGGCACCTGAAGCCCGTTTTCGATAGCCGACTCAAAGCCAAGCCCTTTTACAAGGAAAACTACGACGCCGCTGTCATCAAGCTGTCGAAGCTCTACGACCTCGTCCGAACTCGCGGAAATCCCGTCAAGGGCGACAGTGCTGCGGGTGGAGGCCAGGCCAACTTCATCCGACAAACGACTAAATACTGGGTGCACCCTGACAACGTCACGGAACTGAAGCTTATTATCCTGAAGCACTTGCCTGTTCTCGTCTTCAATGCTAACAAAGACTTTGACCCGGAAGACTCAGCAATCACATCGATATACTACGACAATCCCGACACCTGGGACCTGTATGAAGGTCGACTGAAGAAAACTGAAGGCGCCGAGGCGATTCGACTTCGATGGTATGGAGGCATGAAGACAGAGACGATCTTCGTCGAGCGCAAGACCCACCGTGAAGATTGGACCGGCGAGAAGTCTGTCAAGGCTCGATTTGCCATGAAAGAGAAAAACGTCAACGCGTACATGAAGGGAGAACTCCTGCCAGCCGCCATCTTTGAGAAGGCACGCAAAGAGGGCAAGAAGTCTGAGAAGGCCATTGCTGAGGACGAGCGACTGGCCTCTGAGGTCCAATATTCGGTTCTTAAAAAGGGCTACAAGCCCGTTTGCCGATCTTTCTATAACCGCACTGCGTTCCAGCTCCCAGCCGATGCCCGTGTCCGAATTTCGCTGGATACGGAGCTCACAATGGTGCGAGAAGACAATCTTGATGGCCGTGTCCGCTCAGGAGACAACTGGCGCCGTATGGATATCGGTGTTGACTACCCCTTTTCGCAATTGCCTGCCGAAGACATTGAGCGGTTCCCTTATGCCGTTCTGGAGGTCAAGCTCCAGACGCAGTCCGGCCAGAAACCACCTGAGTGGGTTCGCCAGCTTATCTCGTCTCACCTGGTGGAGGCCGTGCCCAAGTTCTCGAAGTTCATCCACGGTACGGCGACGTTGTTTCCTGATAGAATCAACCTCCTGCCTTTCTGGATGCCTCAGATGGACGTAGACATCCGCAAACCCGTTACTCATGACTTTGGCATTCGACGACCCGGGTTGTCAGGTACCACCAATACATCTGATGACGACGAAGAGCTTGACTCGGATGACGAGGAGTTGCAGGCTTCTGGCCGCAACGGCACTAACGGCGAGTCGAGCGCACAGGGCGCTCGTGGTCTCCGTGAGATCCCCCCTATTGACATGGAGGGCCAGATGACAGACCTTCCCGCGGCCGATGAAGACTATGCGATTTACAACTCGGATGATGAGTATGATGAAAGATACGAGCTGGCGCAAGCCAAGAGAAGTGGAGGATGGCGCTACTACTCGACATTGCTTTCTGCCAAGACTCGACATATCAGACAACATTTTGGAAAACACGCGATTTCTGCGCTCAAGCTTGCTATTCCTGCGCCTAGAAGCACGCAGGTTGAGCGCAGTGACCGGCTGCAAGCCTTGTTTGGGCACGATCCTATCCAGACTAAGAAGTTTAAGGCGCCCCCTGGCAAGAAGATCTACGTGCCTGTACGCGTGGAGCCCAAGGTCTATTTTGCGGCTGAAAGAACATTCTTGGGATGGGTAAGTGCTTTGATGTCAAGTAGGTGTTCATTTACTAATACGCTTCGTTTGATAGCTCGAGTTTTCTATCTACATCGGCACAATTGCTGTCACGCTACTCAACTTCGGTAGCCATCCCACACCTACCCACTTCTGGATTTCCGGCCTCTTTACATTATTGGCTATCGCAAGCCTCGCCTACTCCGTGTTTACCTATCTTCACCGAAGTAAAGGCATTCGAGAACGTAAGGCCATTGGGTTCTACGACCGTTGGGGTCCAAGTATTCTCTGCGGAGCTCTGTTCGTAGGCGTAGCTGCGAACTTTGGGTTTGAGGGTAAAGAGAGAGGCATCTGGTAGGGACAAGGAGTCTTAGCCTTGGTGGGCATTGTTGCGTGCATTTTTGTAGCGGTGCTTGAGATACAGTCTTAGTCTTGATGGGGTGGAGGGGGTTGTGCAAGGCTTGGTTTGGTTCCCTTTTGTGTAATATGAGTTCCTCAGCTGAAGAGGTGGACGCGATAGGTCAATTGGCTAGTTTAGAAAGTTGATTGAGTAATGCAGTTAGTGAGTTCAGCAAAGCTGAAAAGCATACAGAAAGAGCAGTATTGGCCATTACATTTCCCGACCGACGAATGACTCCATCAACAGTCTTGGTGTTGTCGATTTCTGTCAGATGTTGAGGATGGTCTTGATAATCTTAATAGGTCAGCTGCTTTCACCAATCCTCTTTGCAATCTCTTCGACTTCCATTTCATCGACAGCATCGTGACGCAAAGAATTTGAGTCCATGAGCCTCAGCTACCTCCGCGGCAGTACGGAGTCGCGTAACCTCGTTCCCACTAGTAGCCGCCACTGTAGCTCGTGGCTTATAGTCCATCATATGATAGTATCCATGATTGGCGATACGCATAGTATCAGCGCCAAGGCTGTCAACCTCCAAGTTATATCTGATTCTAGGCCATGGTCTCGATGTCGAACCAACGCCCTGAGAGTAAAGTGGCACTAGCCCAACCTGGGGGCTTTACTGTTAAGGTCGCTTTGGTCTAACTAGTGCAACTAAATCCATCAAGATTCGAAGGATTGGTGCACTAGTCTGCGATGCAGCAGGTATATAAAGACCTGGTGGTCAATTAGGACACGATGGTGTTTCTCGACTACTCACTGTTCTGGACCTGACCATTTCACTTGTATATCATGCCCGTACTAAAGACCCAGTCCGAATTTGGACATGCTCCTCCTCCTCAAACTCCCTACAGTGTCATCACTAATCTTCCAGGATGGGACGTGGCGAGGGCCATTCGAGAAGGCGACCCTGCTCCTCTGAAGAAGCTGGTTCACATATATCCCCGCTTCATGCCCACGCACTATTCTGCTCAAGTAAGTCCACATAGATTTGAGAATAAATAATGTACTAATAACGCTCACTGGCTTTAGCTTGGGCATGAGATCGCAAGGCGTCTTGGCCACACAGATAAGGCTGCGTTGGTTTATCTTAACCCTGCGGTATGGCCATATACTCTTCATCATATCACCCACGAGAACCGCGGAGACAAACGCTTGACAGTCCAAGACGCCACTCTCAAATGCGTTGATATAGCAGGCCATAGAGTATATGTTGTTCTCGTTAGTCCAACGGCGATACCTGCTGTGATGCTCACTTGGCAGAATCCAGGACTTGGAATCTCTATTCGTGGAGCTGAGGGTCTTCTCAAAGGCATAGACACTATCAAGGAAGTTCTCTATGAAGCTGAAAAGGGCCCTCTCCCATCTCCGACTTGGACTCCCGAGACCGAAGCCCATGGTGATCTCCGGACGAGGATCGTCGACCTTCTCCATCGTGCGCCTGTTGATGCAGACAAAGTGAAGTGTATACCAAGCGATGTGTTTCTGTACCCGACGGGCATGGCTGCTATCTTCCACTCCAGCTCTCTGTTGACAAAGCACCGACCTGGCACTATTGCCGTGCTGGGCATCATCTTTCACAATACATACCACCATCTTATAGAAGAATGCCCGCAAGGATTGAAGCACTTTGGAAAGGTTGATGAACAAGGTCTTTCGGCCTTTGAAGATTGGCTGAAGCATGAGAAGCAGGAGGGAAGACCTGTTAGCCATGCATTTGTGGAGGTTCCTGGGAATCCAACCTTGGAAACTGTCGATACGAATCGTTTGAAGGAACTAGTAAGTAGATCTCATATTGCCCTGCCCTAACTTGCTGCTGACATTCCAATAGTCTGAAGAGCATGGATTCTTTCTCATCATCGACGACACAATTAGTGGTTTCGCCAATGTTGACGTCCTATCCCGCTCAGACATCCTCCTTTCGTCTCTCACCAAATCCTTCAGTGGCTATGCCAATGTCATGGGCGGTTCCATCGTCCTAAATCCCACTTCTCCCCATTATCATAATCTTCGGACCCTTTTCAAAGAGTCACATCATAATGAACTCTTTGCTTCCGATGCTCAAGTCTTGCTCTCTAATTCAAGGGACCTCCTTGAGCGTACCAAGATTCTGAACCGGAACGCTCTCGCCATGGCCAACTTTCTCAACAGTGCCAGGTCGGCCCCAGACTCTCCTGTGGTCAATGTGCAATATCCCAAGCAACTCAGCAGCAAGTCAAACTACGATGCAATTCTAAGGCGAGCAACACCAGAACTGCCAGAGCCTGGATACGGCTGCCTCCTGACTGTTGAATTCTCAACTGTTGAAGCTGCGACAGCCTTCTACGACAGGGCAGGCTTCTATCCGAGCCCTCACCTTGGCGGACATGTCACAATCATGTTTGCGTACAACATGGTCGTCTTTGGTAAGAAACCAGACGAGAAGGCGTATATGCATGAACTAGGAGTCAGGGAAGCAAGTGTGCGTATCTCGGCTGGCCTAGAAAACGAACAAGACTTGATCGACACTCTAACAGATGCTCTGGAAGTTGCTACTGAAGTTAACAAAGCGCTCGGACCGGACATTAACACCCCGGTACAGGTTTCAAGGCTGGTAGAATGACCATAGCATTAATCAAATCAAACATGCCCACCTCTATCTATCACCCACAAATATGCCCAACGCCTGACCCAGCCAGGAGATTCATCATCATCGTACAACCTTTGATCCCAGTAAACCTCATCAACTCATCTACATGGTATATCATTCAACGTCGAGTGAGCCCCGTACTCATCATCTCTATGCAACAGAGGTCACTCTGCGGATGGTCCTTCTCGCTCCTTCGCCTGTGATCATGATGGCGCTCTCCGCCTCAAGAGCCCTCATCACCTCGTTGAATTCGGACTGTTCCACAGGAATGCTGGCGCCCTCACTCAGTCGGCGAGCAACATCACCCCAACGCACGGTGTTGCCACCAGCTGTCATGTCGTCCAAGAGGCGTAGGAGAGCGGTGCGTAGCTCATCGCGACGCTTGCGATCAGCAGCACTTGTTCCCTCAGTGAGGAGACTCATGTCAATACGTCCCTGAGCATCTGTGGCGGCGGTCTTGAGGGCGCTCTGAATGAGACGATTGGCCTCGACAACATCGTCACGTGTGACAGTCTCAGAAAGGCGCATTTTGGCATGAGCTTCCGAGAGACGGATCATACTCTCAAGCTGACGGGTAGTGGCAGTGATACGCTTATCAGCCGCGCGGACATCTTGTCCAAGGGAGCGCATGGCAACATAGCAGTCGACCAGCTCCTGAGCCGCTTCTTGTGAGATGGTAGGTTGAATCTTGGATCTCGCATAGGAGATATAGAGAGTGAGGAACTCGACTGGCAGAATATCATTGTTGTTGGGAGCGGATTGAGGCTTGTCCTCAAGGTAAAGCGACAAAAGGTGCTTGGCTAAGCGTCGATCGTTCTTCTCATCGGCATTGTCCAGGATGAGGTACACGAGATCAAATCGCGAGAGAAGGGTAGGAGGGAGGTCAATATTCTGAGGAACAGGAAGATCGGGGTTGTACCGACTGCCGATAGGGTTTGCGGAGGCGAGGATACTGGTTCGCGCATTGAGAGTGGTGATAATACCAGCTTTGGCGACTGAGACGGTCTGCTGCTCCATCACTTCGTGGAGTACGGAGCGCGTAGCATCTGACATCTTATCAAACTCGTCGATGCAGCAGACACCTCCGTCTGATAGGACCAGGGCTCCAGACTCGAGGACAAGCTGTCTCGTTTCTGGGTCGCGAGTGACGTACGCAGTTAAACCGACGGCTGAGGATCCCTTACCACTCGTGTAAACACCACGGGGGGCAATCTTGTGAACGTACGAAAGCATCTGCGACTTAGCTGTCGACGGGTCACCACAGAGGAGAACATTGATGTCACCTCGATATTTGGGACTGCCACCCTTTTGAAACGTCTTGTTGGTGCCCCCAAAGAGTTGTAGCAGGATGCCCTTCTTGACGTCGTCCATTTCGTAGATCGAGGGAGCTAGGGAACGAGCAAGAAGCTCGTAGATATCGTCACGGGCGGCTGTCTCCCGGATCTTCTCCTCGTCCTCAATCGTGATCTTTCGTGTCTCTTCGATGCCGTTCTCTCCAGCTTCAGCTTCCTCCTCACCAGCGACACCGAGCGTAGAAGGGTCAGCGCCCATGCGCTTCTTATCGACCTTTTGAATGTGGAGAACGTCAACATATGTCTTGTGCACACTCTTGAGGGCACGCTGGCGGGGGTTGACACGAACAGAGCTGACACGGAAGATACCTGTCAACTCGACACGGTCACCAGCCTTGCAAAAATCCACCAGCTCGTTGTAAACGCAGACCGACACTGAATGAGGCGTCTGACCAGCAGGCACAGCATCAGGTGTCTCCTGAAGCTTAATGACCTGCTTGTCCTCGAAGGAACATCTGTTGTGCACGATCAACATGGAGTTCTTGGACTTGCAAATCTCACGAGGACACTCAGTGGGCTCGCGAATTTTACCACGATCTAAGCCAACATTGACAGAGTGGTTGCAAACATTGCAACGGAAGAAGGCATCTTTCATATCAGGAATAACGGGGGTTGTTCGGATAACGAGACCCTTGATGCTGATCAAGCGGTCCATATCTGGTCCATGTTAGTCGAAGGAAGCGATAATTACAGGAGAATATAACTTACCAGAGGGGTTCAGATCTCTCAGGTTGGTGGTCTTGTCCAGGCCAAATGGTCGAACGACGTAAATGGACGAAGCTACTTGATCCTCCAACGAAGCCTGCTGTTGTTGATCCGGCTGTGTCCGGGGTGTGGGCGCCTCCTCGGGTCTATCTGAGCTGGGAAAGACAGGTTCTGAGCTCTGGGTGCTCTGTTGGGAGGCTTGATGGCCAGCGCTGCTCTGCGATTGACGGTTTCTCAAAGTCTCAGCCCGTGCAATTTCGACCATCATGTCATGAACGGACTGATCCATGACTGGCACGATTTCTTGGGGGTAGGCTTGAATTTGATGCCATAGCTTTCGGGTCGGTGGATATAGATTCAGGTCAGAAATATCAAGATAGAGTCGTGTCGTTCCCAAGAGCAACATGTTCTCCAGAGCCTCCCAATACGGCTTTGACTCTGCATCAGGAGCGTTCTGAACGTCTTCATCTGACGCACCATCGCGGTACATCCGATACTTCTGTGTGAAGTTGCGAAGGAATTCCTTGAACGATGCGAAGGTATCGTCGATGGAGACAGTCGTGCCCCAAATAAGACTTTGTCCTTGTCCACCAAGAACATCAGCCTCTGACGTGTTGGGGTCCCTGTTCGCGAAAGAGGCGGCATCGGATCCATCAGCGGGGCCCTCCCGAACTACACGGCCAGCATCATCGAGAATCACTCGCCGAGAAGCACGGGGCGTTCGAGTCGCATCGGAGTTGATATCGCCTCTTCGGTGGGGTGCTGGCGTGCCGAGTTGAGAACCCAAGAACAAGCCGCTGCTCTCACTTCGAAGTTCAGATTGTTGCCGAAGTGATCTGCCGGGGCTGGAGCTAGGATCATAGCGGATAGGTGAAGATCCTATGGTGGTTAATTAAGTGAAGATGAGGTTGATTGAGCCAGTTCTCTTACCTCCATGATGGGCCGGTGTGGTTGGGTTTGCCCGAGGTGTTCTTTGAGGATCCAGGTCGCTTTGAGTATGGGCATCGCTCTGACTGTTCGTCATATGCCCCAATGGCGAAGACACTTCTCCGGGGAGATTATTCTGATTCATTGGTCCTGGGGACGAAGACTCGTAGGGGAAGGGGCTCGAAGGGGCATCGAGCTGAGAATTTCCTCGACGGGGCGTCTCTGAACTGCCAGCAGCACGACGAGGAGTCGCTGAGCTGCGTGTCGACCTTTTCGTAGGCGACGACATTTTCGTTTTGGGTTATCTGTATGTTTATGCCACAGAAGTTAGAAAAGGCGACTTGGCTTGACCCTTGTCCTTCGCAACTGTTGATGTTGGGAAATTGGTGGTGAAGAGGAGGGGCCGCGCAGGGATTGGCTGGGCGACGGTTCGCGTCTCCTTTTTGCAGACGCGTAAAGTGCTTGACGCGAGGGGCTCATGCAGGGAGCTTTTGATAAGATAAGACGGTCAGCCATGCGGAGCGGTCAAACGTTGGTCCCGGGTATCCCTGACTGTGGCATTGTTGGCATCTGGAGGGGCCACCATTGAAGGAGAGCACTTACAAGCCAACAAACACTACAACATCTTGCAATCATGGCACCTGGGATGTCGCTCTTCTCGGTTCAGGCCATCCTGATCCTCAGCACTGAAGATGGCTCTCGGATATTCGCAAAGTACTTCCAGCCACCTCATTCAGCACCTAATGGTACATTCATCCTCCCCTGAGCTTCCCAGCTTCCCTCCCTATGCTTCCAGTGAGCGCAACGACAGCTGACAACTGTTTACCAACAGCTCCCACAAGCTCCTCAGCCAACCCCTACTCCGACGTGAAGTCGCAAAAGGCTTTTGAGAAGGGTCTTATCGACAAAACTGCCAAGCAGAACGGCGATATCATCCTTTACGATAACCGAATTGTGCTGTACAAGATGGAGTCAGATGTCATGATGTATGTTGTTGGCAGTGTCGACGAGAACGAGATTCTGCTCTACAACACCATTCTCGCTCTGCGGGACTCTCTCCACATCCTCTTCAAGTCAGTTCCTTTCCTTTCGAGCCCGCGCAAACCATTGAAGCACCGCTAACATAGTACTATAGGCAATCCGTTGACAAGAGGACAATTGTCGAGAACTACGACCTTGTTTCGCTAGCTATTGATGAGATTGTCGACGACGGCATCATTCTTGAGACTGATCCCACTATCATCACCCAGCGCGTCAGTCGAGCACCCACTCAAGACATGCCCGTTGGCCGCATCGATCTTAGCGAACAGGGCGTCAACAACTTGGCGCAGCTAGGAAAGTCGAAACTGGCGGACTGGCTCCGTCAGGGTCTGTAGAGATGGGAGCAGGTTTATGTGTGGAGAGTCGGGAGTTTTGTCGTTATTCAGCGCCGCATGCAAACCCAAAATCAAAAGAGGAAGACGACCCGCCAGTGGTCTGGTCTGGTCTGGTTTGGCTGACACAGGGTTAAGAAACGGAGGGGTTTTCATTTAACATGTGCTGGTGTTCTAATTGATATGATCATTCATGCTCTAGTCTCTGAAGCCGCTTTGCGGAGCCGATTCATGACCGCCGCTGCGATATCGCTTCTATCGTCTATACCATCAACAAAAATGGTGTCTGCGCCTCGTCGATCAAACTCCCGCAGCGCCGCAAAAAGGCCTCTCGCAATTCCTTCAGTGCCTCTGCCCAGATCGATATCCAAGATATTTCCTATTGGCTGCTCCTTTTCATCCAACAGATCGCCCTCGTATACTTGGAATGGCGAGTCATCCTCATCGGCTCCTTGTACGTCGGCGAGATGCTGAAAGCTGGTGCATCGCAGACCAGCCCCTGACTTCCATCGCTGGGTGCGAATAACCCCGACAACCCTGCCCTTCCGCTCATCGTTGCTAGCATGGCCATTGACTGTCTCATTGGCCGCCTTCAAGTCGAAAGAAGCTATTCCATTGACCCCTTCTGCGAAACTCGACTCATAAAGCACTACTGTTGCCTTTGGACTGTAGTGCTTGTACTTCATCCCTGGAGCACGAGGTGCAGCTTTTCCCTCTTCGCTCTTGTCTTTATAAGCTATTGATACATTCTCCCAACCGGGGCAGCTTCGTAGCTCATCTATTCCGATACCTCCCGGACGAAGGACGACGGGGGGGTTACACAGTCCATCCACAACAGTACTCTCCACACCCACTTGGCAGTGTCCACCGTCCAAAATGAGCTCGATCTTTCCGTTGAGGTCGTCCATCACATGTTGTGCCGCTGTGGGTGAAGGTTTGGTGGAAGCGTTGGCTGATGGTGCCGCCAGGGGTACACCAGCTAGCTTGATAAGAGACAAGGCGAGGGTTGAAGATGGCATTCGCACGCCAAAGGTCTTGAGACCTGCAGTCACCTCAGGCGCTAGTTTCGACGGAACCGGGTTAGGTAGAAGAATGGTCAGAGGTCCCGGCCAGAAACGCTCTATCAAAGCCCTGTATCGTTGGGGTATAGGATCAGTTTCATCAGTGTGGCCGATATACTGTCGCAGCATTTCCAGGTCGCAAACATGCGAAATGAGAGGGTTGTCTGAAGGTCGTCCCTTTGCCGAATAGATTCCTTTAACTGAGGGAGTCCGAGTAGCATCTGCACCAAGGCCATATACAGTCTCTGTCGGGAATGCGACAGGCGTGTCCTTGGTCCGTAGCAGGTGAGCAGCATCTTGCAGAGCCTCAAGAGCGAGTTTATTTTCACATTGAACTTCCCAGTGATTCAACCTTGCGAGACCATCGCCAGGTCGAAACTGGCCTAGGGAGCCCTTGCTCGGGACTTTGACTATCCTTGTCTCCATGGTGGGCGCAGCCTGAGAGCCAAATGTTTGTGATGTTAGTGGTTTTCTCAATATCGGAGAGGGGTAGGTGATTTTTTGTAAAACTGGCTTTGGAAAATAGAAGGTGGTGTTTGCCGAGAGTATATGTGTTAGCAAATATCTTTGGAAATCATGATATTGAGGTCTGTGGCTCGGGGTTCGTGATAGTTGGGCGATAGAAAATTTCATCACACTGGGCCTCATGCTCACTCATCATGACGAGCTAAAATGGAGCCTCTGGCCAGACTTTTGATGGTTGAGAGTGACTCAGAGCTCAAGGCAATGCCCAATCGAAAACTACCCGGCTGGACTTGGGTAGGTACTAATAAGTTCGGCGAGTGCCTAAGGTCTGGTGCCACTAACGTTTATTCAGTGGCACGTTAGGGGAAAGGCCACTGAAAGTTCAGACCCGTACCTACTAACCTTAGGGATACGTAGGTATAGGTAGTCCTAAAGCGAAGAATATCAGGAGACCAGAAGGCATGTATGCAAACCCTTAATGATTGTCTAAAGAACGCATTTTGCTGCAAGGTTTGACACCAATAATCGCATTTTGTTCTGTCTGGCTAATCCTGGTGCTCTTGATTGATCCAAGTTAAGGTAGCTTCAATTACAGTCCGTCAGATTCTAAATGATTAAGGTAGAGAGAAATTAGCATCAGTGGCTATCAATGTCTCACCAACCATAAACTACGAAATATTCTTGCCCCGACTCTACTCTTACATCTCTTTAGACTCTTTTTTCTATAATCAACGCCGTCTCTTTATGTCCTTGAATATCTTTAACTGCCAAATCATCCTCTAACCAAACTTCTCGCCCGCCTCCTCTCCTCCTCAGTCAAAACCCACTCGATAGCATCGTCTTCTCCATCTTGGGCCATAACCTCATCCCACTCGTCATCTTCCATGTTGGCTACCATAAGTATCTGCAGGACCTTGGCGAAGACCTCTCTCACGGCGTAGTCCCCACGAGATACGACGTCTACTAACGCGATAAAATCACGCTCCAGTCTGATTGCACTAAGAGCATTTGTGCGGCCCGCATAACCCATGATCTTCTTCTCCCATATCTTGGAGAGGTAGCGTGCCGTGGTGTCAAGGAGAGTGGTGTATGTCCCAGGTGTCATCAAACGTGCAATTGGCTTCATGAGTTGATCCCAACCATGCTCGAACAGTCGGGGTACTTGTTCCAGAAGTTCATCCTCGTCTTCGTCGTTCTGCTGCGCTATATCTGCAATGTCATCCTCCGACAAGGTGTAGTCCGCATCACGGAATGTATCTGTCAGGACCGGCCTTAAACGGAGCTTGACAACCTGGTTGAAGAGTACCTGGATTCCCTCATTGAGCAGCTCGGTCGTTTTTCCGATGAACGAAGTCTGAAGAGTGTGTAGCGCGTTTGCAACAAATACAACATCTCGCTCAAATGGGAACGAATCCTTGAGGGGCCCGTTTTGGGCATTGTCGTTGGGCAGATGACTCGATTCCCCTATTCGTCCCGTGATAATTCGAGTCAAATACTCGTTGGCCATGTCCAGACTATTGATAAGAACGATGAACTGGATGATCTTGTCCTCAGGTGGGAATCCTCCCTGGACGACCGGTCTAGGATACGATTCATCTCTCATCTTGCGCTGGATCATACCAACAAAGTCGGAGCCAAGCACTCGGCCAACTGTCGGGACGACAGACGCAATGACATCTCTTTGTGACGTTGAAATAGATTTCTGAATGACCGCATTCACAATGTACATGACATCGTCCACTGCTAATATAATGTACGGGGCGTTGCCCTCGATCTGCCTGCTCAAGCTTAATGACAGACCGCTAGGATATTCATCCAGCTGGAACGCCTTTTCGACAGAACGGCGGAAGAAGAAAGTGGTCATGACGTTGTAAGGGGATGTGAGCTTGGTAGATACTTTTCGGTATAGATTTGACTTGACCAGTACGTCTGGTATGACAAGAGGTGCCTCATCTGGTGTGTCAGGGTTCTGTGACGTATGAGTTTCAGTTTATCTCGAAGATTGAATAGCCAAGCATACCTTGCACTTGCCGGCGAGGAATCGAGTGTACAATGACCAGCGTCCAAGCATCACCGCAATCTCACTCAGGAGGCCGTCAACTTCTCTCATATTGACACCCTCATCCTCACTTTCTCGGGGATTGTTGCCTACCCCTATGGCTGGCGAGTTCACCCTCGGTGTGCCACCACGAGGGGGCTGTGGTAAGAAGCTCTGGACTAGAAACGAGAATGGGTAGCTTCTGACGTCGGTGAGTTTCCTATCAATTCCTCTTTCGTCGCTCCAGGTGTCGACAATGATACCACCCTGGACATCCGCTTCCATCTGCAAACGTTCAATAACGCGAACCATTTTTCCAGAGCCATAATGACGCTCTACAAGCCCGCCGTGGCCTTCGACAATCTGGGCGATGTGCTCAAACAACTTCGTCAAGGCGTTAGCATAAAAGAAGCCTTCCCTGCGCTGTCCGTTCATGGCGTCTTTGAGTGTCGCTCGAGCGGTTCCAGCGACTCCCTGGCACACATATCTTCCGTAGACATCCAATCCGACCTCAGCTCTTCCTATCAGGGGAAAGAGCTTGAAAAATCTAGTGACTTTCGTGCCGTCACTCTCCTCTGCCGCTTTTTCAAACTCTCTCAAGAAGAGGCCGCATAAACTCTCCTTGGCTTCTTCCAATGTCACCCATGGCGGGTCGGGGACTTCGACGCTGGGTACTATGCCAACAGCGAACGAACCTTTTGTGATCTCTTCTGGTACTTTGCTTGCTCTCGATATGTATCCAGCAGCAGCCTCCCAGTCTTGGGGCGCTCCCATGGAACCCACCACGCCATTGACACATGCCTTGAGCTCCGCGACCTGCTCCACCACACCCAGCGTTTCTTCAACTCTGCTCTTTTCGAGATCCAGCTCTTTGACTCTGTCACTCAGTCGACCAGCCGTATCTGCTGCCGTTGCTAGCATGTCATTCCCAATTGAACGTGCGGCGATGACCTGCGCTCCCAGTCCAGCCCGCAGCAGATCCAGCCGCCCAAGGTCGCGGGATAGATCAGCCTGTGAAGCCACGAGAGCATCGAGGCGGGACGTTATAGAAGCCTCGTGGGCATGCAGGGAGGCGAGCGCTTCACGAATCTCGGACTCGGTGTTGGCATTGTCAAGGGACGAAGTAGAGACAGCGACCGGTGTTTCGACGACAGGGTGCTCGCTGTTGGAGATGCCGTTTTGAAGGCTTGACATTGTCATTAAGATATTCTGTTCCGGCGGCGCATTTCTGCCTTCTGCTTCTTTTTCTCTACGTTCGGGGCGAATGAAGAAGAGATGTGTGGCTTCCAGCGCAAAGGGACTTGTCGCACATGGAGTTGCCTTGTAGGTGCCACGCAGCCTCTCTCGCAGGGAGAGCTCCCCCCGCAATTTCGGACATGTATGCCTACCCTGTACCCCGCGATAGAATGGCTTGTTCATGGCAAACAACCTCTTGCTGGAAAAAGGATACGGCAAAGAAGTATTGACAGGATGGTTTGGTCGAATTTAGGTCAGTACAGGTTTGTTTCCGAGCCTGTATATTATACAGCCTCGACGCATTCGCTATGCAATACTTTGTACAATGTTTATATCTTTATATTACAGTATGTCCCTTTTAAATGAACCCCTCAACCCTCTGAACAAGAAATGGTACCTCCTATTACACCGCCTGGCTATAACCGTTTCCAAAACGCCTTTTCTTATACTTGAGATATTTTCGCAGCTCGTCCGCCCAAAATACCGTGCTACACAACAGAACGAGTCGTATGAGGTCAAAAAACCCAAGAGCTTCCGTCTGGAAAGTCTCTTGGAGCCAGGGAAAATAGATGACAAGCAACTGTCCAGCAATGCTGAGAGAGACAGCCCAGTTGAACAAGTTGTTAGAGAAGAGTCCAACTTCGCCCTGAAGCACCGACTTAGACTCCGACCGGCAGCTCAGGGCATTGAACATGTCGAAGAAGACGAAGCAGGTGAATGTCATCGTCGTGTCACGTCGGGTTACCTGTGCATCAGCCATCATCTCACGACGGTAGATGAGCATTGTTCCAATGGTAATAATGGCCGCCGATGTGAGAACGCGTGTAATGAGCGACTTGGTAAGCACTGGATCTCCTCGTCGTCGTGGAGGCTTGGTCATGACATCAGGGTCTACCCTTTCAACACCCAGAGACTGAGCTGGAGGACCATCCATGATAATGTCTATAGTATGACGGTTAGCTTGGGTGAGACTGCACATCAGCTGTTGCTCTTACTAATCCAAAGAATCTGCATGGCGTTCAAAGGGGATTTGAAGCCAAAACAGGTGCAAATAAAAACAAGTGCCAAACTGGCAGCACTTGTGCTGAGTTGGAAGGTCAGGAAGTTCTGGATGTTGTTGAAGATACCCTTGCCCTCTTCGATGGCTCTGAGGATCGTAGAAAAGTCATCGTCCGTCAAGATCATGTCTGCTGCCTCCTTCGCAACATCAGTTCCATGGCGGCCCATGGAAATACCAATGTCTGCCTTCTTCAAAGCTGGCGCATCATTGACGCCATCACCAGTCATGGCGACAATATCGCCTCTTGACTGGAGGGCTCGAATGATCTTCAGCTTGTGGTCTGGGTTCGTTCGTGCAAAAATGGTTGTGTGTTGCATGGCCTGTGCCAGATCTTCCTCCGACATCCTGTCGACCTCGTCACCGCGCAGCACAGGTCTTACAGTGTTCTGGCCGCCTGCATGTCCACTAGGGACCGCAATGTTCATGCCCAGTTGCTTTCCTATCGCAAGCGCTGTCGTCTCTGCATCGCCGGTAATCATGATGACCTTGACCCCACCTCGCATCAAGCGCCTGATTGAACGTCCAACTCCGGGTCGCGGAGGATCACGCATACCAACAAGACCCGCAAAGGTGAGATTTTTGTAAATGTCTTCTGGGCTGTGAGAAGATGGACTCTCGCTTCGGTCAAAACCAGAGGTGCTGCGCGCTGCGGATTTGCTTCTCAATGGGCGCGTGACGGAACCGCTGGCAAATGCCAATACCCGTAGACCTTGGACAGCCATGGCTTCGGCGGCTTGAAGAGCCTCCTGACGACGTGCAGAGTCAAGTACAATTTCCCTTCCATCCTTTTCGAGATAAGTGTCACAGGCTGCGAGAACCTTTTCGATAGAGCCCTTCATGTAAGCGAATTCCTTGTCTCCCTTTGTTTCGGATCCAATTGTGACACCCATCCACTTTCGTTCAGAGCTGAAAGGTGTCTCGCTCACTCGAGGGCCGATAGATTCTCTAACATCGTGTTCCTTGAAGCGATCAAGGAGGTCCAGCATGGCAACGTCAGTAGGTTGTCCAACCCAGCGGGTATATGTGGAAACCTGACCACGTCCTACGGTCGACGAAAGTACAGCTGTTGCGGCTTGTCCATGCTCTGTATACTTTTGCGCAAGCCGTGCATCATTGGCAATGTTGCCTATACGAAGCACTCGAAGGGTGGCCTGGTTAAGGTCTGGATTCGTTTCAACATCATCGTGATCAGACTCCACCGGGACAGGTTCTTGTGCTCCAAAATACCACATTCGAGTAGTTGTCATGTGGTTCGTAGTAAGGGTGCCTTGAACGCTCCTGTTAGCTCATTTCCGCGCGTGACGCCCAATTTCATACCTGTTTTATCAGTGCAAACTACATTTACGGATCCCAAAGTCTCGACCTTGGGCATCCTTCGGACGATCGCATTATGCCTAGCCATGCGATGAACACCCAGAGCCAACGTGACAGTGACAATAATAGGCAGACCTTCAGGGATGGCGGCAACGGCAAGTGATATCGAAATAGTGAAGATCTCAAGAAGTTTCTTCCCCTGGAGCCAACCGACAACTGAGATGAGGCCAATTACCACAAATGAAGCTTTACTGAGCTGCGAGCCAAGGTCGTCCATGGATAACTGAAGCGGTGATCTTGGACTCTCGGTGCCAGAAACGCTAACAGCAATAGTTCCAAAGTGTGTATGGCCTCCAGTTGCAAAGACAATACCCTGACCATGGCCCGACTTCACCAATGTTCCCATATATGCGATATTATGAATACCATCTCCGTGAGAATCTCCATGCTCAGAGGGGGCAAGAGAGTTGGGTCGAGGCAATTGTGACTTGTCAAGACCATATGAGCCAAATCCACGGCTACGTGCCTCAGCCGTCACCCTCACAGGCTCCGTCTCTCCAGTGAGGTTTGATGCATCAATCGTCAAGTCTGCGGCTTTGGTAACACGGATGTCGGCAGGAATGCGATCACCGGTGGTAAACAGAACGAGATCGCCAGGAACCAGCTGAGAAGCCATGACCTTGGAAGAGGTCGCATCCAGAATATCGCTGACTGGAGTGACAGAGCCCGGGGTCAAGGCTGAATCGGCATCATCTGTACGCGGTGGCCAGGTGGTAGTCTTCCCCAACGACGACGTCTTGCTCTGACCACGGACCAGATGGGCATGATTCGGCACGAGGTGGTTAAGAGCCTCGATAGACTTCTCAGAACGATACTCTTGTATGAACCCGACGGACACGACAATTGTCACAGCGACTGTGATGCTGATAGCGTCATCCATGTTTCCCAAGAGGAGCGATGTACCGGCAGAAACTAGAAGCAGCAGAATAAGGGGCTCCTGGAATTGTTTAACGAATCGTAGCCATAATGGCTCTGGATCCTCGTGAGGAATTTCATTCGGACCATATTCGCCGAGTCTGGTCAGAGCTTCGGTTGGAGTAAGGCCAAGGGTGAGTGATGTCCGTAAATTCGCTGCGGCTTCGCTCGGGGTCATATAGGAGAAATGATCGGCAACGTTCTGGTGGAGTTGTTAGTTTGGGTCCATGGAAATCGAGTATGTTACAGAGGCTGCGCATGTTGAGACTAACCCGTGCATCAGAAGACGTGGTCCGGACGTGACGACCTGGGCGCTGTGGACGATCGCCATCCTTGGAATCAATGCCATCTGCAGCATGCCCGGTGATGGAAGGGATGCTGGATGTCGGTAGCAAGGTGTCATTTCCCGGACCGTCGCGGCCGCCCCATGGCAATTGCATATCGACAGAAGGACGCGCAAGCGGTTGTATTACAATTGTAGAGCAAAATCCGTCGAATGCATGGGTGTTTGAATTAGTTCGAGATCAGATGCGCAAAGTCATGAGGAGGAGAAAAAGGCCCGTGGATGTTGAATAGCATGAAAAGGGAATGTCAGGACATGGAGCAAAGTTGCCACGAGAAAGTTAGTTATCCCAAGACTGGACAGTCAGAAGTCAACCAAGGAAACGGCTCGCTTCAGCCCTGTTAAAGAAGAGACTCAATCATGGGTGCACAGAAAAGCGAGAAGAGGAAGAGGCCAGCAAGAACAAAAGTAGGTAGACGTGAGGATGTGTTGGGAGACCTAAACGGAACTTAAGGTTGTCCTAAGATGTCCATGTGTCTTGTCCTTCGATGAGCGGGTCGGAGCTAGTACCTTTCAAGGGCTCGGCAAGGCTGCCAGGGGCTTGCATATCGACTTTAGAAGCTCATCAGCCAGTAGCATCACCTGAAAGACGAAATCTGGCTTAGAGAACGAGTCAAGATTGGTTCTGTATTTAGGGTAACGTTAAATGATTCCCGCCCAGCTTCGTAACGCTAGGCTAATGATGCTTTTGCTGCAGGTTTAAGCCACAATGATGGACTATTTGGGTTGGGAAAACTGAGTTTAAGGAAATAGTCAATACCGGAAGTTTGGGGTCACTAGGTCTAGATATTGCATGGGTAATTAATAATTGATCGAGTAGAATGTATGTACGGGCATCTACTATATAGGAACTATGAAATCCATGCAAGTAAGTGATCCTATGGATATTGGTAGAGACGATCGATTTTTCATGTTCAACGCTCATGCCTTCAAAAAGGAAGAAGGCCAACATAGACTTACTGCAACTATCATCATTCTAAAGGACCCAGGGGTGCCTCATATGAGGTGATGACCTCAGTTTCAGAATAGTCGACGGATCCAAGCACTCCAGTTACATGAGCAGATGAGCCATCATCCACAAATTTTGGCAGTGTTGGTTGGGAGACCTTGCTAGCCGATGATCATGACTGACCAATTAAAGCACATCGTTCCGCGGATAAACCTGTCTCCGTACACCGCAATAGGTACCTACTCCTGCCACCCACAGGCCTGAGATGCCCCCAGCCACGCCATTTACCGTTGGACAACGACCACAGCATCCCCCCTCTTCAAGGTCCAGGTCCCATTTTCCCTTCTGATAAAATACCTTGACTGCCTTACGTCGCGATAATCCCGCCCGCGCACACGCCTTGCCACTTTACTGCACTCCCGACACCGTCGCTATCGCCAGAATTTTGGTCGCTATAACATCCTCATTATATTCCGCGACCTTTTCGAATTGCCTCGTGCTTTTGGGGTACGCGCGACGTTGCTTTTGCGCGTAGAGCTATCCTTCCACCAAGAGCTTGTTTACCCGACGCGCCCCCAGTCTTGGTGTTCATCAACTTATTCTTGTTCTCCCACTAACCATCACTATCACCTGTACCTGAAAAGAACCCCTCAACATTGGAATCCAACTTTTTCTCTTTTCTCTTCGCGTGGGTAATTGCCTCTTCTCACATTTATACCGCGTAATTACGCGAGTGCATCATGTTCTACTCAGAGACTTTGCTCAACAAGAGCGGGCCGCTCGCCCGCGTCTGGCTTTCTGCCAACCTCGAGCGCAAGCTATCAAAGAATCATATCCTCCAATCCAATGTCAAAGACAGTGTGGATGCCATCATCATGCCTAGCCAGGCGCCGATGGCCTTGCGACTAAGTAGTCAGCTGCTTTTGGGTGTGGTTCGAATCTACCAAAGAAAGACGCGTTATCTTTTGGATGATTGTAATGAAGCTATGATGAAGATCAAAATGGTAATCCCTCCCCATGACGCGCTGCATGGCCGAGTACACTAATTCTCTCAAGGCATTTCGGTCTTCGGGCAACAACGACATGGCCGTCAACCTACAAATCCCCAACCGGGAAGCCCTGACGCTTCCTGACAGAATCACCCCATACGATAATTTCGAACTACCTCCTCCACCAGACGCAAACTGGCTTTTGTCTCAGGTGGAGGATGTGACTGCTGCTCCAATTGGCCGCAAAGGACGCGCCAGTCAGCGTGACATCAACCTTCAGGAAGATTACGACAACAGCCAGTTTCTTAACGATGGCATGGGAATGGAAGATGACATGATTGCACCGATGGGGAATATTGATCTGGAATTGGATTTCGGTCTTGATGATCTTGGCCTTGAAGGGACAGGCCTTGAGCCCGAAGGTGGCCGAAGGGAGGATCGCACAACAGCTGGTCCCGAGGTTGATGATTCAGAGCTTGATTTCCCCCAAAAGGACGACGATCGAGCGATGACTTTAGATCTGCCCGACGAGCGCGTTCAGATCCATGACGGCGAAGATCTTGACCCGATGGTACTCGACTTCAACCCTGACGATGTCTCCCAAGTACCTGATATCGCAGCTTACCCCCCTCCTCGAATTTCGGAGTCGCCGCTTTCCGACATCGACGAAGACCGGGTTGCACAGCTAGAACAGGATCACTCGAGATACCAGATGGCAGACCTTTATGAACCCGACCACGAGGAAGACCAAGTCATTCGACGACCGGCACAGCGCGCCAAGAAACAAAAGATACTCACACCCGATGAAGAAATCGCTCTCTCAAGTAACCACATCAAGCAACAGCAAGCCAACCGCGACAATATCATAAGGGAGGGTGGATTCCTTCCCCGCGACCCCTTTCTTCTGGCATTGATGGATATGCAAAAGAGCGGAGGATTCGTTTCATCAATCATGGGGGAAGGCCGAAGCTCAGCCTGGGCTCCAGAGCTTCGCAATATGCTCACACTAGACACTGCTCGTGGCATGAACGAGCTCAAGCGCAAGCGTGACAGTGGCATTGCTGATGTCGAAAGTGACCACGGCGCTTCCAAGTCACCACGCATGCTCGATGTTGGTTCAGACACCGGACTTGGTTTCGAGGGCGCTTTCGGTGAAATGAGTATCCCCCCGGAGGAAAGCCGCCATGAAATCCTCGCCGATGACGAGATGGAGGACGAAGAGGCAGGAACCATGATGCCTGGCTTTGAAGACACGACTGTTGCCCTGGTCCATCCTGCTGAGAGCGGTCCTGTTTCTCAAGTCACGAAACACGTAGTGCACCAATTGCGAGAGCGATTTGGTGACGATGCTGCTGACAGCCCCAGCAAGCGAACTCAGAGAGCAGTTCTTCTCCAGAACCTCTGTCCTAGACAGCAGACCACCAAGGCCGATGCTACCAAAATGTTCTTTGAGTGCCTGGTTCTCGCGACCAAGGATGCTATCAAAGTCGAGCAGGGTCCTGGTCTAGGAGATGACATCCGGATAAGGGCGAAGCGTGGACTCTGGGGAGCTTGGGCGGAGAGAGAAGCTGGTGGTGAGATGTCTCAAGACAATGACGCCCCGAACGAGCCCGAGCATGCTGCAGTTGCTTCAACCGCAGTTGCTGTTTCAGCATAATCTGACAGGTCGGTTGCTTTTGCTTATTGCATCTTAACGAAAACTTGGATGGGCGGCGTGTGTCAGGTTATATAAACTATTGAATTCCAGCATTCTAGGGCAGTCACTCAGGGGTTGCCCAGATGGTGTTGTAGGCGTTTCGGGAGATACCACGGCTTGCGGTACTTGGATGGATTGGTCGTAGCTCTTTGGGAAAACGGCAGAGGTGGACGTGCAGCAGTTTCTTTTATGAACGAGTTCTGTCGGACATTGCATTAGTTGTTAAGTTAGGTAGTAAAGAACGGTCACCTGTATCTCGACCTTTTAAATATGTTCTCAGCCACCTCGGTGATGATGATGCCATAGTTAAATACTTTCACAGCTGTTCAAACGCGGTCAAGCGCGTAGAAGGTAAATGCGAAGAGCCCCGCCATTTGAACCCCACGTACTCCGTACATCCAGCATGATCTCACTTGCTTTCTCCATTTGTTTTCCAGGCATCAGACACCGAGCAGGCACCCGAATAACAAAAGCCCCTCTTCTCATTGCCTACCTACCTAGGAACCAGGCTTGTACATAAATACACCGCAACTCGCCAAACATTTAGTCGATCGTTGAGTGACCCCGAACCAATCCACCATGCCGCCGCCTTCTCAACTCGTCATTGCTACAGGCTCTGTCAACCGACTCCTTAAAGAGGAGGCTTCATACCACAAAGAGGTTGAGGAGGAGGAAGCCAAGATCAAAGCTCTGAAGGAGAAGATTGATAGCGGTGCAAACGATGATGAGAATGCTTCGTACATGCTTAAACAGCAGGTCAGTCCGAAAGCCTTCACCTTGGTATTCGGCCAAGAAAGTTGATCTAACACAACTTAGCAAACTGCCCTTGAGCAGACAAAGGCCGTATTCGAACCCCTACGACAAAAGATCGCCGTCGCTGTTGAGAAGCTGGCGGAGCAACTCGCCGTGAGCGAAGAGCTGAACGCTCCAGAGGACCAGGTGGTGCAGGCCAAGGAAGCGCTGGTAAAAGCCAAAGCTACCCAGGCCAATCCTTAATAAAACCATAAAACAGAACAAAGGGAGGATACTTTACGATACCACTTAGAAGACACTTGATAAAAAAACAAACAAAGGGAAACACTTCTGGACCTTCATTTGTGAGGGTATCTTAGGATATAATCGATAGTACAAACGGCCGAATGGAAAGCCCTAATTGTCTACTTCCATCTTGTCATCATTACTTTCAGGTGGTTCAACTGTCACCTGGGGTGTCATTCCTCCGTCGTCTTGGGCTCGACTGAACTCAGACTCCTCCATGTCAACATCGTCTCCCGATTCTGCCCTGCGCTCGTCGTGTGGTGGCATAGGCGAAGCATCCCGACTGGGAGCCTGGCTATCTCCCCGGCTTTGAGACTCATTATGACCAGAAGGTGGCTTAAGCGTGTCTGGGCCTGGTGTATCCCTCATTGGTGTTGTTCCTCCATCGAGGGCTTCTGGGTTTGGTGTACCTGCGTCCCCATTTGCCTTCATCTGGCTGTCCAGGTCGGGATGAGGTGTCGCGTTACCGCTCGGTTCGTTTCTGGGTGTCTGGCCGACCTTGTCCACTTCGGCATCATCCTCAGCATCCTCATTCATACCCTCTCGACGATCGACCTCCTCTTTTTCATCTCTAATCTGTCGCCGCAAGAGCATCCCTTCTTCCATGATTCTATTGAACTGTTCTCGCCGTTCTCTCCAAGTTTCGCTGTAGGTTTCGCTCTCTCGCTCTAGCTCTCGACACTCTTCCTCGAGCTTAGCAAGGTTGGTAATTTGGTCTTCCCGTGGTCGAAGAAGACGGTTCGATGTGATTTTTTCCGCCAGCTCATCGAATTGTTTGCGCTGTGCGAGGGTGGCTTGTGCGGCCTCGAGCTGCTCTCGAAGTTGGATATTGTTTTGTCGTACCGATTGGCAATCGGCGAGGATACGATCTTGGTCAACTCTGTAGCGCTCACGTTCTTGGGAATTTGCGTTGTGGAGGAATTGCATGCGCGTGATACTGCTACCAAAAGCATCGAAGTCAAGGTTCATGTCCTCCTTGAGCTGCTTGAGTTTGGACTTGATATCTTCAGACGTATTGGTTCCATTTATGGCAGGATCAGATGGTAGTAAGAGCTGTGATATGGTATTGACTCGTTTGGCGAGGCGCTTAAAAGGCTTCTCTTCCACATTGAGGAGGCGAGTCTTATGAAGCTCAGCCTCTTCCTCAGGATCCAAGAGATCCCATGTGGATGCCATGGTTAATGGTCGAGTCGCGATGGGATGAGAATGTTTGTGTAGTTTCTGCGTGGGGATATCGATGCACAGGAAAGACGAAGACGATAGTATGTCGGTCGCGACGCGTCCCAATCGTTAAAAGATTACTTGATTAAGCCTTCGATAAATAGATTTTGTGGAAGTTGAAAGATGATTGACAACAAAGCTCAGCCTTGTGATAGCGTTTAAGATGCGAAAGCAGCCAACCAATGATGCTTCGGAGTGAGGATGACTAAGAATGCTTCTTTGATGATGCATCCTGCCGCCCGTATCCCACTGCTCGACGCCTTCGCTGTTATTTATAACCTACAATAATCCATCCCAAACACCACTAATTTTATCCCTAAAACCACTGCGCCCTTTACAAACGCACAGCCAAACCCGTCGCATAGAGCCACCAACAACATGTCAGAAGAAGAACGAGAACTTCTGGCTCGTATCAGTCAAGTTGCGGGTTTGTGCCCCTCGCGCATCATGGTAATTTCAATTTGCTGATGAATACTAGGCCAGATCAACCGACATAAGAACCAGCAAGCGGGCTCTCGGGGATCTCCAAGCCTTTATCCTGCCCATCATCGTCGTATGCGGAAACTTGTCCTGAGGGGAGATCACTACTGATATGCCCAGAAAACTCCTATCGACATGCGAGCTCACCGTACCCAGCTCGCCATAATAGAATTGGCCGCCATCCTACGGCGCACCACCACCGAACCCTTCACTTGAATGGCGACAACTCAGCTGCTTCTCGGTCTGCCAGTAGTGGTGCTGAAACACCTCCTGGTTGGGTTTCCAGAACGGATCGCCACCGCCAACTTATTAACGCCAACGTTTACGAGAAGGAAACCCAGAATCGAGCCAAGGCCATCGAAGAAACACGCCAGAGAAAGATCAGTGGACGCCGACAGCGCGAGAAGGCTCAGTTCAACGAGTTTCTGAAGCATCAAGCTACCACTTCGAGTGCGCAGACTAACCCCGCAGACCGCAACGTGCTCACCATCGACGGTGTCCAGTTCCGCGTTATGGACGGTGGCAAGAAGCTTGTCAAGATTCCTGGTGCGTGCAAACTTGGCCGCGACTCTGACGCTTGTGCCTTACCCGCTGCAGATGCCCTCAACTCCTCCTCACGAACTCCAAAGTTCGCCACTGTTGCTGGAGTCAAGTTTTACCGAACAAAGACAGGAAACCTCGTTGCGAACAGATTCGTTAACGACCAACGGTATGGAGTTCTTTTTAGGGAGACGAATTTGCTGACAAGGTTAAGGCGAACCGGCACGGTCAAGAAGATGAATCAACTCTGTAAAATCTTCTCAACGACTGGTAATTCCTCTTCCCCAGGCTGGAGTGCTACACATCTCCTTTACCTAGACCGGCCCAGTGGCCATGGGGCGAAACTGACGAGTACTTTGCACATAGGTTCATGCACCAAAGGCCCTCGGTGCCGGTACATTCACGACCCGAACAAAGTGGCACTCTGTAAAGATATGCTGAAAGACGGGCAATGTGTCAACGGCGAGTCTTGTGACCTCTCCCATGACATGACTCCTGAGCGCACCCCCAACTGTTTGCATTTTGCCAAAGGCCACTGTGCCAAGGCTGACTGTCCCTATACTCACTCTAAAGCTTCCCCAGGCGCCCCAGTTTGTCGCAATTTTGGTTTCAACGGGTACTGCGAGATAGGAGCAGAGTGTACTGACCGTCACGTTTTTGAGTGCCCTGACTTTAGCAATACCGGCCGCTGTAAGGTCAAGGGATGTAAGCTCCCGCACCGTGAGAGGGCAAGCGTCCTCCGGAACAAAACCAATGCCGCCGGCGAGCCTCTTGGAGACATTTCAAGTGATGACGAAGCTGCTGATTCCGACGATGTTGATTCAGATGAAGTTGCCGAGTTCATTGATGCAGACTCGGACCTTTCCGATTTTGAAGAACAGAAAGACTTCATATCGATCTAGATCAATCCCTCAAGCCTGTTTCTAGCAAGTAGAAGCAGGCAACCTCGGATTTCAGCTTGTTGTTCTTTCTTGGCGACTGGAGACTGGGACGGGATCCTGGTAAATGATTTCAAGATACCCATGACTTATCGGCGCCTGTAAAGGTTTTGGCTATGAAATGCCACCAGCATATCATGAAACAAAGGAAAAGAAGCAAAAGATGAGCAAAAGCATGCGGTTATTAAGATGAACACAGATGTGTTCAAAGCAGTACCGAAGATAGTAGATATGTATTGAATGAAAGATTCTTTTACTGTGTACGATCATGATGTAGTATTAGTGATTGCCTAGATGATTACTGTAAAATGGGTTGAATGAAGATGCTGGATGCCCTCCTGGCTGTAGCTGTCGGGGACGATTTATGCAGGTAAAACAAGGTGGCATTGTATGTCATCAAGGATGAGGGGCATTGTTACCTTTGAGGAGCCTACTAATCTAATATTAGTAACAGGTGCCTTGAACTTTTGACCTGGCTTATTTGACATGGGAACAAACGGCTTCATAGGTACTTTATTTTATTGAAAGCAAGCTTGAGAGATTGGGTTGCGGTTCCAGTACCAGAATGAGAACCCGGAATGCTACAGAAATCCCCGAGTCGGAAAACATTCTTTGTCCTAACCTTTGTACACCACAATAGCTCTACGTGCTGATTGATTTGAAACCATCAGCTTCTCGCCTTTCGGGACAAGGAACATATTAGCTTTCCCCCCTTTCTATCCGATATCAATTCTCAATAAACAAGCCATTCAATATATGCTTTTGTCATGAGTTAACCATTCCTTACCTATGCTCATTGGTTGAAAAGGCTGCTGTGTTCTCTCCAGTGTGAGTACGGAGTAGCTCTCGCCTCTAGGTACCCTTTGAAGTTTGAAACGAACCAGGGGTTTGCTGATCTTTGTTGGCGCTTACCTTACAGATCTAGAACACCAGTCACATCGCGTTGGATGACAGTTCTGGTACAAGAAACCGCAAAGCCTCAACTCAGCCTCAATCCATGCATCTGCCTCTACCTCTACCTGTGCCTTTGCTTCCATGTGTCTGTTTGCGGTGCTTTGAAGGAATGAGTAAAGCGCCAGCAACTTAATTAACATGCCATCCTCACTCGATGATATTAACCTGATCCTTAGCTTATTTCGTTGATCCCGTCGACTCATTCTCGATTGGGTTGTTTGCTTCGCGAATCGCTGTGTAGATCCTTTGTGAACGGGCCCTTCCGCCTCTGGGCTGTCATCAATATACTACTGATTATAACCCTGCAAACCTCTCTCAAGTACATATTACCACTACCGTTAGCGAAAATGGGCATACGCGATATTCTCAAGAAGAAGGACGACCTCGCCACAGGCCAGCCGCCTGAGAAAGGCACTATCGATCATCTGGCAGCCCCCGAATTTACCATCATCCGCTCCGACACCTCAACCCAAGAGCGCATCTACCCGCCGTCCATGAAGTCTGTCGACAATCTACATCTCGCAGTCCAAGAAGCCAAAGAAAAAGACAAGTCCCGACGATCCCTCGATGTCTTCCGCTCCGGTCGATCGCGCTCTGCTTCAGAGTCGAGCCAGACAAAGAAAGAGAGCGGCGCCCGTCGTCTGTCTCAGCGACTGCACCTGAGCCGAGCACCTCCATCATCCGAGAACGTCCCCGAGAACCTGCCCGACATTGTCACATCGGACGAGGCGCAGTGGGAGAAGCGCGCGACTATGCTGGCGGGTCAGAATAACCGCGCCAGGAGCAACAGCAGGCCAGGCACGCCCTCGGACAGCAGTAGAGGCGAAGAGCGGGCTGTTTCGTCGCAGCAGATTGATCAGGATATTCAAGAAGCCATTCGCCTGCACGAAGATGGGAAGCTGGAGTTGTCGACGCGCATGTTCGGGCGCCTGGCTGATCCTCAAGGCGCCAACAACCCGCTCAGCCAAGTGTTGTACGGCCTTGCTTTAAGGTGAGAACACCGCATAGAACATCAATGTCTCGGGTGGAGCACTTCCGGTAAATCTTGATAGAGTTTGAAGCTCTGGAAACGGTTGAGACTTCAAACCTTGATGACTTACATACGTCGAGCGATACCCGAAACCTTGTACCAACCTTGTCTTTGATCTATCGAGATGAGTTGATTTACATGTCTCGAACGCTAACATGACTCGTGTTGTACAGACACGGATGGGGTTGTGCACCAGATCCAGAGGGTGCCGTCAAGTATCTTTCCGCTGCAGCCTCCAATTCTGCGTCGATTGAGCAGATGGCTCTACAGGCGGGCATGAAGAAGGGTGGAGCTGCAAAGGGTGAGCTTGTTCTCGCCATTTTCGAGCTGGCCAACTGCTTCAGACATGGTTGGGGCATCGAAAAGGATGCCTACGCCGCCAAGCAGGTATGTTAACTCTGATTCTTGTGGGAGTGACATCAATTGCTGACCATTGACTTTGCTACAGTATTATGAGACTGCGGCGAATCTAGGAGATACTGGCAAGTCGTACATACACGAGCTGAGAACAAGGTCTGACATTATTTGATAGATGCCATGAACGAGATTGCCTGGTGCTACGTCGAAGGCTTCGGGTGTAAGAAAGACAAGGTACGTTACACCAGAAGCCATTTACTCATGACTACCTGTCTGGCCGGTTCAGGAGCACTCTGTACATGAGCCGCATCGAAGCCATGGCTGCAGAGATGTTCTCGGTGAGCCTGGGTCACTTGATTCGTCGAGATACTGGCACCCAAACCAATTCACTGCCCAGCCCATTCTGTCAGAATCTTTCATCGCCTCTGACCGTTTCCATATGTTTGATGATGCTTGGCTATTCGTATGAGGCTGATATCCTGCACAGTTCGCGGCAGCTCGGTATTATCGACTGGCTGAGAAGGCCGGTAACAAGACACTAGGGAACTCTTGGTAAGTCCACAGGCCAGAACCCCCCTCTGCACATCGTCCTCCAGTGTTGTTGTGGCGATCTGTATTTCGATAGGCTCTCGTCGAATCCGCCTTGCCCGGGAGCCACAGGGCCTGGTGCCACGGAGGGCGTTCTATCGATTGGTCTTGATCCCCCATCATGCATCATACGATTCGATGGACAACCGCTGATTCAGACATCTTGCATTAGGATCTGGAAGGAGAAGTACGACCCTCCGGGCGAAGGCAATCGCAAGTAGTGCAACTGTAGCCATGTGCCACTGTGACTGAGAGGTGCATCTTCGCGACATATATGCCGTATAAGTCAATCAAAGAGGAGAAGGAGGAGGAGGAGAAGTCGATGGGTCAGTCAACCACATAGTGTTTGATTCGCCCCTTGGATGACCAGCCAGCTTTTATCCCGTATTGATGTAACTCAGCTGATTTAGGGGTGTCTTGCTCACATTAACATATATGTATACTTGCCAGATGCGGTTGGGTGGATAAGGCTGCTGTGGGTTGTGTGTGCTTGTGTCTCGATATCTTACTATTCTTAAGTATATAGATAGAGTACGGGGTGTTTCGACCTTGCGTCTTGTTGTACATATCATATCGCAACATATTATCTGAGTGGTTCTCTACATCTCGTTTGGGTCAAGACCATTGGTGTAGCAGCCGTACATCGCCCATCGCAGCCATCTCGCGACAGATTTTCCCTCTTCTCTCACTTTGGACCTCGTGACAAAACCCTACCAATCCCACAAGGCGCCCATTATTGATGCCCAACGTCGATGGCCTAAAGACTTTATATTATTATTGGTCGTCTTAGTCATGCGGCCTGTTAACGCGGCCCGGTCGAGGCCTACATGACGAGGGGTGCACGGAGCTTGCCACGGCTCATCGCTATAGCAGGCCTATTATAGGGATCAAAGTGAACTCATCTTTCTTAAGGTGGAGATGCGATACTGAGAAGGGAGCTTAGCAATAGTGAATGGATTTGAAAACGCTATATCGCTGCCTGTAATTAGGTAGTGGTTGAAATCTCAGCGGTTGAACTTGGTCCATTCGTCTCTTCAGGCTCTTGAGACTATCGCATCTTTATCCCATACATGGCCAGTGATAGGTTTGTTTGTTTTCCAAGAAACCCGTCTGTTCCTTGCGTCGAGGAAAGAAGAAATTAATCTCAAGACTCTCAACTAAAGCTGTCGCTTCAGCTCAACGCCCTGCAATGCAATGCCATGCAATGTAGCCACGCCCGGCTGTTTCCAGACAAGATGCAACTTCAAGGATTCCCCATACCAAAGAGCAAAGCCGTAGTGGCGCAGAACCGGTGATTCGATATATACGTGTTTAGACTATCAGCATAAACATGAGGCCTACCACTTTAGCCTCCCCCTAGAAGACCTGATTGTTATTTTTATTTGCGCGCCAAATCAAGTCAACTCGTCAGAACTGTATGTACATACATACATGCTCGTCTAGGCTGATGTGCGCATCCCGTGCCGTCCCAGCGCCGCGCATTGGCAAGACATTGTCTAAGACAAACCACCCTCTCGCGCTGACACCCACCACTTGCATCTTCTAGCCTATTATCGACCGGTCTAGCATATGTCTCACCTGCTATCTTTTATAATTCTTGTTTCTTCAAAACTAACACCCGCTCCCCTTCCTCTTTTGGGACCTGGTCTGTTCAAAGTGTACGTAGGGTATAAAAGTCTGCCTAAGCAGATAGATATCCGATGATATGACATAACTGTTCACGAGGTAGCATCGGCACCATGATCGTCACGAACACTGAATGAAACTATTGAGATGGATATTCTTTGTTTGATGCTCGCCGCGTGAAAACTAATTCCAGATAATTATCCATGCCATAAAATATTCTACAACTGATCGGATCACCTGGAACCGGAGGTTGTTTAAATGAATCGAACTAATTCCAAACAAACAAGTAAATGGATCATCGACGAGCTCGTATCATCGTCATCATAGACCATTCTCAGTCATTGTCGTCTTCAGACGTATGCCAATTTCCATATCCTTAGCCTCCAAATCCCTTCCATGCACCGCGATAGTATCAAGACTCTTCATGGACTGGGCCCTCATAGAGTCTGCCTGCTCCTTCCTGCTGGCTGCTGTTTCGCCGCAAGTGTCCACACCCAGTCTGGCTCACATCCGTCCACATCGACCACATCCCGTTCGCCGTTACCAAAAGAGAGGTATCCAATTTCGAGAGGAAAACCGATGCCACGCTGGGAAAATCACTCAAAAAAACAAATCAATGCACGCTCGCTTGCTCGATCCATAGGAAATCAGAAAGACCCCGAAATAGGAAATCCACAAGAAACGACAAAAGGAAGACAAGAAACCATCCATTTGGGTGCGTGAGCAACATGTCTGGAGTGCGCGAGAGCGACATCGAGTATATGGCAGCTCATCCCCCATGAAGAGGAAGGAAAATAGCCGACTTACAAGGAAAATAAGTGACAAAAGAAAAAGGAAATAGAGAAAAATGAGAACAAGTGATCCAAAGCCGTTCGAGGCTAAGCCGTGAATTCGTCATCGTGACTTTTTTTTATATTCTTGATTCGTGTCTTCGTTCATGTCCTTAATTCGTTGCATTGCTGCTCATTTTGCGCGCTGTTACATTCTGACACCATTTTCGCGAAGTTTCGCACAACGTCGTTGGGAATCTGGTCCCACAGAAGGGAGCGCGTGTATACTTCGGCTGCATCGTTTTGTTTGTTTGGAATTCGCATCGTCGCAAGTGCTTCGGCTAGATTTCGGCGACCTTGACTGGGTGATGATCTCTCAGGAGCGTTCTGGAGGAAGTCTTGGGAGTTGACGCCATTATACTGAGCAGCTGACAGAGAGAAGATTTGCTCGTTGGTCTGCTCCTGAGTCGGCTGAGTCAGCTGGTCACCAAGCTCACCAAGCATTGAAGGTGCAACACCATCCATCGCCATATCATTCATGGAGATGGTATTACCCCAATTAGCAGCGCCGGATGGTTGGGGGGCAGCTTGCAGGCTGGCCGATTGAGAGTTGACACCAGCGTCCTTGAGAACGTTGTCGAGAATGGTAGCAGAGGCGGCCCTGACATCCTCAGAAACGCGAGGAATAGCAGGGGTCGAGCGGCTCGAGAGGACGAAGGCACCAACGAGGAAGAGCATGAAGAGGAGGCCACCCTGGGCGGCAGGCTTCTCGCTCTCGACGAAAGGGTTGTCGTTCTTCTTGGTGGGAACAATAGCCATCTCCTGCTTGACTTCAGGCTCCGGATAATCGTGAAGGAAGTTCGAAGCATCCCATGCACCAGGCATGCCCAAGCCGTCCATAGCGTCCATGGCATCGAAGCCGTTTGAGAAGCCATTGTCTCCGGTGGCGGGAACGGCGCTATCGAGTCGCTGAACATGGTCCGTGAGAACGCTGATCTTCTTCCTCAGTTCGCCAGTCTCATTGGTGTGAACACGGATCATCTCTTCTTTGTCCAGCCTCTGGGTCTCGATGAACTTGATGCATTCCTGCTTTTCGAGGGACAGTTGTTCAACCCGAGCATGAAGCATCTTCAGCTCTTCCTCCATGTCAGTCATGAGAGCGGTATATTGCTTCTTCTCATCCTCTAGACGTTCAGTATGCTGCTTCTTGCGTTGTCTCGAGTCAAGACTGACGATAGTTAGCATCAAATCTTGAAATGTAAACGTCTTATGTTTATTTAGTGGGGCGGGACTTACGCTGCTTGTCGGTTACGGAGCAGTCGCTTCTGCTGCTTGAGCTCCTTAATCTCTTGTTCATCAGTGGACTGAGAAATAAGATGGTCGATGTTGCTGAGGTTCCGCTCTGCTGGAATATCAAAGCGAGCATTCTTCTTCCGGATACCGTCGCCACGGCGCATCTCGTTGTGAGAGCGGAGACCGGGGCTGCTAGGGCGCATTTTGTTCTTGTTAATGGGCTGCTGAGGGGTCATCCACTCTTTCTGGGGAGATGTGGGGATAGACTGGGAGCCGACGGGAAGTGACGGGAATATGTTCCCAGGGTTTGTGAAGGGTGTTGGGCCGGCCATGGGTCGGTGGAAGAGAGAGGCGTTGGCGTCATATTCAGCAGGAACACCATCGAAGGGATTCAGAGGAGTGCAAGTGCCGGAGGTGTTTCCGAACCAGTTGGCAGTGGCAGCGAAGCCATTGTTCTGAGTGTGATCAGGGCGCATAAAAGGGTTGTTGCTATGCTGATCAAAGAAAGGGTTGTTGGAAGAAACCGACTGCATTTCGACGGATTGCCAGTCCTCCTGTTTTGGTGAGAAGAGAGGAGGGCCGACAGCAAAGGATTCTCGACGACTGTCAGCCATGGGGGGCGATAGTTCTAAGCCCGAATCGATTGTGTTGTGTTCAAGAATGTTGTCGTCTAATACACTGTTGTCTTCGTCTTCGAAGTACTTCTGTGCGTGTTGTGTATCCACGGTTAGAGAGGCTGGACGATAAAAGGGTTGTTGCATTTGAAATGTTGAAGTCATTGTGGTGATGTGAGATTGAGTGAGTGAGAGAGTGTGTGTTAAGTGAGGTTTTGTGTGGGTATATGTAAGAGAACAGGGCGGGGAAGTTTAATAGAAACAGTGGAAGAAGGAAGCAAGGCTGCAAAGAGAAAATAGGAGCCAAGAAGCGAAGGGTGGAATCTGAAGAAGGAGGCCCAGATTCGGAATCAGTATCAATATCAAGGTGAAGAGCACAGAGGCACAGAGGGAAGCGAAAAGAGGTTGGGATTTGGGGGAGGGGCGCGAAATAATAAAGTACTGGAGAACCCAAGGTAAGGTATCATCTTTTTTTTCCTTTGCGCGCGGGAGACTCAAACAATGTTTGGTGGGCAAGGCCGAACCGTAGCGTGGGCAGCGGTGAAGGACGAAACGGGTACGGGTGTGTATTTTTGGCAGCCTGCCAAGTTTTCACCCACCCAGAATCCAGCAGCTCACCTCACTTGTAGGCAAGGAAGGAATGGCAGGACAGGGCAGGGGCGTGTAAGGTGAGGTGAGGTGGGCTTTGAGAACCTGGAAGGAAGCCAGAAAGCCCGACCCTCCGGAGCGTGCTTGGGTGGGGTTAAGTGCAAGGCCAGGCCGATGCGAAAAGGGTACAGAGAGTGTGACTCAGTGCTCGGCGGGAGAATCGGGGGGATGGCTCGTACCTCTCGAGTACTTTGGTACTCCAGTTTGTGGCCAAGATACTTAGGTAAATTGAATGGAACGGGTGATACTGAATGAGACGGGCTTGCAAGCTCTTGTCTTTTCTCTCGCAACGCTGAAGCGCAGGCGCAGCAAAAAATAGGTAAAGACGAAGCTTCTCCCGTAGCGTATTGTTTGTGTACAAGGGACTCGAAATCGGCCTCCAAGAATAGAGTGATAAACTAAATTTGGAATCCTGGTAGGGACCAAGATAGGAAAATGGGAAGAATATACGAGGAATCTAGGGTTCAAGGAAGTGAAAAAGAGGCTGGCGATAGATGGGATAATAGGTAGTGGAGTTTGCGGGACGCCGGACGACCGAACGGCGAGGACGGGAAAGGACGGGAATGGCAACAAGCGTACTGGCCGATTCACTAGAATACAACCAACAATGACAGGCCAGAAGGAAACAGGAAATCAGGCGCGCGACTGGACACTCTCGGTATCTGCAATGCAGTATAATGCAGTGCAGAAGCCTAGCACGGCGCAATAGACAATGACCAAATAAGGAGCACTTACAACAGCGAGAGACCGGCGCAACAATATGTCCTAAGGCTTTAGGATGGTGTGGGCTAGGCGTTGTGTGGTGCTGATGATGTCCAGGGTTGACTTTGATGGTGCCGTTTTTGAGGTAATATGTGTGTAGTGTGCACTATACAGCTTTGTGTGGTGGATGGTGCAATTGAGACCTTGATGTAGTCTGCAATCCTGATAAACAAGATAAGGTAGGACGACGAGCAGAGACGATGGGTTACTGGGTATGTATGAAGAAAACAGACTTCTACTTTGGGATCAAAGCGAGGACAATCTTCGATTATGTACTTGGACGGGGCAGGTTGCCGGCAATTACTCTTGTGGAGCAGACACTCAAGCATCCATTCGCATTTTAGACCACGCCGACGATGCCAGACTTGTAGCAACGCGGTCATGGTAGGGCATGGACAGGTCTTGTCTCGCGAGTTTGGCAGGGCACCTCTGCAAGACGGAGGATCATGGATGGTCATGACCCACCAGAGACCGGGGTCTGGTATTGGCCCGTCTTCCTCGGCACAGTTGGAGATGTCTAGGTCTCAATGATCTGCTCGAATGATAGCTCCCTTAGCTAACAGATCTCATAAGCGCTTTACTGGGGCATGACCGCGGTGATGGGGAATGAGAGATCAGATCAATCAGAGAGAGAAAGTGTATGAATTGATGATCGAATGAGCCAGTGAATGAGCTTCCTGAGCAGCACGCGTCTCATCGATTTAGCCGTCTGGGCCGTATCCAATATGATATCGGAATAAGAACCCAGCGTAGCAGACGATCTATCTGGGTGTGGAGGCGCAAGTCAGGGTTGGGGGGCCTCAATCGACCAGGCAAACTTGGGGTCCAACCAGGCTGGAGATGCTCTCAATGGCAAGAGCCAGAAGACCAGATGAGACGGGCCCAGGCCGCGATACCTGGAACTAAACTGGCGATGCCGATGTTTCTTCCCTCATCGGATCTCTTCCATTGCCAGCCTCGACATCACCGCCATCGGCTATCAGTCATAGTAGCGGTGATGGGTTTCAATGTGCCGAGCCAAATCTGTAACAACGACTCCATTATCAATTATCGTTGCGGTGGAAACCAACGATACGTAACAGTACGGGAATGGAGGACAGAACTCCGCAAAGGCGAGAGATTGTGACAGCTACACCACGATGTCAATCAGATCTCCAGATGTGAACCGACTTCCCGTTTCTGAATACAAAATGAGCTTAGTTTAGCACACCAGGCAGGGGATTTTCCTCATGTGTCATCCAAGCCTGGCCCAAGAGGAGGATTACCGTGAATGCTATTCGTTCTTACTTGTCAGCCATGGAGCCCGTGTGAACAATTAGCAGCGGCGTATGTTGCTGCTAGCTCCAGAAATGGGCCGTCGTCACTTGACCGCTGCTCTGTTTTGTAACATACAGGACACCAGCCTTGGCCTTGTTTCCCCTTGGGCCGCTACCAATTCATGTTGCGAGCGATTCTTGCGAGTGATGAGGCCATCGTCTCGGGCTTTTCTCTGCATGCTTTGTGATCTTCTTGTTCTTCAAATGTCTAGACTGGAAACCTTGCCACTAACTATCCCAGCAACCCCACGCTTATTGAGAGCCAGTAGCTACACCTGAGTGGTGTCATGGCTGAAGGCTGACTATAATCTTACAAGGATCAAGAAACATGGGGGCATATGTCTTATCTGTACTGCCGGGAGCGACAATAAGCAATGAACGAAGACAGAGAACATGCTTTCAAACCGCTGAAGGGAAAAGCAATAAGGCCATTATGCCAGGGAGTCTGTAAAGCGATCCCAACCCTGTAGACAGGCAGCGGATAGGACTGGGTCTAATGGCGGGAAGCCATGTGCTAAATTTGATACTCGCCAGGCTGATATCGGCACCTCTAACAAGGGAGCATCGTACCGTATTTCAAGACGGTAAGAAACTCTTACTCAGACTTGCGGCATTGCGGCCTCTCATTTGAAGCGTCGACTTCTAAGTTCGACTCCAAAATGTCTCATTGGGTCTAGCTTCGGGCGCTCCTGGGCCGGCCCGGCCACTTAGGTTGTTTACAAAAGCCCTGCAAACCTAACAATGGAAAATTCCAAGACGTTGGGCACCAAAACGGACGCTAGTGCTCAGAGCTTTGGGCTTTATTTCTGCATCAGCCGAGAACCACTAACACTAATGGCTGCCTTCCTATTGACCAGTCTGCTGGGTCGTGGGGTAAGAACGTATCGACGTACCCTCCCAAGTCCCTATGGTTGACGGGATTGGAAGGCCATGGACAGCTGCCCATGGCCCTGTTCATCTTCAACGAATAGCTCGTGGCAGTCTTTATTTCACAAGGCAACAACCAGAGGAGACAACACAATATGAAACGCGAGCAGCACGTCCGACACCGCGTCTTCTGCCCCGTCTTCAGGGACTGCTATTCTTTTTTAGTTCTAGCAAGGAACACTGAGCCGTCCTAAAATTGTGGAAAACTAATACACGCCATGGCATAATGGAGTCGCCTCACAATAGGTATCTCGACTGGCTTCATCCTGGCGCGTGCTTGTCCACTCTCTGGAAATTGACGATTTTCAGGGAAACCATTCTGATTGACCCCTCCCTAGTTGTTCTCGACAAGCGGAAGTAGCAACACGCGGTAAAAGAGCAGGTCTCGGCTTACTTCAGCACGGCGATTTGCCAATGAAGAAACCGAGCCGAGGAACACGGGACAGCTCTGGATAATAGATGCCCCAGGCAAGAGATTTCAGATAACGTATTTCAGGCTTTGAGACACCAGTTCTCGGAGCTTAAGTCCCAACGAGTGCCGTTTGCAGACCATCCCACACAATCACCACAAATCCCGTTCTTGACTGCAAGAACACCATCGATATCACGTCTCAAGCCTCTGTTGTCGTCCGATTCACCTGCGGAATCTCCAATAGCTCATCAGCCAAGAGATGCCTCTCTTGATCATGCACTGAGACTTCGATGCTTCCGTCACTGTGGGTGGCTGGGGAAGACGGCTGCGACTCAGCTCCCACACGCTCCAACTGCACGCCCTCTACGACGACCCTAATTCTAACCACTAGGCTCATACGCCTGATATCATGGACCCACTGTGCTTCGCGGTCGCATAATGGGCCGCTCGTGGTGCTTCTCTTTTGAGCACTTTGTTTTGTCGGTGTGTTACGCGTGCGCGTCCTCTCCCTAGCCGACCAGGAAAATGTTAAGCACCTTGCATTTCTATCCCCTGCTGACTTGCTCTTTGACAGATACCAGATGGTCTAGCGTCACGGCTTCGACTGATCTATGGTCCAAACACCTCGTGCGTGGTATGCACCTAGGTCCATGCTTCAAATCCCAGGACCCTTCTCGCGTAACGGAAAACATCACCACACACTGAACACCAGAACGAAAGACTATCTACCTGGAATGCTTCCTGAATCTCGATGGTTGCATCATGAACACAGGCTTGTGTTTTGTGCTGATAAAAAAGGCATGCAAATGTCATTTCAAGTCCCATCCGCTTGTACAAGTACAATCTTATCACTTGGAGTGTGCGAGCATTTTTGCTGCTACCATGGATCTCCGGATCTTTTTCCGGGAGGGTCAAGTTGGGTAAACAGCCAGCGCTTTTCAAAACTGCCCAATCTGTCTCGACATCCAATCGTTTAAATAGGGCGAGCGGTATTGGGGCTTCATTCGCCCAGAAGGCAGGCCTGCGCTTCGTGCATGCAGTTTAGCCAGTTCTGGTCGTCCATAACCCAAGTGGGCTATGTAGCGTATCCTTGACGATTCAGAACTTTGAACCCCATGCATGGCTACAGAGATGTACGTTTTGGTCATATCGAGAGCCTCATCACATTTTGAGACAAACGGTCTCAATGAGACAGGGTCAGTTACGGCTCTGAATGGCCTCCTCATAGCAGCATCAGTGGCATTACTCACCAATGCCGATGTGAATCCGATATGAAGGCCGCCCGAAGTCGCTGCCCAACTGCCTCAGCATATCCCATTGGTGAGCATAGGGATACCGCCATTATGACTCGAAGAGAGGCTGCGATTTTCGGACACTCACTCTAGCCCCCACGACAACGCAGAACCTCTCTAATTCAGTCATTTCGGTTTCAGAGGCACATGCTTTTCGGTTCCCCTGATCTACCGCAATATTGATTCCGATACTGGATCATATTCGCTCTGTATCCGGTATGAAAGACAACCGGGAGATATCCTGGGTATCATTCGTGACGCAGTCCTCCATATGACACTCTTTCTAGAACCGGAACAACATTGCAGGTCTTGCTAGTGCTAGACTCCAATCTTTGATATCGCGTTGTCCTTTGCGCCTCCCTCCATTTCGTCTTCACATATCATCATCCAGGGCTCATTCTGACCGAGGGTGGCCCGGTTGCGCTGATAACTTTACTGCAGCCTAGAGTTACTTTGCACACTCAAAGAATACCAGCACGCAGCAGAAGAACTTGGAACAATAACTAGCTACCTCTCTTTCAGTTAACAAGTGGCGTAAGGTATCTCCCGAACATGCGGTCTGGATCCCTGTCCGAGTTTTGGGTCCACGTTCATCGCACGCGAAGAGATTTCCAGCATAACGATCCACCGTTCTGGATTTTGCTGTTTCTGGGCAAGGATTCCAGGCTCTTGACAGCGTCAGCCTCGACGAGTATCATGTCATATCACGAGGCTGCGGCTGGGATTCCAGGAGAAAGAGGTGCCCTGTGTCTATAACCCCCTCGCCTTAGTATTCGATATCTGAAACACTCACGGACATCAGCATGATGAAATTGTCCACACCACAATCTCACCTAAGGGATTAAAAGTTGGCACATGCGGCATTCCAGGATAAAGATTCGCCGACAATAGAACTTGGTAACCCAGAAATGTCAACGTGGGACAGGTATGTCGCAGCCGACAAGCTGCAATGACGCTCACAACATCTTGGAACAAGGAATCTCACGTTGCCTTCTGGAGGACGAAACAGACCGAGTTGTCTTTATATGGACTAGTCTTGTTTTGCAAGTGCAATTTGGACCCCAATCAAGTGTATTTTGCGAAGCTGGGGTATCATTTGCATGTCAACATACCGAATACTTTGAAGTGCAGGCATTGATAGCAAATGGTCTCCAAGCTATCCATGGAACCTTCTTCTCGAACACGGCAGTATGTCTTAGTCAAGCATGGAAGCCAAATTCATAAAACTACGATCCATGATATCATCCACTTTGCTGTTTTAGATAAAGTCATACATCTTGTATAGCAATTGTTAACTACTTTTAGCGTCTGACACTGGGGTCGACCAGTAGATCACCATCGCTATCAGGCGTTATTCAAGTACTGTCAAGAGTGCTTGATAGCTGCGCCTTCTGGGTAGCATCACGAACATCACGTCGGACATTCTGCCCGGTCAGTTAACCAAGATCTGATATCTTGAGCATCGTCAAGCGCATGAAGACAAAGAAATACCAGGACTTGAGCTTAAGTGTACTTGACCTTGGCTCCAGATACGCAATGGAACAATCGTTTCTTTTTCCTACCCAGAGAAGGGCGATGCTTTTTGCTGCGTCCCGACACGGCCCTGACAGCTGAGAAAAGACCTGTCAGCCACTCGATCTCATGAGCGGATATGTTTCTGAAACAAGTGGCTTAGACAAAAGGCCGAGCTTATAAGGTTTTGACAGAAGGAAGCGGGGATACCCGGGCAGCGGGACATGACGGGTTGAAACGGATGACAGTTCTGATATCCAACAGTTCTCCTCGACAGCATCTTGCCCTATGATTATGCATGCAGTCTGGAATACGCGGTTACGGAAATCAATGGACAACACCGGAGTCATTCGGGCAAAAGGGATATCGGCTCCAAAACGCATAAATGGACTGCGCCACCAGGACCTCAACTACACTATTAGCCTTCGCAATGCTCCGTGTTTAACATAACTAGCCGGTAATACATCTCGATCTTTTTCTTCATACGAAGCTGGTGGTACATATGGCTTAGAGGAGTTGGTGGAGATGCATTCAGGCCCGCGGTATCGAGAACTTCTGGTGTAGATATCCCATGCACAAGCACAGCACCACGCCGCCATCACGAACCAGAGTCACATCCATAGTTCATCCCTTAGCTGAACCTGTCTGATGCTAGGTTCTGACGAGTGCATTGCGAAAGCAGCCTGACCGTACCTAACAATGGGCTCGCGGTGTCATTGTGTCGTGAACATCGTTACACTGGTAACTGGCGCTTTGAACACACATCACCCTTGTTGGTGGCTTTTCAAATTATCGTCAGCCATATCGTCTGCGGGCGTTCTGCGCCTCGTCATCAGTTTCGTTTCCACGAATCGCTATTGATACCACGGGGCCTTGTGCTTCGCCATTGGCGATAGGTTCTGATATTACACTATTGAGAACGGATTTATGTATCTCTGCCTGTCAAGAAAATGGCTCCCAGTTCATATATGTACCCCTATCATCAGATCTCTGTGCCTTGGTCCCCCAAGGACCTCCACAGTCTGGGACGGCCTGCGTCACTCGAAATCGTCGCCTCTTGCAAGCACCCATATCATCTGTCCACCAGTCACACAACAAGAGATCTCGTAACTGACTAGCAAATCCGCTTCGGTAGATGCTCCTATCACAAGGGCAACAATAGCACAATGTGTGTCATGGTTCAGATGCTGATGCTCGCACACGATTCGCTCAGTGTATCGCCGTTGCGTGCAAACTCCTCTGTTGTGGTCTCGGAGAATGCAGATATAATACGAGATGGGGATGCGTTTGCTCAACACACTAAGTCGTATGCATTTGCGTCTATTCTTGTTTTCGAGACTGGATCCGAAGCAGTGAGATAGAAAAGCCTATTAACAGCTGCTTAGCTTGTTCCTTTTTTATTATAGAACAAGAATGAGACTCGGCATTCAGTCGAACATCTTTCGATATGAAGTTGACGAACTTCCCTATACTCATTCCTGCCTTCACAGCTCAAGTATGTTGGGACTGTAGTTTTCTTGGCGTTTTGTATACCTATATCACTGTGGCTTTGTCTCCAGCCTAGAGCCTGTGCCTTCGAACCCTACAAGCACCGTGTTTCTCTACCCAGCGATTTACTCCCATTCAGAATGGATTCACGCATCACTAATTCTTTGGATGATAGATCGCCATAAATGATCCTCTTGTCATCACCTCTAACCTCCTTAACATCCCGTTTCTCCCCAAGGCGGGTACTCTCGTCTCTGAGCCGGGATATGAGCTTCCTCTAGAGGCGACGTTCGTTCATGGCAGCGACTTTATTCGGCGTGATCCTGATGGTCAATGGGTCAAGCTTGAAGTAACAAGTGTTGCGCGTGACACTTCTGGCTCCCTGTTGCGTTTTAGCTACAATGGAGTCGTCAACATGGCGGGAGATGAGGGCAAAGTGATTCGAGGAGATACGAATGCCACGACGACTGGTTTTGGAAATGCATGTGAGTGACTGGATTCCATAACATGGTTGTCGACCTGATGCTGAGCCGCCATCCTGCCCACATTGTTTTGAGCTGTTGTGGGACAACTCTGGACTTGATACTGACGACGTCAGTTGTGCAGATTAGGTTCGAGACTGATGCTCCGGGGTTGAAACTTCTGCAGGACAAGTTATATGTTGGCTCGGGCAGGTTCGTTATCGAGGAAGATCGACCAGTCATTGTGGAATACAAAATCAGCGAGGTAAGCGCGCAGTGCAACAAGGGATCGAAGAATGACTGAGAGGCATGACGGGATGAGACACCGGTTAGCCTGGGTATGAATCGAGTAATCTGAGAGCAGGAATCTATCATTTGACAGGATGGGTCACGTTCGTGATTTTCTGCACTACGTTGCTTCAGTTTTCGAAATCTATTTGTGTTTGGGGACCTAGAAACAAGCCTCACATCGATAGGTCAAAGTTCCTAGTTCGTATGTCTACCACCAGCCATGTGTCCCCCCTACATAGTCAAGCTCCCCTTCCAAGCTCTAAGTCGTGGCCCCCGAACTCCAATCTGCAGCTCTTTTGCTACTGCAAGAATATACTTTATCATGCGGTCCCATTGAAGCTGCCTCGTTTATCAACCTTCCGACTCCAGGCTGGATACAGGCCCTCCAGATTGTGTACATAGGAATCGATCCACAGGATCAATACCCCATCTTCTCCGCCTTTCGTGTTACGCTACACCGGTACTAGTCCATGCTTATTGGGGGACATTGGAAAGCTGCAGAAGACGCTCGCCGGCGCGGATGTTGGCATACTCATATGCCTTGGACTCGGGAGGGAAAGTTCCGTTGGCGGCCCAAAGATCGATCAGAGGCTGCATGGGCTCCAGCTCAGCGGGCTTGAGCATATCCAGAGCCGTAGCCGTCAGGACGAAGTGTGAGAAACAGCTGTTGAGCTGCTTCTCCAGGTTGAGATGGTAGAACGGCTCGGTGAAATGAGCCCAGTAGAGGTGAGCATAGACTCGGAACATTTGTCGGAAAATCATCTGGCAGATATCGACGAACTTATCAGGGAATCCTGATCGCTTTCCGATGTACTCGGGCTCGCCAGGGTTCGAGAGTTGGGACAAAGGTGTGGTGGTGATGGCGGGGTTGTGGGCGTACGAGACACCAGAAGGGTCAGTTGGGAAGATGTTGGTGTCGTCAATTTTACCAGAAATCCATCGCTGCATAAGAGTCATGTACTCATTGGCGGGAAGCTCAACAGGCTCCCTGTTACGGTTGAGCCAAGTAAAGGAGTGGTTACTAGCGAGCATAAGTGAATGTATGGTCTGATGAGAGTGTTGATCACCTACGCTCCAGCAGACATGCGTGGGCAGCTGGTAGAGTTGCAGATGGATGTACCATCATCCTCCTTTTCGTGGAGAACTCTAACAAAATTCCACAGGTTGCGGTAATGCTCAACAACTGAACGGCGTTAGGACCCGTAAGAATTCGTTGTGATATCAAAGTTATCTTACCCTGGTGTGCAATCCACTCGCCTTGCTCGACCGTCTTGGGTCGGGCACTCAGTGTCATGAAATTACCCTTTACTATGTGCTTAGCATATTGGGCATTGAGCCACAGAGGGAGAGGTCGAGGAAGATGATAGGAAGAGATTAGTTCGTCACCGCTCATGACGCCGCTGGAGTCATCCATGCCAATGGTCTGGGCGAGTGAAGGAGAGTTAGGCAGGAGGGGGGACCTTGGGAGCTAGACTAGCTGAGGAAGACTGGCTCCCTTGAGTAGGCAGCTCTGGCGGGGGAGGCTGGCTGGCAGTAGAACCAGTTGGGCTCTTTTGAGGGCCAGAAGAAGGCTTAGCTGAGCCACCTCGGAACCGAGCGTTACTGGTGATGTTATGTTAGCAAATTTAGGGAGGTGGATGCTATCGAAATAGGACCAAGTTGAGTAAGGAACAAAAAAGTCACTTCAAGTGAGTACAGGTACAGTTAAGGTAAGGTAAGGTAGGAGAGCACCTATCCATGGATGTGACAGCACACTATGCTTGAAATGGCACACATGGTTGAAACACTGGCAGATCCGCCCATGGCAGCCGCAGAAAAGCGCCATGCGTGGCGCCCTTGCAAGGGAGAGGAATGATGATAGGAAAGGATGATATATGAGTGAGGAACTATCCATGAAGTCCAATAGGCACTACCAGAGAATGCCCATCATGGCGAGTTTTTAAGAGTGATCAGTTTCTCGTAAGGTATCCTAAAGCAACGTCTTCAGAGGCTCCAAGATATGAATGCTTTCAGCTCATGAACCTTTGGGGCATGTCTTGAACAAAGTACTAGTGTACCAGGGGACCACATGGTGAGAGAGTCTGATTGTGTACAGTAGGTCTTCAGTCTCTCGGTAGTTGTCCTGCACTGCGACAAGGAGTGCGCAAGGGTATTGGCTCCAGGTTTGAGTGTATCCGAAATGAAGATTTTGCAATGTTGCACTCGCATAGGAGTAGAGGGTCGTGGCTGGTGGATATAGATATTTTACCTGTACAAGAGGCGGCGGCTCTTTTAGGATTCATGATGAAGACATGACAACAACAGTGGCAGGGTCCAGAGACAAGCCACACAGAAGCGATGCTGACAATAAGGGCCCAATGACGAGAAAAGATAAATTGAGATGATACTGATGAAGAATGAAGATATATACTCACATGCCAGAAAAGAGGTTCGACATGGTTGACAGAAAGGCGGGGTGAAATCGTGAGCAAAGGCGCCTGAGAAGGATTCCACGAGGACTTCCCAAATAGAGGGAGAACGCGCTCGAGTCGGTATTAGGGTGTATTCGGTGGCTTGAGCGGTCGTTGGTATTGTCTTCCGCCTGACTGAGACTGCGTGTTGTTGTCAGGATCAATATCAGATCAAATCCGATATCAGCAACTGGAGTCGGTTTGAGAAAGGGGGTTTTTGAGGTGTCGGTGTCGGGGCTTGGGCTTCCCAGGCTCCATTGATGAATAGCGGCTAAGTACCCCGTAACTTTAGCGGATGGGCGCCACAACGGGGCATCACGCTAGTGCATCGCACCCATCGCATCCCGTCTCCAGAAGCCTCCCTACTCGCCTCACGCGACTGGCTCTGTTTGTCACCTGAAGCGCGCCATGCCTGTTTCAGAGCATTCGAAGGGATCATCTTGACACTCTTGCCATTTCTCTGCCACACTCTTCCTCCTCTCAAACCTCCTGACGCTGCAGCACACTCGTTTCTTCGTTCTCGTCTCCACTAACTTGAGGCAGAGGAATTTTAGGTAGGTTGTCATCTGTTTATGTGTGGCACATGTTGTGGCTGTGAATTTCGACAAAACGGATGTTGCAGTGGCTGGTGCACCTACGTCCCAACCTCAGGCCTACCTAGAGCCACAATCAGCTAGGTAAACGGATCCACGGTCGCTAGAAAGTAAAGCGCGACTGCAAGCTCACTTTGCGCGCAAACCAACCGCTTCTTTCACTGTTTCCTTCCATTGTCTAGTTCACTCTCCTTCACCGCAAAGAACCTACAACATGTCCGACATAGAAGATCCAATTGACTCAGTCGACGAAGGCGGCGACGACCTCTTCGGTGACGATGGCGACGATGATGTCGTACCTACCAAGGAGCCTGTCCATGAGGATGATGAACTTGCTTCAGATCCAGAAGGAGACAGCTACGCGCGGTATCGCAACGATGACGACGACCAGACCCAGGTCCAGACAAAAGAACGAGCGATTCAAAATGTCGAAACCTATCGACATCGAATTCCGAAGCCTAAAGATGGCGCGGTATGCATGTTTACTTACTCTGAGAAGCCCCTTGGCGCTGACTTTGACGGTATAGCTTCGGATTCTACGCATCCCCAAGTTCATGAAGATAATGCCTGAAGTGTACGATCCCGAGACGTTTGAACCGACAGAATTCGACCTGGCAAATGCTAAAGCTGAACATCCTAAACATGTCGCTCGAGTACGAAAAGATCACAGCACCGGCGAATTCAAGAGTAACACAAACATCTTTCACTGGAGCGACGGATCAGTGACCATTTCCGTTGGCGGAGAGCACTATGAGATCCAGAGAAAGGCGCTCGCCCCACCACCAGACAAGCCCTACAACGAGGTCAATGACGGTCACTACTACGCTGCTGCCGCTGAGTTGCACAGCAACATCCTCATGACGGTTGGGCATATCACAGAGCAATACAATGTTCGACCCAACAAAGCTGTTGGAGACGACGCGCTGACTCTCCTAGCGGAGAGGATGGCTGTCGCCAGTAAGCCTGCGAATGCAACTGACATGATCATCCAAACTACTGTCGACCCCGAACTCCAGAAGAAGCAGGCCGAATTGGCTGAGAAGGAAAGAATGAAGGCACAGAGGCGACGCGAGAACGCTGCTGCCAAGATGGATGGTGGGTATGGCCGATCACGAGGAGGGCTGTCCATTGGGGACCTTGAAGGTGGCCGTCGAGGCGCGGCAGGCTCTCGCAAGCGCGGCGCACCTGGGTCGGGCAAACCTAGAAGACGGAGAGATGAGGAATCAGACGAGGAGCTTGAGCATGCTGTTGGTCGGCATGAAGGCTACTCGCTCGACGATGGCTTCATCGTCAATAGTGACGACGAGGAAGTAGAAAGCGGAGGCGACGATGACGACGAAGATGATTTCCCCGATGACGACGAAGAGGACAAGCCACGCTCCAAACGTCAGAGGACAAGAGATCGCAGTGAGGACGAGGATGATCTCAGCGAAGTCGAACAAGTGGCAGGAAGATCCCGCAGGAGAAATGTCATCGACGATGACGACGACTAAAATGGACTAAAATGGACATCTTTGGAGTTTCAAAGACAATGAGATGGGTATCTGCATGGTGTGCAGAGGAGGCCATTGCTGCATAATATGATTATATCAAACTGTCTCCAAGACAGAGTATCGCAGAAACTGGCTGTTTTTGTATTATATCTTAGACTTTTGGAGGCAATAACAGCAAAGCCACATCTTTACTGAATCCCTTGCGTGAATCCTTGACCAATACAACAAGTCGCGATATACCAAATACACCACTTTGTCACAAAAAGAATTGTTCGCGCGACACTGATGATGAATAGGTACTAGTTAGCCATACAAGTATGTGCATGTGAGTGTGGCTCAATCTCCGAGATTCCATGTCTCGAAACTGGTGATCTCATTGGCAATCACATGCCGATTTAGCGTCAAGCATTGCCTTACCTTGCTGGAATACTTTGTTGAACAGCTGCGGGGAGCTCTACGAAACTCAACCCCAACCTACCTACCTTATCTTGCATGTCCTATAAAATAATATCTCGATCTTCTGATCCACGAACCCAAACATCCTAAGAAGCCCCCCCAGTCTCCAGCGTTTATGACATATTCCCAAGGTACATTGGGTGCGTGCCGTCTCGTCGCTAAACGCTCGCAAAACACGACACTTCGCAAATGGTGCTTGTGCTTGTGATCGGCCCTCGGTAACGCGCAATGGGGGTGGTAATCACCGTATGGGGTGTCGTCGTGGACGTGGCCAGCTTCTGGCAGAGGGTAAACTCTCTGTTCCTCCTATCCGTGATACGCGACGTTTGTCGTTCCTAACTATGTCGTTGCAGAAGCTGCGGAGCTGGTACGCGCGCAAAAGCCCCGTTGAGCTATGGCTGGATCTATTGAGAACCGCCGAAGCCTTTGAGGACTGGGAGGAGGCCGCGCTACACCTGGATAACCTCCTGGGCCTTGATCTGTGGCAAGTCTGCTCACAAAATGTCATGTCTGCCTACTTTAGATGTGGTACGCTAACAAGTTTACAGGAGGAACAATCCAGCTTCTAAGTATTACGACTGGAGACTCATTGCAGAACGCCTAGACTCTCTCGCGACCGCGCGGGAAGACGGAAACTTTCAGCAGCTCGTCAACCTGTTGAGATCCGGCCTTGTTCGAAACCTCGGGAACATCACCTCACCCAAACTCTACAATCGATCATTTGCCGGAACCAAGTATCTTATAGAAGAGTACATCACCCAGATTGCCGAGGCAGTGGAGGATATTCGCGCCCTGCCTACAACTCCGTCGGCTACACATGGGACGGGGCCATCCTTGACGACGCAGATGAAATTGGACTGTATCCACGATACAAGACAGGCTTTTGGGAGGAGTACACTCGTCCTTCAAGGCGGTGCGATATTTGGTATGTGCCATTTGGGCGTTGTCAAGGCTCTCTTTCTGCGTGGTTTACTCCCGCGCATCATTACGGGAACGGCTACAGGCGCCTTGATCGCGGCTCTGGTCGCTATTCATACTGAAGATGAGCTACCGGCTGTTCTGAGTGGCGATGGTATTGACCTCTCGGCATTTGCTTCCAAGCATGGTCATGAGAACGGGGAGGCCTCAACGGCTCAGGCCTTCAGGTCACGGTGGGAAACTCTGTTGCGGAGGATCAGGCGTTTCTCCAAAGAAGGGTACTTTCTTGACGTGACTGTTTTGGAGGAGTGTGTGAGGGCCAATGTTGGTGATTTGACCTTCGAGGAGGCCTATAACCGGAGCAAGAGGGTGCTGAACATAACTGTTGCGACGGAGGGCCAGGGGGGTGTACCGACGCTCCTCAACTATCTGACCGCGCCTAATGTGGTATGTTCTTGAAAATTTGACTTTTCGTGAAGCCTGCTGACTCGTCGTCTTAGTTGATCTGGACCGCTGCTGTAGCGTCGAATGCCTCATCGCCCTCTCTCTATGGCCACAGCAAGACGACTATGCTCTGCAAGGACGCCCACGGCAACATTGTACCGTGGGCGCCAGCTAACACAATTGACTTTCGACATTGGACTCACACATCCTACTCCGATCGAGACTCGCCTTTACGACGTATTGCTGAGTTATTCAACGTCAATCATTTCATTGTCAGCCAAGCTCGACCGTATCTCATTCCCTTTATTCAGTCTGATATGCATGGTCCATCTTTAGTAGAGTCGCGGAGCAAGACGACACAGATATCTGCCTTTCTCGTACGCATGGTCGGGCTGGAGATAAGGCACCGCCTAAGTCAGTTGGACACACTAAATCTCCTGCCAACCGGTATCCGCCGCTTCCTGGTCGATGAACAAGTCCCGGCTGCCTCTATGGTTCTCGTGCCTGAAGTGACAGCAGGGGACTTTGTGCGATTACTAGAAACTCCGACACGAGAGACCCTCAACTACTGGGTTCTCAGAGGCGAGAGGAGCGTGTGGCCTGCCGTAGCCGCCCTAAGAATCAGGTGTGCTGTCGAGAATGAGCTCGATAGGTCATATCAGGTGGTCAGGAAGTTTAAAGCCCCCGGCTTACGACGAAAGGGGAGCATGGCCGCTACGCTGGAGAGTTAGAGAAGAGAACGTAATGTATAGTTTGGCTCAGCCGTTACGGATATTAGCGCGACTTGAACACTTCATCCAAAGTTGTTGGGACAATGGTAACGTAACATGTGAAAATGCTAGCCCTTCTTATTGATACCGCTCAGAAACAGCAGAGGGATCCTTAAATTGGCACAGAAGCATATCTACCTACTCAGGAATCGTTGCCTGCGTTTTTACTCACGCGAAGAGCCTGCTGTGTCTAGGAACTGTCTTGTTTTTACGTATGATAACAATTTCCATCTTTCTTCTTGTTCTATCCCGCATTCGTTTTCCAGAATTGATCACCATTGCTCCATATTCGACAGGTCTCAAGGCAAGCATCAACAGGAAGCAGTCACAAGAAGTGCGCCTCACGGTCACACAAGTCATACAAGTTGGCCTTCAGCGATCATGGCGAATTAATATATTCCATGCAACTCGCAATTGGCAGGATGCAACCTGATTTCGTGACTGTACCGCATTCCTCTTGAACACTCGTCAGTACGTAGAATAGAGCCCAGGTCTACGTTCAGGCAGTCTCCCTTTATAGCGCCAACGAAGTACAATAAAAAGACGATTTTCTGAGCACGAATATGAATAGGAGGGGGGAATGGCAACTCAGATAGTAATACCTCGAAGTTGGCAAAACACTTCAATCAGCAGTACAGTGGCTTAGACTCTCAAACTTACGTCTATTGGAGGTCTATCAATATTTCAATATCCAGACTATCGCGCATGGCGAGATAACGAGTTTCAGACTTATGCTATACAGTTCAGAGACACTGGTGTTTTTAAGCTGTGGGCTTGATGGCACCAACGAAGAGCCACCTGCCTCCGAATACTCGAAACAGGGCGAAATCGCAGGAGTATTGTGTGCGTGCGTGTGTGTGTGTGTGTGTGTGTGTGTGTGAGAGAGAGAGAGAGAGAGAGAGATTTGTAGTTAGAAGTGAGCTTTCGAGAGCCTCCAAGTACATTCTATAACAGCCAATCATCTTACATAGTCATGCCAGGGAAACAAGTATCACACCCAGACTTTGATGTGACCAATGCACAAGTTACTAGTTAAACAAGAGAGACTTAGGGAACTCGAAAAACAGTGGTATTTTGATTATTAGCATAATCGGGGTAGAAATCTGTGCTAGTGCCAGCCACACTGGGCTCTAGACATATCTATATCTGCATGGTCATACAGCCAGATATAATAAAAGGAGCAAATTCCCCTTTCCCCAAAATAGACCTCCTAGACCTCCTCTCTCTAGCAGGGCGTCAAAAGAGAATGAGGCGGTTGCCTTTGATAGGTAAGCAGTAGTTCATGTCTAATGCAAAAGGGGTTAGAGGAGGCTCTGCCATGCAGCAATGACACCACTTTCAAGAGATGACGATACCAAAGATACATAGATTTTAGTATATGGCACTATGCAAATAACACTTGTTCTCCACGTACCGTATTCTTGAGGCTGTTCTGATCGAGACCGCGTCAGAAGTGCACCAAGCAAGGGGCATTGCCAACGCATTATTCATGGCGTTCGGTACGATTGACGAATGGAAAAGGCTGGGTCATAGGCTTATGCAGTCAATGGTTTATGGTGTTGGGCTAAGGGGTTCATGAGTTCAAAAGCTCTGGCCTCACCCACCTCCTCGGGTCAGTATTTTGTTTCCAGAACATTTCACAGCAAGACAACCAACTCATCGAAACACATACAGTCAACGCTTGTGCTGCCCGGCGCTTCGCCCTGGGCGAATACGCGCTGACATTCGTAGCTAAGCAAGCATTACTGAGTATCACGACGTCTATCTTGTCGCTTGATTTGGAACAACATTCCACCACATCTGACGTATACCTGAGAGAGGTCCCTCAACTGGTTTCTTGGGCTCATCAACATGGCCAGCATGACTATTTCTGATATGCATGAAAGCAACTCGGATTCTTCCATGTCCCTCTCGTCGTCCATACTTGTTGAAGACCGCAGTTCTTCAATCTTCGACTATTACGGCCAAGTCATGGACATGGATGATTATCAACATTCTTCTCCCCCCGCCATAGATATGTCTACATCCATGGTTCTCGAGCGCACCGCGGCAATCAGAACATCCCCTTCTGAAGCCGACGACTTCTCGATGAGCGGCTGGACCACTGTCGGCACATCCTCCGCCGCCTCCGAAACCACATGCCCCGCTCCGGCGTCCGTGTCCGTGTCCGTGTCCGCCTCCGTCGCCGATCTCACGGCGTCCGAGCTGCTCCGCCTGGAACTCCAGGATACCCGGCCTTCAGGCTCGCTTGCCAGTCCCGGCTCGCACGTGGTGCGCGACCGTGCTTGTGAAATGTCCGTCGGTAGCGATAGCTTATTCAGCTACAGCTACACCTTTGTCCAAGATGATCAAGGACTCTGCGGAATCGGAGCGTGGGCTGATATTACGACAAGTTCTTTCGTCGCCAAGAAGAGGCGAATCACTCCGCGACAATGATAATTTCAGCGGGAGAAAAAATTCATTTTTGAGTTTGAAAAACCAAGGAATGTCTTGGGGCATGGATTCCTTGTCTGTTTCCGGCCGGCAGTTTGTCTATCGTCTTTTGGGCTGCCACGCGCCGAACGGTTCCGCGTTTCATGTACAGTATCTACAGTATCTTTTGATTTTGCTTTTCATCTGAACTCATGCACGATGATGGCATCTGTTGTCTATGCTCTTACGAAATTCTCCACTCGTGCTTTTGTTGCATCAGTTGTTACTTTGTTCTGCAAAAAACCCTCAGCAGTAACTAGCTACCTAGTATGTTTCAAGATGGGATCAATGAAAGAAAAGACAGGACCGCCACAGCCACAAACACACACACACACACACACACACACACATTCACACAACAGGAATGCTCGCTGACGCAAGGGGCATGCAATCAGATCATCCAAGTCAGACTAGCTAGATCGGTTACATCGAAAAGAATCCATTACATTTGACTGGAAACTTGGTCATGATCTCCACGGTTAAACTGTGAAATGTAACACAAGCCCTCCACAACTTGCAAGGACACGATCGTCATTGAGCAATTCGGTGATGTTTGCTGCATTAGGCGTACTCCGCGCGCTGTCTCGCGCAGCATTCCAGTTCTTGGATGGCCCTGTGCATGTCATTTAATTACCGGTGTGCGACGAATTTCGGGCAGATACTGGGAACTGCTGTGCATTGTGGAAAAAAAGAAATACCCACTATGGGGAACCATTTTGTATCAAGATAACGAAGCATATCTCGCCATCGAACGGAAGGTCAGATTGGAACCATAAAAGTGCGGTATTTCTTTGATGCTGTCCAGGCTGTAATCGAAGACGGACGCATCAAAGAGAGGCGGAGATTGTAGAATGTCCACTGATATCATGCGCCGTTATAGCAGGGTGCCCCTGGCAATGTTGCATACCCGTCGGTCCAGGGATTGATTTGGCATTCGTCCCGTTGAATTGTTACTTTGAAACAGCAATTGGGCCGCAGGAAGGGATGGCAGATCAGGCCGGGAACCTGCATATAAGTAAGGATGTTGGAGGTGTGGAGAGAGTAACTAACACAAGACAAAAGGGAAATTCGGACGATGGAACTCGGAGTCAGGGCAAAGACATACCGTAAACGTTGTTTGTTCTCCACATAGGACAATAGGTTAGCCAGGACAGAAGCTTTGAGCATAGGTAGAACAGAGGCTTCTTGGATGGTTACAGCTTAATTGGAAACATGTTGAATGAAGCGCTGTTTTTGCTTCTAATCCCACAACCAATGACATGAGAGGTATTATGGCCTACAGATATTTTCACAATAGGTCACACAAATCACAGCAAGATCAAACAATTGTTTAAAAGCAGACCAACATCGAGTCTAATTGATTTCTAAATACCAGGCTTTCTTCCTCCCAGACAAGCTAAAGCAGGGTTCATCGGTGGATATAGCCGGCCGCGACGCCTCATGGGGTAACCGGAAAAGAATAAAACAAAGGCCATCATTAAAGTAGAATTATACACCCGAAACTGGAGTCTCATCAAACCGCTCTTTCTTCGTCCCATTATTTATGCGCATAAAACATTATGTCCATAACTTAGTTGAGGTAAACCATGGCCATAACGGCACCGGCAATAAGAGCCAGCGAGGATGTCATGCGAGCAGCACCGCTCTCAGGGACGCTGGGGACGCTGGTCTCGCCGCCGGCGCTGCCAGTCTTGGAGGGAGTGGGGTGAGCAGCAGTGGGAGTGGTGGCGTTCTTGGAAGGAGCATGAGTAGGAATGATGGGCTTAGCAACAGTGGTGGTCTCCTCAGCGGACTTGGTGACGCTGGCGAGGGTGGTGGCCTCCTTGGTGGAAACGGCAGCAGTGGTCTCAGCGGTAGCGGTAGCGGACTTGGTCACAGAGGGAGCGGCGTATGATCCCTTGTAGGGGAACTGAGCGCTGTAGTTGACCTCACCAGCCTTGTCGGTGATCTTGAAGTTGTAGGTGTCGGAGGGAAGCTCAGAGGGGGTGAAAGTGAAAGAGTCACCAGTGGCAGAGGCTATCGTTAGGTCAGCAAGATATAGCATATTCAATAATGGTGAGACATACTGGTCAGGGTCTTGTAGTCAGAGAGATCATCGGAGGGGCCGTTCTGGAGGATGATGGTGCAGCCATCGTCACAGCCAGAGTAGCGGATGGTGTAAGGCTTGCCCTCAGTGAGATCGAACTCGGTGTTGAGGAAAGCAGGCTTAGCCAGGGCCACGGAGGCGAGGGCAGCAATGGTAGCGAGAGTGTACTTCATTTTGAAGGTTGGTGGGGTTTGGTTTGAGGTTGAAAGAATGACTGAGTATTACTACCAGGCGGGTTAGTTCTTGATTCTGAAACTGATTCGATAAATCGTAAATAGTATCTAGACTATGAGCAAATGGCGTGTGTGATGACGATGATGTTGCTGCTGCAGTGTTCAAGTTGGGTGCTCCAGGCTGAACGAAGAGAGTTGTGTAAACAAGCCACAGGCAGTGTGTGGGCTTGCCAGGCTGATTTGTTGTCACCAGCAGTTGACAGTGGCAGCTGGTGGCCAGCTTGTTTGACTTCCATCCATTGCTGTCGCCGTTGCCCAACTGAATAGCATTGCACTTGAATGCATCCTTCTTCCTAGGTGTCCCAGGCACGAAGTTCGATGTATGTGGGTGTTGTCCATATAGGGAAAGGCTGAAGAAGGTAGCAACTTACATTAGGTAGTGGGAAAGAGGCACAACGAAGTAGCGAATTGACTGAGGCGTTGATAGAGAAGAAGGAAGGAGGGAGATTCGAGAGAAGGAGGGAGGCTTATTATAATGAAGGGAACGCAGAGCTAGTGACAATATTGAGAGCAATAAAGGGGATACATTCAGACGCTACCGATGGCAATCCAATCCAACCTAATCCCACGAGACCACGGCACCAACTTACTCTATCCCATCCCACCGAACTAAGGGCCGGGGTGTATGTGCAGAGCAGAGGGGGTGGAGGGGTGGGTGACTGGTAGAGTGAGGTGTAGCGCAGGTAGCGGTTGCTGGACCTGCCCGCCTTCTGCAGGTTCAACTGAATTCAATTGTGAGCTTTGTCCTGTCCTCCTCAAGCTCCTTCCTCCTTTCGCTTTCCATTTCCCCTTCCCCTTCCCCTTCCAGGTTCTTTCAAAGGACCCCGTCCCCCACTTCCCTGTCAATACCTAGCTTGCCTTGGTCTGATAATCCATTTTCCTCTCTCAACCCATGCCATTCTTTCTTGGCCTATCTCGCTACATCATCGCATTCCATCCACTGGCAGGCCAGCCACGGCCTTCCAATTCCCGAATCAGAACGGACCCTTATCAGATCCCTGCCACGCAAATTAGCCATGTCCTAGCGTCCTCTGTGCATGCCAGCGCTATGCCCTTTGTTGCTTATACTCCAAGCTTTCTGTGGATTCACCCTCCAGGCTACGGGGATATGCCAGCTCCACCTGCAAGACCGACGGACAACCTCTAGGATTGCTGTGCCTGGCAGCCAGAGCGGGCACGCGCCCACCAAGCCAAGCAAGCATCATTAGCGACATGAGACCTCGATCCATCACAATTTGACTTCCAGGCTCTATTTGCACCGAGCCTTGGCCCCCCTAGCGACCTCAATTCATTCATGTCGCTGGTCTTCAGCGGTCACCTTGTACGGAGTAGTGGAATTGATATTCTAATCCAGTCATGAGGCGAGCTCTGATATATGCGAATCCTTTTCCCTCTGGCCAAGTAAGTCCCCAGTTCGACTCGCTCTAGGCCTTATCAAGGGTTTCCTGTCAGCCTTGCCTTAGTCTGGCAGTGGTCACAGCAGCACACTTTTAACCGCGCCTCTCCGGCGTATACCGGAGCTGCTGCAGTACAGACCAACTCTGGGAGGGCGAGGCCAGCTACCCTATCCTTCCACCAGCGATGGCCGCCTTGATTTAGGTTACCACTGTCAAACATGTTGTCGTAAGCTCGCCGGTGGGATGTGATGCGACTCGGCCAAGGCAGCCGTGTGTTTGTTTAGTTATGTATCGATTTCATGAGATGCGCCGTGTCTGATTCAACATATCAACATATCAACAATCAACGACACAGTCCTTGTGGGCATGACATGATTTCTCTCAGTATCCTCCTATTTCATTCACAGCACATGCAATCGAACCTTTCGAATCGCAACCGACATTAAGACCCTTGTCCTTAACGGTTCTGGACAACATCTGCGAAAATCTCATCATGTCGGCTGCTGCAGTTGTTGCTCCTTCATCGGCGGTCTGGATGCTTGCCGCTATTGGAAACTTGGCATCCCTGGCGTGATCACCTTACCATATTGGGAAGTACTTTAATGACTTTGCCCCCCGGCTTCTCAATAGTCCCAATGACGAGCTTCAATTGAAAACCTTCCCTGCAAGCACTTGGGAGTTTTGCCATGACTCTTGCAAGTTTCTTGGAAATACTGATCAAGCGGCGTTCTCGGCATTGACCAACCTTCGAATCAAATTATCCGCGATAGTAGACTACAATTAGGAGTCGCCATCTCAGCGCCTATAGCGTCTCATCAAACTGTTATTACATTGGCTAATGTGTGTGTGTGTCTAGGTGGCTGTAAATTAGAGTGAATCATTACCCGTAGATGGCGCCCGCTATGGCTGCGTTGCTACAGCTGAATGTTGGGCAGCAGAGACAACAAACAGGCGCCATCATGCAAATTATTCACTTGCTCAATTACACGTCACCAATGGATCACCAAGCATGGCATGTTCCTGTAAGGCATACCAGTATTCAATGTAATGGTATGACTTACACGCAGGAAGGCAAAAGAACGACTTGGGATACATTCTCCGAACCTTGGCGGGCTGTTTAATATTGATGGCTACGTAAGTCAACAAAATACGCAATAGCGTATGTACCATGCATTCTTTCCACCAAACTCAACTAACGCTGTATGTAAGTGCACTGGGGATAGCGTCTCCCCAGCCTTCTGCAATGGTAATACAGACCGATATGGTTCGTCGATCATGGCAGCGGTTTCTAGGCGGACATGTTTATTGTTGACGTTGCTTTTGTGGCTTGAGCTCGATGGACAGTCGCAAAAGCTTCATGCTAAGCTCATTGGGATCGATACAGACACATCCCCTCACGGCTTGGGGGAAAGGCTGGGGAGCACAAGAGTGAGCGACAGCATGAATGGTGCATGAATACTGCACCTCAACCAGTCGTAGATGGCCTCCGCCACACCACGGCTCAACAGATGGCCATCAGCGGCTATTGTTTTGCAACCGTTAGTCTTACCGAGCATCGCCGTAATGTGACCCATGAGTGTCTCTTCCACGACGATCCAGAGGGTCTGGGCACACACAGCCTTGTAGGCTGAAGCAAGACTTTTCTCTGTTTGCTGTCTCGCCTTCCCCCGTACTATCGACACTCAGAAACACCGGCCCAGTTACCTGCGGTGGAAGTCAAATCTGTCAAGACATGGGGACATTGCATGATAACTCAGAAGCTCTTCAAGGATCAGAGGCACTTCGTGGTCAATGAGCCATAAATTGCAACTGCAGGCATTATCACAGATGGCCTAGGAGGTAATCAGGCTGGGGTCCCCAACTTTTGGCCTTACTTGGGCCAGTCCGGATTTCGCATCAACCAACACCGTGCTCCCCTTCACACAATCTCCCTCAACCCCACAAACAAAATGCAAACGTGCATTGCCGCTCGATGGAATGGAACGACGGGGCCACCCTCTCCGAACTAGACCGATTCGAGAAGTCGGATAGCCACAGCCTGTGCTAACACTTGGTTGGTTGAGGATGCTTATTCTCGCCAAGCTCTCACGATATTATTCATGCAATATCTTTACCATCCCCTATCTCCTATATCAATCCCACGGACTCATCTAGGCCCGGATTTTCCGGCTGGGCATTCGGTTTGGAATATCGTATCAAACATGCTAAAAATGTCTTCACCTTGGAGAGTTCCATCGGTTCGGATGCTGACTCCTCACTCAGGGTAGGATTCAAACCTTACGGAGATGGGTAGCTGTTTTTAGTGCGAGGTGCGTTGAAGCTTTCCACGACCCTGGTTCGGTACTGTACTCAAGATCGAAGGAAATGCCTCATTGATGTGGAACGTCATGAGTGCCGATCCGAGTCCTTTGATTTCACTTTGCCAGCGTTTGTGATAGGCCGTAGGCGTCAAATCGAGGTAGCAAACAGGCAAAAGGTTGTTGTATGTAAACGGTCTTGTGCTATGATCCTCCAGCCTCCTGGGTCGAAACAGACCCTTCGCCCCGCGTCTCACTTTCAAACAACCTGGTGTTTTGACACCATCATCCTGCTCTCAGACCGCATGCAACACCTTCGGCAGTACGGGTGAGCCACCCTGCCACCCAAGGATGTATAAACTTTTCCAATACGACTGTGCCTCGCAAAGACTTAGCCAGACAATCCTCAACGTCGTCGTCGTCATGCGCCCGATGAACGACGACGTTGGTCCGCCTGAAGCTTGAACAAGCCAAAGGGGCTGGTAAACCGTAATTGCAAACCTACATGATTTTAAGGTTAAGATCTGGTCTGAAATGAGAATAGGCCTGCCGACTATGGGCCTATCGGCTCCATTAGCCCCATTTACAAGGAAACACCACTAATACAAAGACTGGTTTTGTCTATAATCGACAGTGCCAGGTTAGATGATGTGGCGTGTCCCAACATGAGTCGACGACCTTGTCCGGCACATTTCCATGAGACTCTTCATTCGTCGAGAAATTGTCATTTGTCCTTTTCAATTAAAAATGTGCTGTACCTATGTATAGGTATCAAGCTAATGCTGTTTTGCCAAGTACGTACATGCTCAAAGTGTACCCTATCCTCCATACCCTCCCAGCAAGCGTTCGGTGTGACGCTTGAATCAGGCTCCCATGTCTACCAATTCGGAGACGTTGCTTCTCTTCTTCCATACCGTAGGATAAACATTGCAATCCCCAAGCCTCATGACATGTCTGCCCATGCGTTGTCCATCTTATGCACCTCGAAAGGTCGTGACAAGTTAAGACACCGAGACAGTCTGCCACAGAACCGTACAACATCCAAACAAGCTCCCAATTTAATGTTCGAGCAGACGCAAGCTACCCTGGACAACCACGTTCTCAAGGATCGATCCAGGGGGGATGTCGATGGTGCTGCCCTCTGTCGCGACGATGATAACAGTGCCCTTGAGCGTTACGCCGCGGCCAAGATTGACAGCACCGGTGATGGTGAGGTGATCCAGCTCCAGCACCTTAGGAATGGAGGGAATTCGCTTCTGGAAGTCTGAGACCTTCTTGAAGTCACCACCAAGCTTGATCAGGGGCGCGTCACCGAAGCGAGCGGCGCTCATTTGAAGCTGGCCGTGCTTCAATGTGTAGAGGTCAGACTTGACCAGCATCAGGTCGGAACAGGTCTTGACGGGCAAGAATCGTCGACGGGGAACGTTGACACCGTGAGCGTTGTTGAAGTGACGGATAGCAGCACCGACAGCGGTCTCGAGCTGGATGATAGAGATATCAGACTCGCCCTTCTTGTCACCAGGGATGGTCTTGCCATTGGGGATAATCTCCATCTCCAGTTCGTCATTCTCTACCACACGCTTGATGGCCTTTAGGTTGAGCCAGATGTTGTTGGTGTTGAAGTACTTGAACTTCTTGATAGACTTGAACTCATTGACATGCTCCTTGGGTACCTGGGCAATTTCGAGCAGGCGGACTGAGCCCTCGTAGTCGATGATGGTACCACCCTTGACGTCGGCCTTGGTCTTGTTGGTCAGCTCCATGATGTACTCAGCGTTTGTCTCCATCATGTGCTGGAGGATGCGAAGGTCGACCACGGCGCCCAGGTTGTCGACGTTGGAAAGGAAGATGATCTCAATACCTCGCTCGAGAAGCTTGTCGAGAATGCCAGAGTTGTAGAGGGACTCGAAAACGTCACCGTGGCCAGGGGGGTACCACTCGTTGATGGGGGAGTCGTTATCCTTGGGGACGGGGAGGAGAGAGTCCTTGTATACTCTGGGGTATCGAGACTGGTTGAAGGTAAGGATATCGACGTTGTGGCCCTCATACTTCTTGATAATGGCGGCAGTGTCGTCATTTGTGTTGAAGGAGTTCATAAGAATGAAAGGGACGTTGACGTCGTAGGTACGGTTCAGGTACTCAATCTGTCGGACGGAAAGATCGAGGAAGGACATGCCGTCACGGACCTCAATAACGGACTTGGGGCCGACACAACCCATGGAGGTTCCCAGACCACCGTTGAGCTTGAGAACAGCCAGCTTGTTGAGGAACTGGACAGACTCGGTGTTGGCAAGATCCTCGTAATCGACAACCTGACCCTGAGCGGGAGGGGCAATGCGATCCCAGTCTCTAAACTATCGTCAGCAACTGTCGTATTGTGGCATATATCTGGTCGGGAGGGAGGCATACACGGCGTTGCCCTTGGCCTTGTCGTTAAGATATCGTCGGAAAAGGGCGAAGAAGTTGTCCATCTCAGTCTCGAACAACTGCCGTCTGGTTAGTCTTGACTGGTTCGGGAATCACACGTTTCGAGTTGAAGGACTTGCCTTCTTTTGTTCGGGATCCTTGACGGTCTCGGCGAGGTTGGTCAGAGCATTTCGCATCTGAGCAGCAGCGACGTTGGTGGAGGTATTCTCGAAAGCCTGGAGCATGATGGGTTAGTATTGTGTTTGGTAAAGAATATGATACAGGCTGTTTTTGAAGAAGAGAGAAGGACGAAGCTTTGCACCCTCATCGAGGAACTTTAAAGCCATGAAGCTTCGAGTGCATGCGCGAGCGGTAACCAAGTCCATCTGACAGATGTGAAGATATGTGGAAAAGCGAGCCTGTTTGCAGCCATGTCAAGTGCCTCGACATCCATATGACTGATAATGAGCGTCACGAATGAGCTTTTGAGATACAGTGAAGCTTCGCCGTGGGCGGACAAAGGTACGCAATCGCATCTGTTTTGTATAGTGTGGCATGTGATGATGGGGAGGTAAATCAGTATCTTTCTTGATTCACATCAACTCACCATGTGACTGCGCGTCTTGCCATGACGACGCTCATTGCCCTGCTCATCGCCGCTGTTGGGCTTGAGGTGGGTAGGCAGCGCACTCTTGATAGCACTGGCCATTGTGAAGGGAGTCAGTCGGTCGAATCGTGGAGAATATTAATGAGGTGGAATTAGAGTAGCACGATGGGAGCCAACGGGAGTAGCAGATAGCCTTTGGGGGGGGGGGGGGGGGATGTGAAGAAAGAGGAGAAGGATCAAGAAGTTGTTAATGGAGAGAAAAACAGAGAGAGAGAGAGGAGAGGAATGAATCAAGGTAACCAGGTCAAGCAGGTCAAGCAGCTAATAAACGAACGGGAGCGAGAGGGAAAGGGGAGGCCAGCGCCAGCACCAGCACCAGCACCAGCACCAGCGCGCCATAGTTAGATGCGGGGCGGTGATGCCGGGCTTGCAGCTGTTGCTAGTAGACTTGGTGGGGGTGGCGAGGGAGCTTTTTCGTAGGTGGACAAAAGAAGCCCAACAACGACAGCAGTTTAGAACTATTGACGCTTTTTCTGCAATCTAAGTTGTAACAGTGACGTCGAGTCGTTTTTTTTTTTTTGGTTTCGGTTTTTTTGCCCTTCCCCTTCTCTTTCTGTCTTGCACTCTCTCAACTGATTCTGCTTCTTGTCCTTTTCCAGCAATTGCCTCTCTTTTTGTTGGTGCAGATTTAGTAAAGGTTGGGTAACATAGGAGGCGAGATTCGTAGACTTGCGGTGACAACCCAGCTCGCAATGGTCGAGCAGACCGTCTACTAACTCGGTGATACTGGAGATACAGTACATACTACACTACACCTAGGTACTATACCTGGTCTAGGCCATCTCAGCTCCCATGTGTTTTGTTTTGTTTTTTTCTTCCCTGGCCGTTGGGGAATGGAGGCTTGTTCCCCATGCTCTGGTACCTGTCCCTGTTCATCTTTCCCGACCAGTTATGATTGATGGCTTGCGGTAAAGGTGAGATGAGGCTCAATAGTGCCTTCGTCTCCCCTATTGTTGTTTATTATCACATCTCGTATCATCGAGTTGTCGTAATTGTTCATTTCTGCTCACCTTCACGATACCCATGCCACGGGGATTAAACCCCACCACTTCACCACTTGCACCAGCGATCTCTCACCTTGTAGGCTTGCGGCGGGCCAACCAGCCAGGATCCCCGGTATCTTGTTTCCATTTACCGCTGTGGTATTATTAGCACTCGAGGTGCGAGGTTGGTGAGACTGGTAGACTGGCTAGGGGAGCCTCTATCCATAACGATGAAAATATTCAGGTAGCTCTAGCCTACACTTAGGGGGCTCTTTACTGAGTTTATTTTAGCATCCTCCTCTAAAGTCTTAAGTTCCTTGCTCCCTGCGGGCTGGATGTTCGAGATCGGTCCTTTGCAGATATAATGTTGCAGTCAGTTGAGTCCGAGAATGAGAGAGGATAAGAATAAGGGAGACAGACAACCTTGATTAAGATTGGGTGGTATCATGGTTGATTTTTCTTGGTGTGCCGCCACCATCATGATATCCCTCATCAATATGATACTATTTGCCCCCGAGTGCAAACAAACCGCTCATTACGCCTTGTCTTGTTCTGAGTGAATTTCTGATTCTTTTGGGGCATCCATTTGCCATGGTTCAACAAGGTGATTGATTCATGTTGCTTATGCCCCAGGGTCCAAAGCTCCTCTTACCGGTGAACCAGAGTTGAAGACGAGGAACGGGGCCAAAGCTCCCAAAGCTCACGCCCAGACACAGCAAGTATCTCGGCTCTGTAATTGGTTCTTTTGTTGGACCCTCACAGGCTTGGGCCCAGTCGAAATGAGCAGAAGTGGATGCAACGAGGTTGATCATGGCTAGTCTTGACGCTATCTTTACAGTACATCGGTCGATCTCCCTGCAAGATGCCTACTCTTGCTTACAAGGTTGAAGAGAGAAGAGGACATAAGCGTTGTGATTATTATGTATCAGAAGGCCGGGAGTATGTAATATCGTAGGCATAGGTAACCATTGAAGATCTGGAACACTTGGAGCCCAGCTCACATTACGCCTCTCCCGTTCCGTTCCGTGGCCAATCAGTCAGAGAATGGAGACTAAAATATGGCTGATTTACGGAGTAGAGACGCCTGTCAAATGCAAGCTTCGACCTGCCGTATTACATCGGGCTTATATCACTCCACGTGGCCTTGGCATTGGATAAGAGGCTGGACGAGAAGCTACCCAGTAATTTTCATCTTGCTACCCTAGATTCATCACCATTTTACGGATACCTGGCACGGAAGCAACCTACCTACTAAAGCAAGCAGGTTAACACTGAAGGCATCAGCTTCACGTCACTTGTTTCTCTGGGCTTCTTGACAGCTCCTCCACAACCACGGAAGCTAGACGACAGTCATATGCATTGCAGTGGCTCACCGGACCTCTAACTCCTTTTATCTGCCGTCGTAGTGGAGTTTGTCCCGAGAGTGACCCATTTGGATGTCTCTACTGAAGTACGGAGTAACAATTGAGAAACTTGGTCTGAATCTACCACAAAAACAACACTTGTTTATCATAAATAAACCAATAACGATGCCTGATTCATAGTTTTTATGAATTAAAACAATATGGGTGACCAGCAGACTAGGCAATATTACAACTAGCCATGGTTTTCGTGCCTCTCTGCATTATCACCCTCCTATCTGTGGCGTGTCCCTCTGTGGAGACACAACCATACCATTCAACCCTTCATGGAACTTCAACCTCACAAGAACACGCCGCATGACCAGATATTGGGCAAAGAGACAATCAACTTCAAGTAGCGCTGAAACTGGTTCCTTTACAGGCAACATCCGGTCTGGGAATTGCACCTCGATCTCTCCATATAATCACCAATAATACGAAGAGTCCGTCTCACCGTAACTTCATCTCACTCAACATTAGGAACCATGGGGAGCACAGAAACTCTTCCTTTCTGGAACATGAACATCCCCGAGGACCAGAGAACCGAAGAGTGCCCTGATTTTCTTCAAGGCCTCCACAAGAAAGATCAAGGCATTCTCTCCACCCCAGACCAAGAGTACCACATCTTCTCCTGGGCTGAGGTCCGCGACATCATCCAAACAAACCGCTTGGAGAAGTTCATGCGTGTTCCCTCAGAGCTTAGACGCTACAAAGCTTTCGCATTCTCTCTGAAACAGAAGTACGGCAGTGTCGCCAACTTTATTCATGAGCATCGTCTTGGATGGAGTACTCCAGTGACGCCGCGCGGAGCACCGTTTGAATTCGAGGACGATTATAAGATCCTATGGAATGATGCCCCCTACGGAATAGATCCGAGAATAGCGCACCTTGTCGTGTGGACAAAGTTCGGCCTCGTAGATGATCCCGCCACGGGAGATTTGACGGACAAAGCAAGGAAAGAGATTGATGATTTCGTGACAAAGACCTTTCGAGCGCATATCCCAGAGGAGAATGTGAGTCTTTCCTGTCACTACATATACGTGATCCATCTGTGAGACTCATGTGCATAGGTTCTTTGGTTTAGGAACTGGCGTTCTTTGCAATCGGTCAATACTGTGCAGCACTTTCACGTCATGCTCTTCAACCCGGATCCCGACTTTGTACGGAAGGTCACCAAGGGAGACGTTCCACGGGCAGGGATAGAGGTTCACAAGTGAGTGTTGAGAGGCACTAAACTGGTATCACTTACGGCGATGCGTCTTCGTTGGAAGATGCTGAATATGCTGAAGCTTCCGTGTTGGTAACGTCATATACGTTAATCAATACTACCTACTGCCTCATTTACAGCATGTTCAGACTGTAGAAAGTGAATCTGAGTAGTTAAAAAGGGAATAATACATCCAAGAAGCCTTATAGGCATATGCAACCAACTTTTTGCTCCCTGTATCAAACTTCTACCTAAGCCTAAGTGCACTACGATTTCCTGTCATTCGAGTGCGCAATCTGGTTTCTAGTATCATCAAACCTAACGTCTTTCGTCTTGGAGACCTCGATCTTGACATCTTCGGTTTTGACTGTGAGCTCTACACAGGCAGCCTCGGCCAGAGGCACTGCTGTTGGCTTCTCGAGTCCAATGCGAATGATTTGTCCATAGAAATCGTCACGCTTGGTCCTGAGTTCCCGGGCAATATGGAAAGCCAGACTTGCCGCCAAAGCCTCGAGAGTTTCGAATGACGATTCTGACATGGCCTTTGTGACGATTAGCATGTTTGTCCACCAGCCCTTTCGTAATCTACTTACATCAACAATGATGCTCTCAATGACAGCATAGTCATCGTGTGCGGTTTGGTATTCGTCGATGCGGATGTTTGTGATGACGACTTGCTTAGCGTTTCGCTCGTTACTGTTGACACCGATGAGTGTCGGCACTCTGATCCCTTCCAGACCCAGCTCCAGACTGCGTGAGGTGACGGCTGAGTCGGCGAAGAGACACGACCCCGAGAGTCGGATTGCAGTTCCCATCAACGAGGCCTTGGGCAGGACGAGAGAGACTGAGAGCCTTCGGATAAGGCCCGTGTCGAGGAAAGCCTTTGTGTTTTGGGCAGAAGGCTCCTTCACGCCAGTGTACTGGAAACCAGTAAGGTCAACCCAGAGCCTGTTGAGCACATCGCTCAACGACAGGGCTGACCTGGGCAACGTGTCCAGCGTGCTGAGGATAGATTTGCTGAGGAGCCCATAGTGAACGGTATCGGAAGCAACCTTGTCGTCTGACGACGATGAGGGGAACGCATGCGTCAGTGACACCTCGGCGGATATCAGAAGAGGTTGCTGCTTAGAACCTCGACCCCAGGCATCTTTGGGGCCTTGAATAGTCGTTTGGAGATTTCGGACGCGGACAACAGCGACAGGATCGCCTTCAGCATTGGCGAGACGTCGAGATGACACAAGGGGAGTGTCTTTGCCCATGGCTGACGTTGAGTGATATGATTTGTGTGACTCAGTCGGTTTGAGGCAATTCGCTACCTATGTTGAATCCAATACGAGACTGTACTATGTATAGTAGCTATAGCCGGCTTAGTACAGCTGCACAATGGATTGAAGGTGGTTTTAGAGCTTGATTGATGTACACAGTTGTTGGTCACAAGTTATGTCATTTGTGCGACTCTGTGAAGCTAGAATGACAAACAACACCAGCGGGGCAGATTAACAGCCAAAAAAAACAGTGTTCACCTCAGCCCAGTACTTGGCAACACAAGAAGCTGTTCTTGTGAGATTTGATATAAATCTGAATATACGCAATATCAAAACTTAATTAATCCACCCTTCTTACCATCACTGGTTATCTGCTAAGTCTATAACCCATTTCCATGCGTGAGTGAGTGACTTCTGACACTGAGTCAGCAACATATATTTTCATCTTCTGGTGACACGAGTTATAGATTCAGGGCCTCGTATTACTTGAAAAACTACAGGTAAGTAATTGCATTTGAATCTCGACATACCTTAACTTTATTAAAGAAGAAGCATAACGGCAAATCTCATAACTCCTCTCGACACCGCTGTCAGATACATCTAGTCACGTGTTCTGCCATGACAAGATATAGATAGATACCCTACACTCTTCATCATCTAATGGAAAAGGCATTGCAATCTTGTATCAACTTGGGGATAACAAAACACCCGTCTTTATAAGACGCTGACGAATATGTTACTCGGCTGTAGTCGGATCCGTGTCTGAGCTGGGTGTGCTTTTCTTCGTGGTGGTGTCATGGACCACCTCAAAGTCTCACTTTGATGCTGTCCAAGATCAGAAACCAAAGAGACAACAGCTCAACATAAGCGCGCCAAGACTCAACAGTCCGCAAATATACAGATCACATGTACGCAAGATGGAATTTCAACACTATATACTATGATGCTTTAAAGTTTTGTCGCTGATATATTACCTACACACCATATCACAATCAGCTCTGATCCTTCCCGAGCGGCTGTACTTCAAGGCCATAATCCTGTCGCCCATCACAGCGGTTCCAGTGATCGTGTTTCCGCCGCTTGGTCCCCGGGCCAGGGACAAGGGTCTCAAACGTCTTCTCTAGTTCTTGGAACTGGCTCAAGGCTTGAGCAAGCCTTGGTCCTCTTCTGTCCACAAGGATTCGTCTCACGCTCGGTCCAAGTGGTCGTAAGAGGAAGCTCATGTTGCTTTCCCACTTCCTGCAGGTTCCT